>NC_052045.1:15052437-15352437 GCF_015832195.1 Motacilla alba alba | reverse complement strand
CAAATGCCAGACCATATTCATTAATAAAGACTCCAAAGAAACGAAACCTTTATGTTTGTCTCCACAAACTGGTTACATACTTACTTCAATTTCAAAAGGATTCTCCTGGAAGTGGTTTAAATTATTTGTATCTTATGTCAATGCAGAACAGTGTATGACTCTTAATTTTAATTTTTAATTTAAAAAAAAAATTTAAACCTGATAGCTGAAAAAATCTTGTGACTTCCTAACACACTGGAAAGCTCCAAAGTCTTAGCTAACGAAGAATCTGGTTCATGATTTTAAAGGTCTTGGGCTCATGGCCAAACTCCCAGAATGTCCCCTGTGTGCTCCACTTTTAGGTCCATCAGGATGAGCAAGATCCCTGGAGTTCAGCTCACAGATTTAAAATGGCTGGAGCTACTGCAGGGAGAGAAAATGGGGGGAAGTCTGTTCTGTATTTATGCACCAACACCAGGTGGGGAAAGGCTCTGAATAAGTAGCACAGGATGCAACAGAATCATCTAAGAATTAAGGCCTATTTTGTGTTAGAAGAAGAATCAAGCGCTCTTGGTAATAAATACAGAAGTCTTTTTAAAAATCAGACCTTGAAGCTGCTGGCCACAGATAAGGCTCTGTGGCCTTGTCTCTCCAGCACCCCAGCTCCTCCAGCACTGCCTGTGCTTCCTAAGGTCATCCATAAATCCAGAGCCCTTCTGGCCACACCACACACACCAGCAAGGCTTGGGGCAGGCTGCTGAACTGCCAAGATAAATCCTGCTCCTGCAGACAATGCACTCTATCCATCTTCTCAAAAGCAATAATCAAAACACTCATTTGCAGGATCTCACGTACTTGTTTCTCCTTCTCTAGGACCAGTGCCAAACACAAGACTTTTGAGCAGCTCCTGGCACCTCTAACCACAGTCTGCACCACACCACCACCAAAGCAAACCCTGCCCTTTCCATCCTGCAGTCCCCAAAGCACTGCTGGCCACGGGACACCACAGCCACGATGGATGGATGGATGGATGGATGGATGGATGGATGGATGGATGGATGGATGGATGATGGATGGATGGATGGATGATGGATGGATGGATGGATGGATGGATGGATGGATGGATGGATGATGGATGGATGGATGGATGATGGATGGATTGATGGATGGATTGATGGATGGATGGATGGATGGATGGATGGATGGATGGATGGATGATGGATGGATGGATGGATGGATGGATGGATGGATGGATGGATGGATGATGGATGGATGGATGGATGGATGGATGATGGATGGATTGATGGATGGATGGATGGATGGATGGATGATGGATGGATGGATGGATGGATGGATGGATGATGGATGGATGGATGGATGGATGATGGATGGATTGATGGATGGATGGATGGATGGATGGATGGATGGATGGATGGATGATGGATGGATGGATGGATGGATGGATGGATGGATGGATGGATGGAGGGATGGATGATGGATGGATGATGGATGATGGATGGAGGGATGGATGGATGGATGGATGGATGATGGATGGATGGATGATGGATGGATGGATGGATGGATGGATGGATGGATGGATGGAGGGAGGGATAGATGGATGGATGGATGGATGGATGGATGATGGATGGATGGATGGATGGATGGATGGATGGATGGATGGATGGATGGATGGAGGGATGGCTCCACTGCCCAGCTTTCCAGCACAGCCAAACTGACAAATCCTCATATCTGCTAAAGGCTTGGATCCACTCCAGGTAATAACAATAAAACACTGCCTTCCCCTGCTTAAGCTCACCCACGGCCCATTTCCAGAACCCTTTACTCCTGACTCCATCTGTCCTGGGGAGATTTGCTGCCCCTCTCTGCAATCATCATCAGAATAAACTCTATTTTGAGCACATCCTGCTGGTGCTGCCCCTCCATCAAGCTGTGCTGCCAGAGGGGCCTGCAGGAAAAGCTGTGTGTCTCAGAATTAGCAGGGCTCTGGGCTCCAAAAACCAGATTTAAATCCTCTGTTCTGCTCACAAGCCAAAGGAAGACTGTCTCTTTGAGAACCTGTTCTGATATTTTCTCTAATCCCATGAGAACTGCCCCACGTGAAGATACTTCAGTTATTTTCCAGAAATACAAATCCATGGCCTAGTGAAGTACATTTTCTGCATGTTCTAATTTGTCCTGACCTCCAGCCCCAGATTTCCCTTTATAACACACTCCTCTATTCTTAGTTTTACCTCCTGCATTGTATCCTTCCCCCTCTTCCAGCTGCAGTCTCTCAATTTGGAAAAGCCTGAATCTTCCCTTTCCCTGCCTTCTTCCCAGACTGAGCATGGTTCCTTTGCATACAATCCCATCAGATTCATCCCAACTCATCCTAACCTGCTGCCAACTCTGTTCCCATTTCTCTCTGCTGCTCCAAGCCAGTATTCTTAGCACAAACACATTTAAGACCCTGCAGTGACAGCCTGAGAGTGACACGGTGAGGGGGACACGCTTGGAAGCCAGGAGGGAGGTCAGGGGAGATATTCCCTACCTGGACTCCACTGCTTTTGGGCCATTCTGTGGGGAATGCGAGTGTCTGGCTGTCAGGAAGCTCAGCTGCTCCCTGGATTGCTGTCTCAGAGCCTCACCTGCCTGTGAAGCTGCTGTGTGATCTCTGAGGAGCCTGGCTGCCTCCTGGGGAACTGTCCTTGCCTCACCGCCTGACTCCATCTCCAGGTGGGACAAGAGGCAGGAGCAGAGCAAAGGGACACTCCAAAGGCCATGGCAGCACAGCCTCCCTCCCTCCAGGAGCACAGGGATCCTCCTTCAGCCCCAGGCTGCCCAGACCCATCTCTGGGCAGGCTCCACAAGGCCCTTGCCAAAACTGGATCCAAAGCAAGGCACCCTCAGCAGCCCCCAATGCTGAGGATGGACCAGAAACAAGGTAAAACCTCCCTCACAAATGCCACCAAATCGAAGAGAAATGTCATGCTGGCCTTTCAGGAGACTGCTGAAAATGACATGGATGACATCTGTGAAAGTCAGGACTTAATTCTGCTGAATTACCAGAAGCCTTGAGCACTGATGGACTTTCACCAGTCTCTTAAGCTGGGAAAATCCATTTGGTGAAAGGAACTTCCAGACGATGAGGCAGCTCCCATGCCTGTGCTACTCAACCTCATCCCACAGATTTAAAGGAGCTGATCAGAGAGAAGAGCACAGCATGGCCCCAGCTCCACTACTCACACAGAACTCCTGCCCAGGGAAAACTCCCTGGGAGGGGACAACAGCCTGCCCTGACCCCTCAGCCACGCCTGAGAGATTTGGGGTGATTCTACAGAAACCCTGGGTCTTCCACATTCCAACACCCCATTCCCAGCACGAAAACCACTCCAGGATGTTTTTCAAGACATAACAAGAGGCAAATTCAGAGCAGAAAGCCCCGGGACAGCCCTCACTGCCCACCTGCCACACATCAGGGGGACATCTTTCCCTGGCCACCGCCAGGAAGGAGGGACTCAAATAAACTGTGGGAGGAAGCTGAAAATAACAATCCAGAAAGCTGCAAACATCTGGAAGGCCAATGCTTTGCTCTACAATTCTGCATTGATTTCTTGCCTCAAATAGATTTCTAGATGGATTGCAATTAAAATGAGTTACACAATGCTGGAAAAACATCACTCATTTCCGCTTCTGATTTTATTTTTGCATCTTTGCTTTCTAGATCCTTTTGCGTTTCAACAGCCACTCCTTGGATCTTAACTTTCTTTTTCTTTCTACTCTCCTTCTGACCAAATTGCTCTGCATCCATTTTTACCTTTTATTCCAGCAAGGATGCTGCTGGTGGTGGTTCACACAGCCCTGGAACACTTCCCTGGGCAGTGGTAAAAATCCCCACTGTGAGCCCTGACTGCAGCTGCCGAGCAAACCCACAGAAACCTCTGAACATTTATCAGAGGCAATTCTTTTGTGAGCTGCCCTGAGCCCCCAGGATCCCCTTGTCACATGCCTCCAGGACATCAATTTCCATCTATTGTCCTGATTCCTGCTCAGAAGCCACAGGGAGGGAGGAAAACGGTGAGGAAGGTTGGGCTGCAGGAAAAGAGATTTACTTTGCTGAAAACCTTGTAAAGCCAGGCCAGCTCCCCTGAAAAGGGCAGAGCTGCCACTCTCCCTGCTCCAGCCCTTTGCTGGCCATTCCTGCACGGGGATGGACGAGGTGCAGAGCCCTTCTCTAGTTTTCTCTAGTTTTCTCTTGTTTTCAAACAAGAGGATAAAACATGGGATTTCCATCCAGGCAGCAGCAATGTCAGACACCAAGCCCAGCTCTCCTGAGCACCAAGGCTGAGTTTCACAGAGTAGCTGGGACAGATTAACAAGAGACCAATGAGAGAGAGCAGGTTTAGAGGGGATATTGAGCAGAAATCCTAAATCCTTCCCTGGGAGGGTGGGGAGGCCCTGGCAGAGGGTGCCCAGAGAAGCTGTGGCTGCCTCTGGATCCCTGGAAATGCTCCCCGGATGGGACTTGGAGGAACCTGGGATAGTAGGAGGTGTCCCTGCCCATGGTAGGGGTTGAGCTTTAAGGCTCCTTCCGACCCAAACAGTTCCATAATTCCATGATTGCATCATTATGAGCACGGCCGTCCCTTTGCACTTAGCCAATACAACCTCAGTCTCGAGCTGCTGTGAATAATACAGAGAACTGCTGGTATTCCCAAGCCTTTGATCTTCATTTGACTTTTGAGGGTTTTCAGGCACCATTTTCATTTAAAAATAGAAGAAGTACTCAAGTATTTATACAGCACAAAGACTTTAAAGGCTTTAAAACTTCAGAAAAGATTTTTAAGATGCCAGGATGAAGAATGTCAAGTATTATTATCACTTGAATTTCAAACTGAGTTGGAAAAACCCTGCAAAGGTAAAACTGTCTGCAAGAGAAACAGAGAGGCAAAAAGGGCAGCAAAACCCACTGCAGTGATGGGGAGATGTTTCCAGCTGTGGGAGACCTGTTCAAAGGAGGAGCAGAAGTCTTCCCTGACCAGCTGAGAAAATCACTACAGACATGTTCTGCCTGTCCTGACAGAACAGGAGGGAACGTGCCCCAGGGAACAAACCTCCTTTTGGGGAGAGGATGGCCAAACACAAAAGCTCAGGAAGGAAAGATCTGGGAATTAAGATGTGAGCTTGTGTCACTCAGTCAGAGACAGCACTTCCAGACCATGCCAGCATCCAGAGCATGGCTGGGCTGCCTTGGGTGCCTTTTGTGCCATTCCTTTGTGCACCATGAGCCTCTCCTGGCTCTTTTTGCTGGCTTTGGGGTGGGAATTGTGGATACCCCAAGTGGTTCTGCCCCAGAGCTTAGGCCACAAGAGGCTGAACAGCTATTCCAAAGCTCCTGGTTTTGCTGAGGTATTTCTACTTAATGCAGATTAATTTCTCGACAGCACAGAAATACCACAAAAGGCTTAGAGAAACAAAAAAGCTTCATTTAGATGAATTAATAACAGAGAGCAAGCGTATTATTATTGAAGGCTCTAACAAGGTGCAGAGCCCTTCTCTAGCTGCAAAAAGAGAAGGCTGAGCTCTGACGCTGCATATGCAAAATATTTGAGGCCAAATGAATCTTTGGTGGAGCCCTGCTGACATCACTGTTGGGATCTCGGGTGGAATTCAAGATGTTGCTTTAAATGAAAGCAGGGAGCTCCTGGGTGGGAGCTCTGCTCTGCCAGGGGCCCCCGCAAAGCCCCAGAGGGTGAGAGGCATTTTTCATCCATCTGCTCCAATCCCACCTGCCTCCAACACAGCACTTTTCATCCTCACTTGCCAAACCCTTGAACGGGAAAGGGCAATTTCCTTCTGTGCGTTTTACAGGAAGAGAAACAAAGACGTAGAGAGATGAAACAGCCCCTGCAGTATCATCCTGGCAGCAAGAGGTGGGGAATGGGGGCAGTTCCCCCAGATCTCAGCCCTTGGAGGGCCCCATCATTCCCCAGTTGCTTTTAACACTGGGCAGACACAGCTCAAACCAGGCTTTTCAATAAAATATGGAGAGCCCTGATGGACGGCAGACAGAAAAGCCCATCCCCTCTGCTGAGCTCATTAGAATTTCTGATTGTAACAGAGACTTTTGTGGTTTTAAAAATACAGAAGATTTAAATTCTCTTGTCTCCAAACACCAGAAACTCGAGAGCTAACAGGGGTGAAGACAGAGTGCTCTGGATAAACAGGTTATCCTGTCACCAGCAATTGTTGTCTCTCTCAATGTGTTCTGCAGCCAGTGGCTCAGACACTGTCCCAGCCAGGGCACGGAGCTGCCTGCACTCCTGCTCGCAGCCAGTGTGGCAATTTTCGGCCTCATTGGGAAGGCTTTGATATTGGAAAACCACAACCGAGCTTTCTCTTTGCTTGAAAGGCACCCACCGGCTCAGCCACTGCGAAAGCGTTTGCACTGCCCTGAGAGATCAAAGCGGCTCAAAACCTTTTGCTTTTATCGGGCAAATTAAAAACAAACAAGGCCTTTCCTTCCTTTCCTTTCACTCTGCTAACGCCCATTCCCCTCCTAGGCTTTCCAGGCGTCCTGCAGGAATAGAGGGATTCCATGAGCAGCCTGGAATTAAGCCTGGCATTAGAGATGGAGGAGCAGAGATGCAGCACCGTGGAGAGCTGAGAGCACCCACCCGCCGTGCAGGGCTCCGTGCCTCCTGCTCCCATCCCTGCCCGTGCCAACGCTCGCACGGATGTGCCCAGGATTCAAACCCCTGACATTCCTGCTGCGTGACTCCCTTAGATTTTTGTTTGTGCTCCTCTGCGTGTCCGTAATTCCTGCTGCTCCCCCATCCCTGCCCGGCCAGCACGGAGCAAACTGCGCATCCCTCTCATCCCTGATGCTCCAGCACAGATCTCCCCGTGCCAACGGGACCAGACAAGTGCTCATCCAGCTGCAGGAGCCTTAAAACGGTGATGAAGCCCTTCTGAATCCTGTGTGGGCAAGGCACGCACGGCGAGGGTGAGGGGGAGAGCCGAGGAGCAGCAGCCTGGGGCTAAAAGTGGCTGTTGACTTCACTCTCCCATTTGGGAGTAGGTGGAGGAGGTGGGTGGCCGTGAGCAGAGGGGAGGCGGAGGGGGCAGCAGCTATTTCCAGCTGCACTCATGTGCCATCCCTCTCAGTGCTGAGATTTGAGAGAAAACAGCAGGAGGTGGGGAGTGGGGGGAACCAAAAAGGAAAATCACAGACTCTGTTCAGGAGAACATGTTAAGGAACAAGAGAGAAGTCGTTACCAACAGCACAGCTCTGAGATTCTACCAGTACTGGGGGGTTTAAAAATATAACAAAACCCAAGGCTGCTGGGACTGCTTCCCTGCATTGCACACAAGAGGATATGATGGAAATGAGGCCACTGACTGAGGGGCCCAGGCCAATGTGTGGCCCCAAAATGATGGTAAAAGCTGCTGCTTGCAGAAAGCCTCCCTCCTAATACACTGCGAGGTTTTCTTGGCTCCCAGAGATTATGTAATATGTTCTTGCCCGCTGCTGCTGCTGCTGCTGCTGCTGACTCATATTTTCCAAAATATTTCTGGGAAGGAAAACATATGCACATGTGTTTTAATGCACAGGTTTCCCTGCCCGTGTCCAGAGTGACCCACAGGGAGGTGCAGCGCTGCCTGCACACGCGTGTACACATGTGTGCCCTGACATGTGTGTGGGGGGGAGGGACAGGGACAGCCTGGCAGCTGCTGGAAAACAGAGATTAAAGCAGCACTGCTTTCTGGGGCAAAGCACAGCAACTCTACCACAGTGCAGGAGGGACCAGGGGACAGGGAAGCCAGGGAGGGAGACAGCAAAGGGAGAAGCACCGAGCACGCGCTGCCGACAACCTCCAGCCAAACCTGGGCTCTGGGGACCAGACACAGACTCGTAAATCAGCTTCAAATCAGCTGGGAAAATGGGGTTTGTGGCAGCTGGGGCTATGGTGACAATCTGCAAATGGCAGAGGGCTGAGAGGGACATTAGGGCTGGCCTCAGCACGTGGCTCAGCAGCACCCACCCCAGCAGAGGGGTGCTGGGGGCAGCAGGACCAGTGCTCCCTGAATTCCATAAATCTACAGTCTGGCCAGGCTCTGCATGTGCACTGAAGAAGCCAGGCTTCTCCTGGCTGAACATTTCTAATTCTAAGGCAGCCTGTTAGTCTTAAGCAAATTTGTTCCCAGCCTGCAGGTTTGGGAGGTTTAGCTCCTCTGCCCCATGCCTGGGTGCACTTTTAATTCCTTAGGAAAGACTTTTTGACAATTCTGCAAAACTCTCAGTATCCAGGAGATTGGATCGATCTCCTGCTGGGCATTGGAACAGAAATCCATCTCCCCTGGACCAGAGGAGACTGAAAATCTATCCAGATGTCAACCCCTGATCACCAAATCATGGCAAAAGCCTCGCACCGATGACAACCCGGTTTCATGCACTGCCTGCTCCTCGTGCCTGTGTGCTTGGGCAAAAGCAGGGGACAATTCTCCACACAGGGACAGGTGACAGTGCCCCTGTGCCTTCTCACCTTACACACACCTCTGGAGAGGGAACAGCCCCTCTCCTTCAGCCCTGCATCATCCTCATCTCCATACGAGGGCTCTGTTGATATTCCCTGCCTTACACAGCCAGCACCAGAGTTAAGACAATTCTATTTTAACACCTGAAACTTCATCAGAGCCAACTGCTCTTTCTTGTTTTAGAGCAACTTTAAAATGTTTCATCTGCATTCAAAACCGGTTCTATAATTGTTACTTTTTAACTTAATTCTCCTAGAACTTCACAAAAGAGCGAACATCCAGCGTCCCTAAAAGGCTTTGGAATAAACCTTAAAAACAAACATTAAAGATTGATCACGCTTTTTCAAGATTATACTAAAACTGACTGAAGCTCAACTAGATAAGGAAAGAGAGTTGCATTAAATTAATCAGCACCTTATCAAGCCAGGAAGAAAGAACTGTAGATAACAAGCCTTCCCTAAATTTGGTATCAGAACAGAAACTTCAGTGCACGACGTACTGAGAGAACCTTGTCAGATTTACTGAACACAATACAGGGGAGTGGAGCAGCAGAAATAGCAGGGGAATGAGGTCCACAGAAATGCTTTGAAAAAACCCTGTTTTCTGGTAATGCCAGCAAGAGCTGATACTTTTGTCAAATGGAACAATTTAATTTGACAAAACTTTTCCCCAGATATGCCCAGTAAATTAACCTGCTCCTATTGGGGTGGAAGAGGGATCCTTAGGGGTTTGCTGTGCCCTCCTGTTTGCATAGCTGAGGCCAGACTGCATTCGCTCGATGACAAGGGAAGAGTTCCTACACAATTCCATCCTTCCTGCTTTCCAAGCCCTCGGAGCTGGGCTGATTCCTCTCCCGGCATCTCCCGGCATGAGCTGCAGCCACTCTCACGGCCCTTCCCGTTCCTTCTCAGAACCCCCGGAACTGGCAGCAGCAGCAGCTGAGCCCTTTTGAAACTTCGGGGCAAACATCCCGAGTCCCGGGAGCGAACAAACCCAGCCAGGAACACGCGGGGATTTTGCCGGATGCCTGGCGAGGCTGAGGGCTCTCTGCGGCTCAGGGCAGGACATCCCTGAGAACCAGACAGTGTCCTCAGCATTCCAGGCGGGACAGGAGGGGAGCGGGGCTGGGGACAGAGGCCCTGGCAGGAACAGGACAGCCAGGCTCGCTGCTCCCCCAAGCAGGAGCGGGAAGGACACTCCAGCCCCGGTCCCCCCGGCAAAGCAGAGCCCCGGGCGGGCCGGGCAGCGACAGCCCCGCTCCAGAAGGACAGGAGGACACTGGGACACACACGGCTCATCTCCCCACTGTGACCGGCCTAGAAATCCACTTGGGGCTTTATCCAGGGACAAAAAGGGGAAACACAGAGCTGCTTTAACCGGGGCGATGCTACTTCTTGAGACTGCTCTGCCTCCTGGCACCCAGGGCACGCCGCCGGCTGTCCCCAGCACCCGCAAGGGTCAGTGCCTGCGCTGCCCATCCCGGACAGGTCCTGGAGGAGGGCAAGGGGCTGGGGAGCAGCTCAGCCCTGGAGACTGAGCCCGGCCCGGCGAGCAGGGCGGGCTCGGCGCGGCCCCGGCTCCGCCGAGGCGCAGATGCAGCCGAAAATAGCCCCGCGCCGGCTGCCAGCAGCCCATACGTTGTGTTATATATGTCTCAGCTGATGCAAAGCGAGGGGCAGGCGCTGAGCCACATGGCCTTTCACATGGGCACGGCCACACTCGGCTGCTCCCGGCTCCAGAATCCCCCAAACGCAGCCTCAGCCCACAATGCCCGGCACCAGCCTGGCCCCCGACACTGCCCCACGGCAAGGTCTGCAGAAGAGTGCGCAAGCCAGACCCCAAACACGGTGCCAAACACCCTCCCCCGCTGGCGGACCCCGCATCCTGCTCCAGATCCCAGCCCCACTAACCCCCATCCCAAAATGTGCCGCTCTGCAACCACCACGTGCCTCAGTTTCCCCAGCTCTGTGATAGCACAAGGGGTAGCTCCCCAAATCAGCACACTCCTATGAAATTACATCCCTGTGGATAAACTAGAGTCAGCTGAGATCCAGACCTAATTCTTTAAATCCTTGCATGCACGCACTCCCTTCATCCCCCAAAATTCTCTTTAATTCAGGTGGTGAAGCTTTCAGGCTGCCCAACACAGTCCCCACAAGCACAGCTCTGGGGGCTTCCTGCCTTTGTGAACACCCCATTAAGATGGTGTTTCTGACAATGCTAGAGTAATTCTCAGGAAAACTAGGAATAAGGAGCAGATGCCACATGGCCCTTTGCTGGTTAGAGCCACCCCAGCCGTCTGTCGTGCTTGTAGATTAAGACTCATTTCCACTCAGGAAAGAAATTCAACCACAACTAATAAAATAAAGACAATAAATCACGGCTCCTCCAGCAGCTCTTCCTCCAGGAGCATCTATTTTTAGTGGGAAGCATCAATCACCACAGCTCCTGCTGTCTACAACAGCTCCAACAGGCAAAACCCAGGTAGGCAGAGCTGGGCCAACATGGGCAGACACGCGTGCCCCAACCTGCACAGCCAGGAAGGGGACACACAGGACAAAACCAGGCATGGCTACACCTCAGTGCTGTGTGATATTCCTCTATCCCAGACGGACAAGAGAAGCCACAAGGCAACAAAGGAACAAAGGAACGCGCCCAAGGCCATACAGTAAATCAGTGACAAAGCCAGGAGCCGGCAGAACTATCCTCTGCCAGCCCTGGAACCCCTGCACAAACAGCTTCCTCAAACAGGACAATTCTAACACAATTATTAACATTTGGGAATTTTCCTCAAGCTTCCCAACTTCTCCTCATTGGAGCTTCCACAGCTCTGAGACAAATCCTTGAGTTCTACCAAAATATCTCTCCCAACGTTTCACGGGGAGAGACACACTGAGCACACTATCACAGGCAGCTGAGAAAATGCACACAGGAAATGTAAGACACAGGAGGCTCCCCGGGAGAGATCACCATTCCAACACGGAGCACACGGACACACATGCAGGCAGGCACGGCACACGGAGCACTCCAGCTGAACACACAAACCAAGCACCACAACAAAATGAAATGACAACACAGACAGGGGTTCTAGTCACAAACTGAAACTAAAGCAACAACAAAAAAAAACCAAAACCAAAATAAAAACAACAAAACAACTTAAAAAACCAACAAAAAACTTACATGGATTTTTGGCAATTTTCCTTCAGACATTATACACAGCAGCTGGGCTGTGTACTGAATACCTGATCCAAAAAGAAATATAACCACATTATGCAAACAGATGGGGGCAGGAGTCAGGTGAACATGCAGCTCTTAATAACAGTCATCTACGGGCTGAGAAAGCACCTCTGCATTCCCACAGAAGGGCTCGCATGGGGCAGATCTTCACTCCCTACACAGCAGAAGCCAGGGCTGCGCTGCTGCCATCCCGGGGGAAAAGCCAAATGGCAGGACAGGGCAGAGCCACCGCGTCACAGACCTCGGAGCTGTCCCATCCCCTCCAACTTGTCATGTGAGGTTTTAAACAGAGGTGGGAAATAGCCAGGGTGGGGGAGGAAGCCTTTAGAAACCCGAAAGGAAAGCACTTTATCTGCCTTAAAGCAAGAGCATTAAAAGCGCCGTGCGGGCAGGACAAGCCGGGATCATCCCGACACTTAAGCTCTCGGGGAAGCACCCGGAGAGGGGCACATCACCCTTTCCCCATGCCGAGGAGGGTGCCTGAATCTTTAAGACAGCGGATTGCTGCTCGGGAGGAATGGACTTTTTATGGACTGTGGGAAACGGGGTTGCTATGATACAGGCAGAGGCATTTCCATGAATCCTGTGGCAAATAACATTGAATCCTGCTTAAGCAGACAACAGCAAGGCAGGTCTCCCATCACCCAGCCTCAGCAAACACACAGCAGCAAGCACTGAAAGAGATTATATGCATCACAAATATGCTTTTTGCAGACAAATCTGTATATTTTCCTTTGGGGCCATATTTTTCAGAGGGTCAGCACTTTGATTCCTTTAAAGGAATGATCCCTCTGCCTCATCCCCGGGTCTGAGCATCCCCACAAAGGTGAAGAAACCCGGGGGAGGCACGGGGCCAAAGCACCCCCAGGGACCCGAGCGTGACCCCGATGGTCCCACAGAGCTCCAGGACATGGAAAGCTGCAATTCCAGGGAATTTCACAGCGGGCAAATGCCACCCAGAACACTGCAGGCACAGTCCCTTAGGGGCACAGGGATCTAGCAGGGACTGGCAGCGCTGTCACCCCAGAAAGCTCCCAGTGCTCACCATGGGCTGAGCCGCTGCGCCCAGCTCGGCAGGACGGAGGGGCTCCTGCACGCCTGGAAATGCCAAACTGCAGCTGCCAAAATACAAAACTGGGGCTGGGGCAGGCCTGGAGAGGTGGTCACAGAGGCCTGGGGTGGGAGACAGAGACCAAGCTAAACAAGCAGCAAGCCCAGCCCTCGCTCACGCTTTCACCTCTCGCTTCCTCTCTTTTCCCCCAAAATTCCAACAGGAAGCCCGAGATAACGAGCACGGTGCTGCTACAATAACAAAGTTTGCTGCTGCCAACTTTCCTATTGCTCTGCATTAACTCTCCTTCTTTAACTCCACCAGCCTTCAGGAGGATAAAAGGCATGAAGTTGTAATAAAATCACAGGAATTCTCCCAAGCGCGTTCCGTGATGGGAAGAACTCGGCTCCCGGCGCTCCCTCCCAGCGGCTGAACGTGCACAACCCCCCGTCCTCCCCATGCAGCCCCAGCACAGCCCCCCAGGGATGGAAACAGAGAGGCACTGCAGAAGGAGCTGTGGGGCACGGCAGGAACATCCAGCACCCAACACGCACAATTCCCAAATATCTCCCCAGGATTACGAGCTCTGGATCAAGGAATGCGCCCAGGAAACCGCGGCAGGTGCTGGGCATTCCTCGTAGAAATCATATTGAAAGGTAAACCTTAGTGCCAGAGAGCCCTGAGAAAATAAACATTCAGGCACAGCCACGGCCCATTGTAACTCGCTGGTCAGTTTTGGGGTTGGGTTTTTGCTCATTTTTCCACCCTTTCTCCTCCAAATCCCTTTGTCGCTCAAGGCGACATCCTTCCTCTGACATCCTTCCCCTGAAAGGATGATTTTGGCTGCTGTTTGATCAATTCCCTCTCCATGGTGATCTCAGCTCATTTATTACCTTTCCAGGAGATTCTGCAACCTATAAAACTAATGACATAGGATGGCCAACAGGCAAATAGAGCAAATTTGAGCTGTTTAACAACCCAAACCATCGTCAGCATCAATTTTATTCACTCGGGTTTTTTTAGGGAAGAAGATTGACTCAGTCCTCTGTGAAGTGAAGCAGGTACCTCCTGCAGATAGCTACAAGTGAAGAGGAAGAACGGAGCCAGCAGGCACCGGAGCATCTTCCTGGGCTTGGATCCCTGGCTCCTGCCTTTCCTCCCCACTAAAACAGGCTCCTGCCCCATAACACTTTTGGGCATGATTGTTCCCACCCTGGGACTCAGGGAAAATATTTTTTCTCTTTTATTTGGAGCTAAAAGCACTTTGAAAGTGCCAAATTTGCAGGATTTAACTCCGTTTCCAATCATGCCACCATGGAAAAGCCATCGGCTCCCGAACCCTGCTCAGCTTTAACTCCCAGCACACAAACCCCCACTGGGAAACAACTCCATGTCTCCATCTGTAACCTCCAGTTTTGTCTTTATCTATCAGTTACATGATTTATTTTTTTTTCAGAGGGCATCAAATAAATAATAGACAGCTGCAATAAGCATGAACTAATTAAATTATCAAGGCAATAAAATTCCAGTGACCATCATCAAAGATAAAAACATTTTCAAACTGATATTTTTGTTTGTTTTAAGCAATTCTGATTTTTCTGGAGGGTGAAATAATATACTAAAAAAAAATCCCTTAGACCTCTAACAGAAGCACAGAACAGATACACATTTTCCAGAGGGAAAGGCATTACTCTTTCCAGACATTCCCTTCGTATTCTCTCCAAACTTCTCATGCTGCCACTGGAGCCCCCAGCCAGCCCTGCTCCCAAGCTGTAAACATTGCAATTTCGGGCTAGAAGCACCTCTAACTGCTGGACACCTTTCCAGCAAGCCTATAATACACAACTTAGCACTTCATTTTCCAAAAAATCAATGTAAATAAAGTCACGCGGAGCAACCCATCTCAAAAGCTCGTTATCCCTGAGGTGGGCAAAGATTTTTCTTAGATACATTCTCCAAAATTTTATAAATACACACACACATGAAAAAAAAGAAAAGCAAGCCAAAATCAGATCTCTAGAAAATCAAAGCAAAACCCAACCCCTCCATATCTGTTGCTTTAGCAAAGAAAAACAAAGCTTGCATTGCCCTTTCTCCCTTTGATCTTTCCTTCCCAATTTGCAGAGACAGAAACCACATACAACCAGAATAAAAACCCAGCAGGTTATGTTTCGGTCCCTCTCACATCTCTAAAGAAAGGAGCTGGGTTACATCAGTGTAGACATAGAATTTGGAGGCTTTGGAGCTGAATCTTCAGAAATCAAATCAGATCATCAAGGCAACACAGATAAATACAGTAAGTATAATTTTTCTCTTTTTTTTTTTCTTTTCCTTTTTTTTTTTTTTTGTGGCTGAATGTTATTTTAGCAAAGATTTAATCCTTTAATAGGATTTCTCAAACACCACCCTCCCCCCTAAAAAATGCCCACAGCTCGATTCCGTTGCACACAGCAGCACCTCTCACCTGGCACCTACATGGTTACTCTCACAGACATTGCACATTAACTGCTTGCTAGAAATCACACACAAAATGACTTATTATTAACTTGAGTCTCTATTTCAAAGGAAAGCAAAACAACACAGCCAGTGCTCACCACAGACAGATCATTTCCACTCTGCTGCTGCCTAAAGAAGCACAGCTCTGTCTCGCTAGCACAGAACCACGGAGCACTGGATCGCTATTATTATTTATCACATTTAAAACCCCGGCAAAAGCAGCTACACTTACAGGCATACTTAAAAGACAAGACATGACAAAAGATTTAGGGAGAGATAATAATACCAACGTCATACATATCACAGCGAGGCCATGTTGAAGCTCAACGCGTTTCCCCCCTCAGTAAGAAATCTCTCTCTCTCTTTCTCTCTCTCTCTCGCCTTTCTCTCTCTCTCTCTCCCGCTCGTGCTCTCTTGTTGAATTGCTAGTGGTAGTAGTAGCCCCCAACAGCTCAGGAGAAAAAATCCATTTAACGAGTGCCCAGGAAGAACATGAGTATGACATTCACAAGCAATAGCACCACAATCACTGCAAAAACGACCACCGTTTGAACATCCAAGGTCATGGTGCAATGCAGAACACTGTAGTGTTCGAGGTGTGGGGCTGGCAGATTTGGAGAAGTCAACCTCTGCTCTGTAAGACTGTCCATACATCCACCATGCTAGAATAGAGGAGAAAACTGTTCCTGGTTTTGGGTTGGTTCGTAATGCTTTGTGCTCTGCCTTTAGTTTCTCCCCTATCTGCTGTCTCTAGCTCATTCTGAGCCCGCTAAGTGAAGCATCATCACAACCAGTGAGCACTCGGGATGCAAAATCCTCCTTCCTTTAGGAAAAGAGCGAGCGCTGTCTGCAAGCTTCTCTCTCTGTCTCGTCCCCCCTCTCTCTCCGGGTCTCTCTCTCGCTGGCTGGCTCGCTTTTTAATTCGTCAAGCCAGTGCAGATACGGAGCCCGTGTGAGTGTGACAGCTCTGCAAGCTGCTGCGGCTGCATCCCTCGGAGCGAGGCGGACCCTGGCGCATACTAATCAGCTCCAGTGACCAGGCAGCGACGGCATCCTGGCTGTCACTCAAACGCAGAAGGAAGCGCTGGCTCCATAAATACGCGAGGCTTCCGCCCGCCGTGACAGCGAGCGCCACGCAGCCGCGGCTCTGCCCCGCGCTCCCGAGGCGGCGCGGACGCTCCGGCCAGGCGGCTCCGAGGCGGCTCCGAGGCGGCTCCGAGGCGGCTCCGGGGCGGCTCCGGGGCGGCTCCGAGGCGGCTCCGAGGCGGCTCCCAGCGCTCCGAGCCGCGCACATCCCGCTCCGCACCGCCCCGGGATGCGGCTGCCCTGGAAGCGCCCAGCTTCCCTGGAAAACACAGCCCCGAGAGCCGCTGCTGCTGGGAGCCCGCTCGGAGCTGGGAGGGAGCAGGAGCAGAGCGGCCAAAATAACGAAAAGGCGACTCATGGTAACCTGGGAATTCTCTGTGAGCCTGAAATGTGGGACTTGGGCTGGGGGAATCACGTTTTAGCTCTTCGTTCTCCCATCACGAATCCTATAATCTCTCCCCTCAGCACTGCGCTGGCTGTCTCCAGCTAAGAGTTAAACTGAATTCTGACTCTACAGACAGAGATCTATAAAATGGGGGGAGGACAGATGGAGGACCTTTATTCCTTCTGCAGCAGCCAGAAATGCTCATTCCTGCATTAAAATCACACACACACACTCAGGGTTTATGGTCCAGGTGTCAGGTGCTATCCCAAACCCCAATCTTAGCTCCCTGATCCAGCAGGTACCTCAGAGAGGCATCACAATGCACACAGACCAGATACACTCAGCTGGAAAAAGCAAATGATTTTCCAGACAAAGACAAATAAAGAAATGCTGCCAATGCATATGCATAATGCACTAAAATGTGCATCCGGGGGCTGAGCACGGCACCTTCCAGGAAAGCTGCGCCTCCAACGTTCCCACACAGACACGAGGCCAAGAGGCACCACACAGCACCTGGTCTGTTCTCCTGCAGCAAACGGGGAGAGCTGGGGAGCGCTTTCATGTCTAAACCTGGCCAGCTCCATGGTTTAACCTCAGCCCTAGCACCAAGGGGCAGCCTGTCCTGCAGTGTCCTCCCTGGGGAAGGGGCAGGGGGTGATGCCCCAGCCCACCACTCACACCAACACCAAACCCAGCTGTTTAATGCAAGGCTTGGTTTCATTTTCTTTCTTTGCCAAGAGGGCTCCCTCAAAAACAGAAGGGTCCTGTATCCACGCCAAACACCATCACAGGAGAGACCACGTCAGGAGTGGGTCTTCACAGGGCCTCCCTCGATGGCCTCCACTCAGACCCACTGGTTTGTGCCAGACCAACACTCAGCCAGCACCATCTCACTCATTTCTGACCAGCTCTGGAGCACGTGCAGGCCGTGAGGTGTTTGCAGATGCAGAGGCTGGGTTGTGTTGAGCAGCATTAGAAACAAGAACAGTTTGGGTTCCTTAGGTGTTTTATTTTGGGTGATGAGTGCCAGCCAGAGGCTCTCTCCAGCATCTGAGGCCCCTGCTCCATGCAGGCAGGGAGTTTCTCATTCAGGAGGGCAGCGAAAAGCCTTTTTTCACCTATAAAATCACAGGAAACTCCTTTAAAGCTGCCCCAGGCTGCCCTGTTAGCACACATGCCAGGCTGGATCCAGGTGATGGATCTGCCTCATCCCCAGCTTCCAAACCTGCATTTTCTATCAAGGATCCATTTTTAGGATAGCCAGTCTGTCTGATGTAATTTTAGACTAATCAGAATAGCAAACATAGAATGATTCGGGTTGGAAGGGACCGAGGAGATCATTTAGTTCCAACACATAATAGATGTGGAATATTTATTATTATTGCTACCATCCTTTCCCAAAACAACACAGGCAATTTTCCAAACCATAAACCTGAACTTACAAAAACAGCCAGGAAATTCCAGTTTCAATCTCAGAAGCAGCAACGACTTTCCCAGAACATACAACCAGCTTGAATTCAGAGGGATTTTATGGCCAGTTTATATTTTCCTCTAAACTGCAGTGAGCACAGAGGGAGCCTGGGTGTGGAGCCCAGAGGAAATGTTAGAAGAAGCCCGGTGGAGATGTTCTGCTGGTTCACACCCCCCCCCAGGGCCTGGGGACCCTCAGCAGGCACAGCCCATCCCTGGCTCTGTCTCCTGAAGTGCCAGCGAGTGCCACCTTTCAAGGCAGAAGCCCTGAGGCTTTGGAGGGAGCCAGGGGGGCCAAAGCAGGGCAGGGGGAGCAGCAGAGGCTGGGAAACCTCCAGAACAAAGGTGCACACCTCACACATGCTCACTACCCACTTCCGGAGCCCAACGGGAGGGCTTCACCGCCAGCACGGAGCCTGGCAGCGCTGGGGCTGGCATTCTGCAAGAGCTGAGCCACTCAGAGCGCGGGGGAGGGCACGGATGACAAACAGAGCCACAGAGCCACAGAGCCAGCCCCGCCTGAGCTGCCCGCCCCAAACCCCCCCACGGGAGCCACGGGAGGCGGTGGGGACCCCACTGCTGTGCTGCCTGCCCTGGGGAGCCCGGGGGATGCTGCACCCGGGAGGCTCAGCCGCAGCATCCCCTTCCCCCGGTCAAACACCCGCTAAAAGACCAGGCAGGAAAGCCCCGGGTGCCTCACCTCACCCAGGGACGGGTTTGGGGCTCCAGAGGAGGCTCTGTGTGTGCACCAGCAGCACAAACAGGTTTACTGCAGAGAAGCTTCTATTTAAATTATATTCGCAGCATTCCCAACAGTACTTGCTGCTTTATATAATTTCCCGTGCCTTCTGCGTGCACTAAATTTTAATTTTACTACGAAAATGGATGGTACCTTCTCTTAGAAGCCTTCCTGATAAAGCACACCTACACAGCAGGGGTTTATATAAAACCATGGGGAAGTTGAACTTCATGGAATTCTTTCTGCCAAGTTTGGTCTAAGGTTCTGCCCAGAGCGAAACGAGGAAGGGGAAGATTCGTATCAGTTACATAAAACACCACGTCCCTCACTGTTCAGAACACGCAGGGCTTCAGGAGCTTTGGGGAGCACAGTTTGTGATGCAGGACCAGCGAGGGGTTGCGCAGGACGAGAAAGGAGGGTGGAATTTCAGCACCTCTGCGGAGGGACAGCAGCCGGGGAAGGAGCCGGGGCTCCGCTCCCATCACCCCCGGCCCGCTCTGCACCCGCACCCGTCTGATGGACACGGGTACAGGGCAGGCAATTCTGGACACCCGAATAACAAACAGAGGGGCCCTACGCTGACATTAATTACAAGACGGGAATTTTGGAGCAAGCCAAGGAAACGGATGATGCCAAATCCTCCCGTGCGGAACACACCGGGCTCAGCCTTGTGACCACGTCTCCCTCCAATGGATGTCTCCAGGAATTAGCACATCCCACTCCTTGCAGCTCAGCTAACACAGCTCGCACTCGGCAGCCAGGATTTGGGGCTGGAATGCTTACAGCTCCTGCATTCCCTGTACAAGGACAGGTCCCAGGTCCCCACATCATGAGGTGCCAGGACAGTGCAGGGGCGTGGGGCTGTGCACGCTGTCAGCTCCAATTCCCTGTCCTGCTGTCGATCCCTGTGCAGAGTAACAACCTCCAGTCTGGGACAGGCAGAGTGGAGTAACTTACTTTAGATGCCTAACCTTGGGAGAGGAAACTCAGACTAAAGATTGGGTCATAATTACAAAGGAAGATCATGTTTTCATTATGCTGTGTTTCCTACTGCTAAGACTAACTGAAGCCTGACAAGAAGAAATGTAAAATCACACACACAAAATAAATCAGATAGTGTCCCGAGAGGCAGTCTGGAGAGTTAGATGCTCTTGTGGCAAGGGCCTGCATCCTGCTGGCTTTCCTTTAGACTGGTCAGGGCTCTAGTCCATCACAAACAATTACAGTTGCCTGGGAGGAGCAGAGTCCCATCCCAACACACCACCTCCACCTTCCATTAACTGGGAAAATGAGCCACTAAACTCTTAACCTTAATTAACCAGAGAATTCTGGCCATGCCACTGTAGGAAGTGGTGTGGCAGGGCTCTGGGATGGGACAGGAGGAGCCCAGATCTGCTACCCTTTGGCCAAAGGAGATGGGCCTCAGTGAACTGAGGGAAATTTCACACAAAACAGTGTGGCTCATGACTCTGAACAGGAATAAAATTGCTCTGGATGGATGAAATCCATGGCCAAGGGGAAACCACTGCTGGTGATTGTCAGCCCCAAACTGCTTCAGCTCCTCTGTACTCCCGCCTGGAGCACAAGCCCCAGCCCAGAGCTTTGTGGCACCAGGAGGGAAGTTTAAACTTTCCAGCGGAATTAATCCTGCCCCCAAGAAGAAACAGGCAGCTGTGGTACCCCGGGATGTGGAGCACCTGCTCCTCCATTCCCAGGGATGGTACCCAGGGATGTGGAGCACCTGCTCCTCCATTCCCAGGGATGGTACCCAGGGATGTGGAGCACCTGCTCCTCCATTCCCAGGGATGGTACCCAGGGAAGTGGAGCACCTGCTCCTCCATTCCCACTGTCCCACGCCGGGTGCTCACAATCGCTGTTGTGACACTGGACACCAGGGGGTGACTCACAAACTCCAGCAGAGATTATAAGAAAACCATTAAATTTATTTTTTTTTCTAAATCTAGGCAGGAATTAAGCTCGGGGTTTCAGAGATTAAAGGCCAGTGAGATTATGATTTGCTCTTTCCAAAAAGGAGGATTTCCTTAAGCTGGGAGTTGCCTCTTTTTCCTTTCTCTTCACAGAATGCCTGGCAGAGCCCTCTTTTTCATCCTGGGCCAGATGGGAGGCACCAGCCTGCGAGAGCTGCAGAGCTGCTGCAAAGGGCAGATTTTTTTTCCCTCAGGAATCTCCATAATCTTGTATGTTTATGGAATGGCTTCGTGGGAAGCTTTAAAAATCCCCACACCTAAAATACCTTACCCAAACTGCAAAATGGAGCAATACTTGTTGAGACTTGGACTTGGGCCTGATTTTGGCTGTGAAAAATCAACTTTCCAGTCACCCACAGTTCCTTGCCTGTCCACTCCATCCTCAAATGGAAAAGTTCCTCACTGTCCACATGAACTTGGGATTTTTTCCCAGTAATTTCCTCTTTCTAAAGGACTGCATAAGTTGAGAGCCAGCAAAGCAGCGAAGTGGGAGAGAAGGCAGATGTGAGAGAGAGCAGGGCAGGACCACATGAAGCAAGATGCCCTTGTGGCAAGGCTGGGAGTGCTGGAAAGAGAAGAAATTAAGTTCCTAAGCCCACCTCTGCAATGTTTAGAGCACATGGGGCACTGCTGGAAGTTGAATTCAGCTGCACCTGCATGACCATCTGGCCAAGAGCTGCACAAAGCTCAGAGGCCATGGGGAAGGACTTGAGCATCTCCAGGTCACTGCTCCAAACATTCCATGAAAATCCCCCCAAGAATTCCACCAAAAGATGGGCAGCAGCTGAGCCACAGCAGCAATGTCCCCATGGAACCAGTGCCACAGCTCCTGGGACACAGAGCATGCTGAAATGGCACAGAGAGCCTGTCTGGGGGGGCTGAGTCCATTGTGCTCCTCTGGATTGCAGTGAGAACAAAAAAATCTTCTATTTTTAAGTTGACTTGAACTTAAAGCATTAAGACAGACTAAAATCTCCTGCCCCTGGCAATGGTGTTGCGAGTGCTTTCTGCTCTCTTTGCATCTACTGCACACTCCAGCCTGCACTCCAGAAGCATCTTCAGACTCCCAATGGTGAAAAAGAAAATAAACCCCCCTCAAATCTTGCAGAAATCAGATGTGGTAACACCAATTAACCTGGTCACAGAGAAAGACTTCAGGGGCCAAGCAAGTTCTGTTTAAAAGGACCCATCCAATTCTGATGCTCATTTCAACCTTATGTAAGCTCTCCTTGTCTGAAAAAAACCTCAGCCCCTGGCCTAAAGGAACACAGAGACCTTTACTCCTAAATTTTATTTCTCAACTTTTGGGCTCACTGCTGAGCCTGGAAAAAGGAAAAGAAAGCACAGCCCAAACTGCAGAAAAATGCAAGCCAGGTCCCTTCCTTGGGGGAAGACAAGTGCTCCCTCCAGGCACTCTGACATTAAATTGCAGAATCTTCACATCAGCTCATGTCTGGGCAAAGTGCTGTGTGAAAATAAAAAATATTACATGCTAGAAATTAAATTCGGAATTCTGAATTCAGGGTCAGTGTTGCCCAGAGAAATTCAGCTGCACAGGCACAGGGAAACTCTTTGCCATGAAAATCAAAGGGTGCATTTCAGCACCTGCAAGGGAATGAGGACAAAAAGCAATCGGCCAGAGCTCCCTGCAGCCTCCTCACTCCCCTCCTGCGACACTTGGCTCTGGCTTCCCTGGGCTTCTCCTTGTCAAGACACTGAGAAAAGGAAAAACCATCTCATTAAGAAGCTGACCCATGGGTCTCATGTTCTTCACACAAATTAACCCAGAGAATTGGATGTGTTTCATATAAATCGTTTTCTCCCCCTCTCTCTGCCTCCCAAAAAAAGGGAGAGGGAACAGCCTATTGAATCTGGCACTCTTTTAATGAAGAAAACAGTGCAAGCCAACCTAATGAAGTAGGAATTCCAGATGGATAGCAGTAGGTGTATGAATAGAACATAGTGCACTCATTTTTATCAGCAATATCAGCATTAAAAAAGAACTTTAGAGCCTTTCTCTACTTTTTTTTTCCTTTCTCCAAGTGAGGCAGGTGAATGCCAGTAGGCTACATTCCCTCTCCCAGCTCAGTGGGATTCCTTGCAGCGAGCACGGGCTGCTGCCTTCCAGGAACGGCCAGCGCTGCCCTCCTGCAGCTCGTGACAATGTATGACAGCCAAGGGGACGGTGGCTGTGCCAGAGGGACCCCAGCCATGCCAGAGGGACCCTTGCTGTGAGGGATCACAGGGACAACCCCCCTGTGCGGGACACAGCTGCACACAGGCACAGGAAGGCACCTGGTGCTGTGCTGGCACAAGCAGCACATTGGCAGTTCGGTGTTGGGGATCAGCAGCACCAAAGGGAAAATCCAATGGGATGGAGGTGAGGTTTGCTGTGCTGCCTGGAACACAGCCTGCAGGAGTGGCGAGTGCTTCAGGTGCTGCCTGAACCTGGCAGAGAAGGTGTGGTGCAATTCACTGTGTGCCCAGCGTCACCCTGCGTCACATCCAAGGAATTCTGCAGCGTGGCAAAATGGGGAGGAAGGGGCTGGGATCCCCTCTGAACACACTTCTGTACAAGAGCACAACTCCTTGGCTTCAGTGGGAGTCACCAGAGCTCCAGTTAAGGAATTCTTTACTTCTCATCCAGGCTAAGGTGGAGATGCCACAGCCTGAGCCTGCACTCCTGCCTTTCCCAGACACAGCACTCGGGCCAGTCCCTACCAACGCTCGCCTCTCCTCTCCCTGCCCATATTACATAATAAGCATCCTTTTTTTCCTTCATAAGTTGTCTTTTCATAACAATAGAAACTATTGGAGCCCGAGATAACTTGATGAATTTTTCCTATTATCTAAGAGCTTAGTCACTCAGGGAATTAGTCATGTTCAAAATAACAGCCAGGCTCAAAGAGAATCAGAGCAACCATTCCAGAGCAGAAGCAGCTAATGTCATAAATACATTAAGATGTCAGCTTGAAGCATTTCAGAGATTTTTCAAGAAGTATTCAAAAAAGAAAAACCCTTTGATGAGATACAAGGAAATCAGGTTCTCAGCAGTTAAAAACCATTGTGGTTTGCAAAGGCTGCGGTGCTCACACACAAACCCTGAGCAGGAGGGACAGATGGACATCAGGACCACATGGGGTGTGTGGCTTCCCAGCAAGCATAGCCTGCTCAGAGCTCCACGAAATCCTGCATCCTCTGCCTATGGCACCCTCCCAGGGCTTTCCAGACATCCCTGATGTAAGTCACGAGACAGAGGAGTTATTGGCATGTCTCTTATCCAGCAGGTGGGAACTCCATGGAAATGGAGCCACGCCTCCTCCTAGCCCCTCCTGGGACTGACACAAGGACAATCATCAGCATGGAGCACGGATTTATCAAACATTTTTATTTACCACAACATCAGCTCCTTCTCAGCCTGGACATTTGGCATAGCAGCACTAGCAGGAGGCTGTAACTGAAAGGTTAAAGCAGCCCCAAAGTGGGAGAGCAATGGAAAAATGAACAGCAACTATGTAAGAAAAATCTCACAAAGAAATGCATTTGGTGGGATGGACCTGGGGCTTTGGGGGCTCCATGGCCCTGCAGCATCCATGGAATTCTCCACTGCATGCAGAGCACAGGCAAGCCAAGCACCAACCTCCAGTGACAGGAGACCTGGATGAACAGGAACAAACTTCCTAATGTCCCACTCTGCTGTGGAAAAGCCGTTCCTGCTGAGGCCACAGGGCATGCAGAGCAGGCAGCATCCTCTGCAGGACACCCACAGCACTCAGGAGCTTGCCTGGGACTGCTCCAGCAGCAGCCAGCACTCCCTGCTCCCTTTGATCTCTGCAGGAAAACTGCTCTGGGCCTCTTCAGTCCCATTTTTCCCTAAAGCCGGGATATCACAAGCTCCCCTTTCCATCCTGCCCTGGCCTGGCTGCTCTCCACCAGCTGCTTTTGCTTATCCAAACTTTCAAAAACAAAAGCCAAACCCAAACTGCTTTTTTTCTACTTCTCTTTTCCAGACTTCACATTGAGATTTTTAGGACTACGGAGTGCAAAGAGTACTTTGTGCTTCCAATAGCCTGTGATTTTCAGACTGACAAGTGGAAAAGAACCAGTGAGGAAAAATGCTGCTGACCTGCCCCACTCAGGAGCATCTCCACCACTTGCAGCATTTGGCCCTTTTACCCACTGAATTCATTTTCACCATATTTTGGGTTGTGATGACTTACAAGAGTTTTAGTTTTTGCTCACAAGAGAGATGGAAAATGTCAACAGCAGCTTGATTTTAAGTATTTCAACAGCAGGCAGTGTAAAAATATCACTATTTATGGCTGTGAAAGAAAAAAGCTGGGACTGCACCTATTGAAGGTGATGGCTGCACTCCCCTGGGCTGTCACAGGCACCGCATTAAACCCAAAAGGAGACCCTTTGTGAGGAAATACCGTGGAAGACTCACACTTGTGTTACTTGCAATACAGTCAAAGACTTGGGAAAAAACTCTGCCCTTGTCAGATAAAAAACTATTCCAGAAGAGGCCGTATTTTGTTCTGATTTAATCCAACTCATTTGATTACCATGCTGGATCAATAATACCCTCTGAAGAATGCCAAACAAATAGTCATTGCACTCACACACTGCTCAGATGTGCAGATTGATTCTCATCGCTACCAATGACAATTAGTTGAATTTTTCTAGGTTAGGAACAGATACTAGAGAGTTTAGCAACGTGGTACCAGTGAAGCATGGAAAACACCCCCGTGGGATGCCAGCATAATTGGCAAAAGATTAATTGTTTAAAAAATGGGAAGCAGCACATGCAAAGGAGGGAAAAAAAGAAGCTCCGACAGCTTAATATTGTGGAATAACAGCTTGGGTTTAGGGGCTGATTTGGAAAAAAAACACCTGCCACAAGAACAAAAGGTACTATCACTTGTAAAACATTAGTGACGTGCTTCTTAAGATGAGTAACTCTGAAAGGCAGCAGATCTGAATCTTGAACCCAAGCTGAGAACAACAGAAAACAGAATTTTGAATAAATCAGTGCTGTGCAGAATTTGGGAGAAACCAGGCTAAAATTCAGGTTTTGACCAATGTGCCTGAGCAGAACAAAATCCAGGGATGCTGCCAGAAAAAATGTGTATTTCTGGTCTTTAGCAGCACACAGAAAATAATACTGGAGTAAAAAAGACAGCTGAAAAACCGTAACAGAGACTCAGTGCCCATGGAAATGGGTCCAGTGATGCTCAGGATGTAAGGCTGAGGTTGTGCACGGCATGGGAGGCTGTGAGAACAGAGCAGCCAACCTTCACTCAGGAGCAAAGAGAGCTGGTTGATAGTTCCACAGTACATTTTAGCCAGCAGACTGAGGTGATAACATTCCCACTGAATTACTGAAATGCAGCTACTCCTGGTGTGGAATAACTCACTTGTTTAGCACAGTCCATCAAATGATCAACATCTGAAGTACTAAAATTTTAAATAACTTACCAGTGGGGACAGCAAGGAAAATCTGCACTGGAGGGAATACTGCTATCCACACTAGCACTTGGCCAGCACATCCGGACCAACACATCTTGTCTTGCTAAAGGAGCAGAACTTGTAGGGACCAAGTGTTGGCAGGACCTTGGCTTTAGGTGCTCCCAGTATCCCTGTGTTCCAAGGGCAGGAGCCCCTGAACCCTCAGGCCACCCATGCCCACTCCTCCCCACCAGGGACTGCAAACATCTCCACTGGATTTATCTTACTTGGTTCAGTTTCACTTTGCTGCTTTGAAATAATTGTTTATTTTCAGGTATCTGGAGATATGAGGAGTATCTCCAAACACTGCTGAGGCTGTTGAACTGCTGTATGAAATACAGAAACCACAGCTCTCTCTTTTATTTTTCCCTTGTTAGAAGGAGCAATATTGGGAAATTCCTGCTACAAAATCAACTATGGAGTTTTACTTTCCCCAAAAAAAATCTTCTATTACACCCTACAGTAACCACTGTGATTTCTCTCGAAGACAAAGCAAAGATTAGACTAATGAGAACAGAGTAACACAGCCGGCAGCGAGGAAGGGATCTGGGAAGATGAGAGGGCAAGAAGGTGTCAAGTCCTGTGCTGGGGCAATTAGAAAAGCACTTGGTCCTGCAGCACGCCAGCCCCTCCCCAGCGGGGCTCAGCAGCCACCTGGGAGAAGAGGGAAAGGGAGGCAAGAGCCTCATCGGGCTTCCCGGCACCACTTTTATCCCTGACACGGGGCGGAGAGGGGCACAGTGCGGGACAAGGAGGACAGAGGAAGGACTCCCATCCCTCCGGATGCTCCGAGGGTGGAAGGCGGCAGCAAACCCCCGAGGCGCTGCTGGGTGGCAGACAAGCCTTAAAGAGGACCCCAAACAAACGCGTGCTGTGCTGCAGGCTGCTGCCTACACCGCACATGGCACTGCCAGCACCGCCGGAGCCTTCCGGGAGCACAAACCCTCCGGGCCCGCGTGTGTGCGGAGCGGGGAGGGGATGGAGGGCGGCAGGAGAGCGGGCAGCGATCCCTCCCGAAGGCTCCCCGCTGGCAGCAGCATCTGCCGGTGCCCCCGGAGCCGGAACGCGGGGGCTGAGCCGGGTGACGCCAGCTCGGCCTGAGCCCGAGCGGTGCCGGAGCCGGGAGCTGCCCGCAGGGATGCCCGAGCCTCCCGCAGCACGGAGAGAGCCGGGAAGGGCAAATCCGACACCACCTGCAAAGCCCAGCCCCGCACGGAGCCGTGCGGGAAACGCCAGTGCAAAGGCGAGCTGGGCAAGGAGGGCGAGCTGGGGCGGGAGGAGCATCTCGGAACAACCGCATCGCTTCCCGGGGAAGTTTCTCAATGAGACGGGGGGGCCCTGCTGGGCTGGGGGAACTTCCCCGCTTCCCCCCGGCCACGCAGCCCTCCGAGCCGGCTCGGCTGGGCACGCAGGGCGGCAGGAGCTGCCTTGGCGGAGCTCGGCGGCCGTGCCGAGCCGGAGGAGTGTCTGCCAGGCTGCTGCAGGCGCGCCCAGGGCTCGGCACACCGGGCTCCCCCCGCACCGCAACTCATCATCCGGCGGAGGGGCGCAGCTGACAGGTCCCGGCTGCCCCGGGCAGCAGCCAGCCCTGTGCCGGCACTCCTCTCCTCCTGTGCTCTCCCACCGCACACCCCACACGCCGGGGAACCGGGCAAACCCTCCGCCTCCCCCCCGAACCCACCGGCTCGCCCTACGGAACCCCCTCCCACGCCCCGAGGCATGCCCACTCTCCTTGCTTCCTCTTAATTCCTTCTTTTGCTCAGCAGTTTGGGAATGCAGAGTCTATAAAATGGCTACAGAGTGATCAATGGTTTCAAGGACAGGGAGTAAAGGAGGAGTCAGGAGATAGGACGGAGGTTCATTTCCCTGTCAAAGTACTGCAATAAGAGGAAAAGAGAAAGACATAGCTACCTGAACTCACCATTCCTGTTCCATCCCTTAGCCACTGCATCTTGCTTCTGATGATGTCCTTATTATCAGGGAGGGGAAGAAAAAAAATCCCTACTGCCTGGCGAGAGCTGGCAAGAAAAAAAAGAAGCCCCCCACCCCCACCCTAGCCTGGAGCTTTCAGTCAGCCATCCCTCAGCCCGGCAATCCCGTGCCTGTCAGGAGCACGTTATTAGCAGCCTCCTCGCTACCTGGGATTGTGCTTATTTATTTCAGTCACGGACCGAGGGATTTGAGGGGAGGGGGATGTCCTTTTTCTTTTTTTTTCCCTGCCGTGCTTTGAAACTCTGCAGGAGGGGAGGGGAGTGGAAGGGAGGGGAGGGAAGGGGGAGCGATGCGAACTTGGGGAGGGTCCCCGCAGGCACCCAGCGCCCCGGGCAGCCCGTGCCCTCCTGCCGGTGGCCGGTCACCCTCGGCCCCGGCGCCGCAGGACGCCAGCTCTGCAGAGCCAGCACATGCTCCACGCTCAGCAAGGACTGGGGATTTTGCTGACGTTCGAAGGGCAGCAGGTTCTCATTCTGCTCTGCACACGAAGAAGGATGAGTCCCCTTCCCACTGAAAGCAAAGCTCCCGGCCCAGCCCAGCGCTGCACCTGCCCGGGGTGATCCTCCCCCGGCACCGGCGCCCTGCTCCCCTCTCCGGCTGTTCATCCCCTGCCTGCTGCCCCGGATTTCCCCCACTTTCTGGCCACAGCTGCACAGTTAAGAAAGCAAACACACTCGCTAAGCGTTGCTCATCGATCCGGCCACCCACCACGTCGAGGGAGAGGAGCTCGCGGTGTCTGGCGCTGGTTAGAAGAGGCGGCGGCAGCATATGGGATGTGTAGAGCCAAGTGGGAACGGGGCTGAATCCTCGCGGATGCTCCAGCTGGGACACGCACGTCGACATGGTCCTGCCCATGGTGGGACAGAACACGGGGCTGCCAGCACCTGGCCAAGGCCGCTCACGGCGCTGGTGGCGCAGCCCCTGCCGCCATCCCGGGGCTCGGTGCCCACAGGAAGGGGCAGCCCGCAGAAGGACTGACACACCCCTGAGTACAGGAAAATGCCCCACCAATATTCCCAAAATCCCCTCTTTGGCCGCTGAATCTGCAGCTGGCTTCAGGGACAGGAGAGGGCAGGTGGGAACCGTGGAGACAACGTGAGGAATGGCTGGCAGCGTGCTCTGGGCACAGGCAGGACACTGGGGACACTGGACAGGCTGGATCCACGCACAGGATGTGCTGGAAAATCTGTGGAGGAGCTCCAATCTCCTCAGTTACAGCTGCAGAGGATTTAGGGTTGTATTTGCAAGGGTTTTTCCTCCATGCCTCAAGGGCAGAAGGGCATTTGGATCTCCCGCTCCTGGCCTCTGGAGGAGTCAACATTTTTCCTGCAGCTGGAGATTTTGAGTCAGGGAACAACACGCAGCTCCTCGTGACTGCCACTTTCTGCTGGTCCTGTGCCACTCAGCAGGATCAGAGCTTAGGTGTCTTCACTTATTTATTGAAATGGGACAGACCAGAAGCGCAGGCAGGACTGAAGGGAAGCTGCCCAGCATCTCTGCACTGCTGGGGCCCCACACAGCCTGCTCCAGTTCCATCAAGCCATATCCCATCACCTTTTGCACAGGCACTGACAGCTATCATTATTCCCAGAGATGGCTGACAAAAGAAGGAGTCAGGAGGCAAATGCTTATAGCTGTCCAAACTTTGGAATTCTGCCTAAGTTTCGAGTGACAGAAACACCAGGCAAGTTATTTACATCCACAGGAGGGCTCTGGTTGAAAAATCCCACCTCAGACAGACACTCTGGAGTGTGTTGCCAATCAGGGTCCTCTCCGGGGAGAGCCCCTGTCCTGCAGCAGGTGATGGCCATGGCTTTGTGCAGCCCTGGAACTCAGATCTCACAGGTACCTCACCTGTTCAGGATGTCAGACACAGCCAGCACAGCCTCACCAACTGATGCAAAAGTTGCAGGGGCTGGGAGAGGTGGGACAGCAGAACTGACAGACAGACATCCTGAGTGGACATTGCTTCCCTGAGAGACTTGCACTGAAAACAGAGCAGTGATCAGGTTATCTCTAAGTGAAGGGTGAATATTTTTTTCTACCAGAAAATATTAAATGAGATCTGCCCTGTTGTCACCACACACACCGAGAACACGACAATGACCCTCTTAGGCACCAGATCAGCTTTAAACCATGCACTGCACCATCCCAGTGACTCCACTCACTTTGGTCAAAGTTGCACCCTGGCAGTGCAAAGGGAAGGGGATTTGTCTGGCATATCCCACCCTGTTGCCCTAACTGGGAATGTGGATCTGGAGGAGGACAATTTCCGTGGGGGACTGTTGCACATGAGCACAACGATCCCAGTTTCTCTCCTCCTGCCAGCTGTTGATCAGGCCTGTCAATAAGGCTCATATTCCACTGTTTCACTCCCTATGCCTTGTTTACACCAAGCTGATTTGAGAAGCAAACCAAAAAAGAGTTGCCAGGTTAGTTCTTGCTCCCTTGTGAAAGTGCTGAAAGGCAAGAATGCCCCAAGATCAGCCAAATCTCTGAATGGGCAGCAGGTTGCACACAAATCCCATCCTGTCCAGAGCACTGGGGCAGCCGTTCTCTCTGGCACAGGGAACCTCAGAGAGAACCCAGCTGCCTTTCCCTGCCAAGAAAATGCACCTCTGCTGCCTCATTGTCAATGCAAAGTGCTCTGCAGGCAGCCAGCGGGCAGGGGACCAAGCCTAGAGTCCCTGCCAGAGCACAGGGAGCAGGGAAAAGCCACCTGTGAGCTTCTTCGGAGTCCTGTGCAGGGCCAGGAGCTGGGCTCTGATGATCCCTGTGGGCTTCATCCAGCCCAGGATATTCAGTGACTCTCTGATTCTCCACTTCCCCACAATGGAAGAAAGCATCTTCCAGGGAAGGGCACCACGAGCTGGCTCCTGTGCCAGGTGTGCCAGGGGATGCTGCAGCCCAGCACACCTGAGGGCACAGTGGGCTCTGTGCCCACCCAACACATCCTAGACATGGACTATTGCCAGGCACACCCTGAGCTGGGTGTGAGTCACAGAGCACTGCGGGATTGTGCCACGGGCACCGCTCTGGTAGGAAAACCCACACTGCCCACGGGGAAACAGAGGCAGCTTTCAGTGTGTGCTGCTTGCTCTGCAGCCTCCTGCCCTGGCTGCAAACAAAGGGGATTTCTACCACGTGTGTGAGCACATCCCACAGGGGAGGCAGGGGCCAGGCTTTGCTCAGGTGGTTTGTCTGGGGGATCACTCCAGAGGAAATCCCCAGGAAGAACTGCAGGACTGCTCAGCAATAACAATGTCCCAGTCAGTCTCAGCAGAGCTGTGGTCTGGTCACATTTCACCTGTCACAGCCTCCAAAAATTTTTCTCTCTCTCCAGAATAAGGACTAAAGTCAGCTGGTGTGCTTCACCCTCAGACAGCCCAGTCCAGTCTGGAGTCTCCTTGTGACTGCCAATGACACCAATAATGGGCAAAAACCTCCCAGGAGAGCAGAGGAGTGAAGGCAGAGAAGGAAGGGGCACTGAATACCTCTGCAGTAGCAGTGACTGCCTCAATTATCAGATTAATGCCACTTTTCCACGTGGAACTTATTTTCTCCTCATTCCCTGCAGCTGGAGAGCCACTCAGAAGCCAAGCAACTGGGTATGAGCAGGAGGACACAGTATCACATCACAGTGAAACAGCAAAAATAACCTCCATCCTTCTGCCTCATCCAACACATCTGCAGTCATGGAAATGGCACACAGGGCACTTTGCCAACATTGCCACTGCAATCCAATCTCCAACCCAATCCTCCCAGAACCCACCCTGCTCTCCCACCATTAGTTACAGTATTGCAGGGCAGCTTTTGGGAGCAGAGTCCTGGTTTGACACATGCAGAGCACAGCCCTGGGATCCCAAACATAAAGGTTCATTTTCCTGCAGCCTGGGAGAGCAGCATTGCAGGATTTCACCTGCCTCTCCTCTTTTCTTCCTGCTGTTGTGTTACCACATCACCATTGAAATTTCCTTCAGATCTTCAAGGCCACCCTTCCGTAATCCCACTGGAAGAGTTTTGCTCTAAACCACTCTCTGGATGTGGGAACTTTTGCCAAAATGCTTTTTCCTCCACCCTGCTGCTGCTTTCATGAGGGGATTTCCCTTCTTTTGCTTTTCACCCTCTGTCTTCCCCCCCCAGCTACGATGCTGCATTGGACAACATCCCCCAGCCAGCACCTCCCCATTGAAATTGCAGCCTGGAATTTCCTCACTGAGGCAGCAGAGGCTGGAAGTGCCCTTTGGAGAGCCCTGGCACACACTGGTATTTCACTGCTGCAGAAGGCAGATGTTCTTCATTCCATATCAGAGAGCACAAATATGTTCCTGCAGTCATTGTCTCTATTGAACTGCAAAGAACAGGCACCAAATCCTACAGGTTAATTAATGAGAAAGGAGGGGAATTTGTCTAACCTCTACTAGGAATTATCCAGCCTGGCTTTATAAACCAATCAGCCACGCTACACAGCAATGAAACACGTACCTTCCTGCAGGAAAAAAAAGCCCAAACCCCATGGAATACTCTCATAATGGCCCAGTGCCTCCCTGATTAGCACAGCAATAACACAGTGCTTCGGGCTCTTGCAGAGTATTATTATTATTTATGGTACATTACAAGAGAGTTTGTTTGTTCTTTAATAGGAGATGACATATTCAGAAGCCCAGATACGAGTGTCCTCCTGAACTAACTCTGACACAAAGATAGTTTCAGTCATAAATTATAGAATCATAGAACCACAGGACTGGAACAAGTGCCTGGAATGCTTTGCTCTGATGGATGTGATTGGCATCTGGCTGTTTACCACAGCAAGGGAGAGACATCATTACCTGAGAGAGAACCAGGGGCTTCCCCTGACCTCCCAAGGGGACACAGTGGCCACTGGCAGGGACGGACAAGGCAGCCCAAAGCTGGCTCTCCCTGCTCCAAACCCCTTCTCCAGTCTGGATCAGTTGTATGCACACTCTGTATGCTGGTACAAACTCCAGTTATTCCTAATTTAATGATGTGCATTAGGCATTATTAATTAATTGCAGTATCTATATTTAGCAGTCACAGTGCAAACAGCCCCCATCTGGCTCCAGGCAGAGGTGTGTGGCACACACAGCCTGCTCCGTGTGGAAAGAGGGAGGGCATGGACTGGGCATGGAATGGACACGGCCACACTCCCACAGACTCCCCTCAAAGGGTTTCTTGTGGGATTTTACCAACAAAATGTCAGCTTCAGTTTTGGAGAGGCTCAAAACAAACTGAACTTTTACAAAAAAAACCTAGTGGGAAACCACAGTTTGGAATCCTGTTTGTAAAAAGCAATTTTTTTTATTAAGTAAAACCTCTTCAGTTCACTGCCCACAGTCTGCCAGACACACAGAGGTTCCTCCCAGCCCTCTCCAGTCCATTCAGCCCTTGGGAAGGCAGGAAAACAGGCAAATCCTGGATCTGCCTCCTTCCAAAACATCTCCTTCAAGATGGTTTGCATGTTGTTTACTATTCCTTCTCCTGTCACCCCCGCCTGACTGACAAGACTCCTCATGCCTCAACCCATTTGATTTGCTAATATCTCTCAACTTTTTCCATTTGCAAACCTCCCACCTCTGCTTTAATGAAGCCAAGGAGTCTGTTGCCAAGGAACACTCTCTGTTGCCATGCCCTCTGCTTTAGAGGTGAAAATTAACAGCCTGCAGACAAATTAAACTCCTTGGGTGATGAGGAAAGCACCCCAGTTCAGATCCCCAAGCCCACTAAAGTCTCTCCAGCATCCAAGTCTTCTTTATATCCATCTGTCACTAGCACTGCCCTAGTTCTGCTTATTTAGGGAAAATCCTTTGGAGATTAAAAAAAGGAATAAAACTAAATTTGAAACTGAAAGGGCTTTACAAGCAGCACAATGCTCATATATAAATTCATTTCATTTGTCTACTAAGAGATCTGCAGCCAAAAAAGATGTATTTTTTTAAAGAAAACTAGAGCTTAGCATTGCTGTTTGTGAGAAGGTTGACAGGGAAACAATAAATGCTGCCCTGGGTCGTGCATTCCAGTCACAGGGGACTGGCAAATCCATAAACCCTGAGGCTGTGCTCCTCCCTAGTGCCTGGAGGGACATTCCATGCAGGAACCCAGGATGGAACTTCCAAGGCCCTCAGCATGGCCCTGCCTCATGGCCTGGGGGCTCTCAGAGCCCTGCCCTCTTCCAAAATCAACAGCCAGAGCCACACCCAAACTCCTGCCTGTCCCACACCAACAGCCAGACCCACACCTGAGCTCCTGCCTATCCCAAACCAACAGCCAGACTCACACCTGAGCTCCTGCCTGTCCCAAACCAACAGCCAGACCCACACCTGAGCTCCTGCCTGTCCCAAACCAACAGCCAGACCCACACCCAAACTCCTGCCTGTCCCAAACCAACAGCCAGACCCACACCCAAACTCCTGTCTGTCCCAAACCAACAGCCAGACCCACACCTGAGCTCCTGCCTGTCCCAAACCAACAGCCAGACCCACACCTGAGCTCCTGCCTGTCCCAAACCAACAGCCAGACCCACACCCAAACTCCTGCCTGTCCCCTCTCCCCCAGCCAAAGCCCGTGGGGATCTCACTGGAGCTGAGTGCCTTTGGAGGAGGCAGCCCAGCCTGCTCCTACACCCACACATGCACACAAAGCCCTGGACAGGACAGGTTTTCCTGCCATGGAGAGCACAGCAGTGAACTGGCACAGCCTGATCCAGGCATGGCACAGCTCCCACTCAAACCCATGGGATTCCTGCCTCAAAACCAACTTTACAGCTTGGCTCTCCAGCAGCAAAGCACAAGGCAAGGAGGTTGGTCCCTCAGGACCTCTCATCTCCACCAGGCAGGTGAGGGCTTAACAAGCAGCTGGTATTTATGGCCACAGTCGATTAGAATGCACGGAGCCATCGGAGGAGCCTTTCACATTCACTCAGCACTCCTCTTGCTCTGTTATTTAATTCAAGCTGTGACCCCTGGCCCTGGATGCTGAGCTGAAGCAGCTCAGCTCCCAGCCCTGTTTTCATGGCCTCAGTCAGTCTGAGTTACCAGGATGTGTTGGGAGCCCCAGGGGTGCAGGGAGGAGCACACAGCAGAGCAGGGAGGGCTCCTGGAGCAGCCCAGCCTCAGCTCTCCAAGTGGGAAATGTCCAGTGATGGACAGCCAGGACAATGAGGAGTATTTTGACCAGGATGATGCACATTCAGTCCCTACATGCCCATTCTTCCAGTGTGCCTGGGTCAGGTAAATCTCAAGGTTTCTAGTGCCCTCCTGCACATTTCCCTCCCTGCTCCCCTGCGTCTGCCCTCAGCTGTGCCAGCCAGGGCACATCTGGGCAAGAGAAACAGGAGGGGAAAGGAGCAGCTGAGACCAGCCCCAGCCTCACCAGGAGAACTTCTTGAGCTGGGGCATCATCTGCATGGATGCTCCATCAGCCTAAGGAAACCTCTTTGCTGAGCCTCTCTATTAACTGGAACTATTCACTTTTAGGGCCAGGAACATTTCCCAAAGAAATGCTCTCTTTCAATACTTCAGGCTGCTAAAGCATCATGAGGCTTCCCTTCTGAGAGAACCTTGCCTTGAGTCACCCTCTGGAATCAAAAGCAAAGCAAAGCAAAGAGATTTTCTCTTCCCCTCTCACCACGTGCAGAGGGATGCAAGTTCCCCTGATACACAGCACTGCAGACCCAGGGCTGTGGCTCTCCAAACCACTCAATGTGCTGCTTCCACTCCCAGCTACTTTTCCAGACCACTCCAAATCCCACAGTCCCCTCCTCAGATTGCCACGGGTCCTCCCCACTGGGCTCAATCTGCAAAGCAAAATTTCGATCTTGCCTCCCTTTTAAAAAGAGTATAAAATTCACTTTCTGCCATTGCCTCCTTGAGGCTCCCACCCCTGCTCCCTCCCCTCAGCCCACAACTCCTTGCTGGCGTCCTTTGAAATTGGTGCAACTCATCTGCCTGCTATCATTACTGCCTGGATGCTTTCATTCCAAGCAAAACCAGAAGTCTCTCGGGCCTGTTTGATTCCAGCAGAGGGACCAGGCCATGGGCTCCAGGAGGCTGAGGCTGCCGGGTGAAGGGAAGAGCTTTGGAGCGCTCGGTGCGCTGGGCCGTGGCTAACGCGAGCAGACAGGCACACCCAGCAGCAGCCAAAGGTATCCCCAGCAAGCCATGTCACAGCAGGTATGCTCGACACAAAGTACAGGGTGTAAAACACGGCCAGGGATCGCCCAGCAGCTTCCAGTGCGTTTCAGTCTGAGGTTACGCACCAGCCGAGGTCTCCGGGAGCAGTCAGATCCCAGCAGCAGCTCTAAAACTACCCCGGAGAAATGAAGGGGTTAAACCCAGCGTTTTGGGACTGCCTGCAAGCCTTGGTGAATTCCTTCATTAAACACATCCCCACGCGCAAACGAAGCCATAAATATGTGGCATTCTCTCCCTCTAGTGGCTGGCGGCTTGGAAATGAAGGGGATGGAACATGACCCTGCCATCTGTGGGAACGAAGGGGGTTGTCCCGGGCCGCCTGTCTCCCAGAGCCCCAGGGAGCCAGCCCAGAAAAGGGATCACACCCTTTGCCATGGTCACTCCCCCCAGCACTGTGAGGGGCTGAAGTTCCCCCTGCTTTCACCAGGCACCCGTAGGTTACTGCTCCGGTCACTGCCCTGCCTGCTGGCATTCCCTGCAGCGTCCCCACTTCACGAGACTGCTCCTTGTTCATGCCCCACTGCCAGGAACACACAAGAGCTGCTCAGAATTACTGTCACCGTGTCACCCCACAGCAGCCAGGCTGCCAGCTCTGCTCATCCCTTACAACACTCCGAGCTTGTAGGAAAGCACGAGACACAAAAAGGCACCCAGAGAGGCACGGAGACATCAGTGAGACAAACCAGGGAGTAACTCGGTTTGACACAGGAGGAAAAGCTCCCCAATAAACTGATTCTGAAGGATTTTAATGAAACACCAAGCTCTGTACCACACCTGAGGTTTCCAGATTTGGGAAACTGGGAGAGCTGGGACTTGTTCCCACATAAGCCTTCCTCTAAGGACAGCTAGCAGGGTCCAGGACATTAATTTGCAATAATGAGTGCTGGTTTTAGGAGGACAGCATCCTTGGAAGGAAGACAACAACATCAAAACCAGTTCAACACAGCTCCTTTCCACTAACTGCAATACAGCTCTACCATTTCATGTATTTTAGCTAAAAATCCCAAGGCTCTCTGTCAATAATGCACCATTACATCACCACAGAATTTGTGCGTGGGTATGAATGTGGATGAATATCCTCAACAGCAGAAACCTTCTTACAAAAGGCCAGGAAGAAGGAAAGAAAGAGAAGATGGATGCTATCCAAGCGAGGTGGTGGGTTTGATTCAAAGATAACATTTGCAAATATTCTCTGCAGTTTTTCCAGGCTGGCATGGCAGTCAGAAACACACCTGAGTCTTTTCAACAGTCTCAGGAAAAGAGGGGGAGTTTGAAATGGGAAGAACTCAAGCTTGACACAAACAGGAAAAGAATTCCAGAAGGAAAATACATCCAGAAGGAAAACAACATCCAGAAGGAAAACCTATTCTGAACTCACGTGGGAAAGGTTACCAGAGCTTCCCACAACCCCTGTGGCTCTCGGGCCATGGTTTCAGGCACTGCTCTCCCACTACCCCAGGGGAATGTGCTGTGACAAGCCTGGAAGGGGCCTCTGTGAGATCAGATCCCCAGTTCGACCACAGGCACTCCAATGTGATTGTTGAAGTGGATGCAAACCAGGATACATCCACCCAAGCAGTGCCTGCATGAACCAGAGAGGCAGGCAGGCATTCAAACCCACAATTACACCCAAATCCCATTAAACCACATTTAATCCAAATCCCATTAAACTGTGTCGGCCTTTTCCTGCTTCTCCTTCCCTGCTACTCATGATCCATGAGTCAGGATGCCTCTGGTTTTTGCCTTCCAAAACTGTCCTTCACCATTTGGTACTTGGATTGGCAGTGGAGCTTGTAATTAGGTCCCAAATGTGCCACCACATCAGTGCTGACTACAAGGGATTACACAGAGGTAAAGACTTTAAGAGCTCGTGTGATGTGAAGTCTGAACACCACCCATCGCCTTCTGGAGCGCTAAATATACCCATATTTTACTACTTACTTGTCTGCTTAGCTATCTCAGGAGTAGTCTGTGGCAGTCCCTAAAGAAGGCACTTTTCTATCTATATATAATGTGCTTAGCAATTTTTGCCACTGAAGTTGCACAGATATATTCCACACGGAGCTTTTCATCCTTAGAAACTTCAACATGGGAAAAATCCACGCTGTACTAATCTTGCCGGGTTCTTAGAAAGGGATGCTGGCAGGCAGGATGAGTGTCCTAACACCCCCGAGCCTACAATTCCTCTGAACTGCCAATTTGAACCACCTTAAGAAGATGGCATGAGAAATAAGTGATACAGGCAGCCATTGAAAATTTCCCTGCCTTCCACCTACGAGAATAGATTTTGTGGTTTACCCTCAATTTGTACAAAATACAGATGGACATACAGTCCCTCAATAAAGAAATCAAGATTTTTCGTGTAAGCCAGGTAAGGCTGCAAGATCAGCTGTTGAGATCTACCCCCAAAGCTCAAGCTGCTGGAAACACAAGCAGCTCACGTAGCTAAAGACAATCCCTGAGACTCCCTTAAGTCTCAGCTGTGAAAAAACCAAGCCAGAATCCAAGAGGTGCTGAGATAAATGATGGGAGTGTGGCCCTTGCCTGCTTGCACTCTGCCAGATGGGCCCTATAATGGCATTTGAAATCCATGAAAAGCACAACACGAGCTGTGCCCGAGGCTGGAAATGCAGCCAGAAAATTCCCCTGCCTGGTGCTGATCCAAGCACTCCAATGCCATCTCCCACCTGCATCTGCTGGGGTGGGGTTATTTTGGAAAGGAGTGGGTTTGAAATGTACAGAATTGTTGCTAAAACACCATTTTTCTTAACTAAGCTGTGTTGTAAGGAGATAAAAATAGCCTGTTGGGGAGAGCAGACTAACTGTGGAGGCATCCCAAAAATATCCTGTGTGAAGGGAAAGGTGTGAATGCATGTTCTCAAAAAGGAATGTGTGGCTTATGCTTTACTCTGCTTCCACTACACAGCCATATGTTGGCTGCTGGGTTCTATTAATAACCTCAGTTATTTATATTAATATCCCACTTGGTGTCTGGCTGAGCACAACTTTGGGTTCTAAAATCCTTGATGCTGGTACCTCTCATTTATAGGAATGCTCAGGTGTCAGCTCGGCCAGAAAGGGAATTTGATGGAGTCTCCAGCATTAAGAACACTGATCCTGATGCCTCAGGTTTCAGCTTTTATGTTTTTAAGATTCTGTGCTGCTTTAGGGTGTGGGTCTGGGTTTCATATTATGGGATGGTCAGCTCTCTGCACAGAGCAGGGAGACAAAACAATTCCTGCTCCAGCTGGGGACCAAGGACAAATGATCCAAATCTCAGCCCAGGAGCACAAACAGCGTGGGCTGAGGAGAGAAAAACAAGCAGGATGGGAGTGCCTGGGCTAAAGCTGGGATTGGACAATGAACTGCAAGGTGCAAATGGAGCAGAACTGATCCAAGGGAGAGACCCCGTGAGCGCTCGGGGATTTTGGGACCATTTTGGTTCCTCTTGGGTGCAGCCCTGGCTGGGCTCTTGTGCTGCCCAAGGTGGATCCATTGAGGCCTTTTAATAAATCCCTGCTTTATTCTTTAGCTCTGCCCAGCCTCTGCTCTAGGTCAGCCTTCACAAGGCATCAATCCCATGCAATTCATGGAGAGGAAGGAGGAAGGGGCTTCCTCTGTGCCTCTAAATGACTCTAATCCCTCACTAATACATGGGCATTTTTGTCATAAGGACACGGAAAACTCATACAGAACTTCCAGCTGGCCCTGTGCACCTCACATTCAGAACAGCAAGCCTGGATTTGATGTTTAGGCTCAACCCTTGTGGCCTGCCAGTTGTTGTTCCATTCACAGCCACATTCTTTCATCCCTTACTGGATGCTCAGCCTCTATTTCCTGGTGATACATAAACTTCCCAGAATATTTTGGACTTGATGGCTACAAAAAAAACCCCAAATGCATAGAGAGGGAAAATGGCTCATTATGAGCTCTCCCCACAGAATGAGTTTTTTCTTTTTCTGTTGTCCCCCTCCCTTCACTTTTCTTGTATTTCAGTGTTACTTTTAACATCATTAACAGCTCTGCTCCCCCACTCCTGATGGGGCCAACCCCTGGGACACCCCAGGAGTTCTCTGCCCCCATTAACTCTGAGCCCACACAAACCAGCCCAGGCAGAGGGGCTGAGTTTTAGTGCTCTTCAAGCATTCACTTCTTTGTAATAATTTTAATGTTCAATCCTGTAAGAGCTCCAGTCATTTTCCACTCATTTGCAGGAATTACAATATCCCCTTTCTCTTTCACTGAAACAGAGCTGGCTGTTGAGGGCTGCCATTCATGGCAGCCCACAGAAAACGCTACAATAGATTAAGCCCCAAAGTAAAGAGCACTCAAACATCCATTGTGCCCCAGCCAGCACAGAGCTGATCACTAAATTGTGGCTTTTGCACAAAACACTCACATACATTAAAGCTGCTTTTGTTTATGGAGGGTTTATTTTGTTTATTTTTTAAAATGAGCTTTCTGAAGAAAATTTTCACCGGAAAGCTAAGTGTGGAGACTTGATTACTGTTCAGAGCCTTAAAACTTTCTGATTTTTCTATTTGAGCTTTCACCCTCAAAAAGAAGGGAGAAGCTTCCAGATAGCAGAATGAAAACAAAAATTTGTTGTAAATCTGGCTTTCTGACCAAAAATCACAATGGAAAATGTCCAAACAGCCCTTAAGGAAACCATTAAGCAAAAGCCTGGATGTCCACTGGCCTGTCCCTGCAGTGTTAATGATGAGTAAAGAGGAGCAAAGGGGCAGATGTCTTGTTGGAGACTGTGGTGCCTCTGCCTCCAGCAGGAGTTTTACATTCGGATTTACTGCAAAGCCCCAAAATGTTGCCCTGCTCACCCAGTGGCTCTTGGTTCAGCAATCCAGGATGGGCAATGGTGCCAGCAGGGACATTCCCTAGGGAATACCTCCAACAGGACTCCCAAATGCCTGGCAGTGCCAGTCCCAGTCCCAGAGGTTCATGGGTCTGACCCACCAAGGTACCTGCAAAGCTCCCTGAGGATCAGCTGTGACTGGAGCTGCTCTGAGCACACTGGCAGGAACAACAGGGCCATTTATCCTGGAGAAAATTCCCATTTATTTTTTTTGCCCACCTGCTTTATTTGTTCCCTGAAGGAGGTTAGTGCTTTCTGGAGTTCAGGAGGATTACTGAACCCCGCAAACTCGGGGTATGTGAGGCTTGCTGGGAAAGCACCTCTGCTATATTCATACAGCCCACTGGAACACAGGCTGGCAGCACATTAAATTGCTTCTCCCACTGAGTCTGCTAATTGTCTGTGCTTTTTAAAGTTACCAGTGAATTTAGAGTTGGCTAGAGATGCTAATTTCATCACCCCCAGACTCCAAAGCAGGTACTGGATAAGCACCCCCAGCAGAAGCCTCCCTGCACTCTTCCCTCATCAGGGCTGTGAGAGACCAAGCCCCAAGAGCAGCAAAGCCCAGCCAGGCCATTCCTCCCCCGTGCCACTGCCATCAGAGCCCCAGCCAGGGCAGGAGCTCCCCACCCCTCCTGAGGGCAGGCCCCTCCTCAGGGGCCCGAGCACAGCACCCGCAGTGCTCCTGGACACGCAGATGTGTGCTCAGAGCTCTCCCAGGCCCACCTGGGCACAGATACTGGCACAGGAGGCACCACCACGCCCATCACAGAGAGGCTGCCATCTGTCCCACCCCACTGAGGTCTCCCAGAATAAACCACTGCTTCTTCACCCTTTTAGAAGCATTTTTCCTTAGCAATGTGGAGACCAGCACACCCCATTCCCCCTGCCCCGTCCAGTGACTCCAGCTGGGAGCTGCTGCTGCTGTTGTGCTGGGCACAGTGGGAAGGGCTGACTGTGAATCCTCACCCAGAGCCTCTGCTCTGTCCCCAAGAGCTCAGCATTTAGTGTCAACCTTCAGTGTTCAACTTCCAGGCTGAAAACACGTCCCACAATCCAAACTCTGAGCCAAGCTTTGGGAATCCCAAAGCATCCCTGGGCTCTCAGTGCCTCTCCCACTCTGATGTGTCTTCTGGAGCTGCTCTTCCAGAGCTGAGAGATGCCTTTAATAAGGCACATCCTAACAAAGCAACAAATCCTTCTCCTCAAAGAGGCACTTGCTCTTATTCCCAGATGTGCATTCATGTGCATCTCCTGCCCGCTTTGGAAATCCCAGCTGGAACTGCGTGCCAGAACAGTTAGAAGATTCACAAACTGATATGGTAGGAGGGAAAAAAGCTTTCTTTGTCCATGAAAGCTGCCTGAATGTCTCTGAGACAATGAAACAGCAGGACAAATACTTCTACATGCAAGCATTTTTCCAGTTTCAAAAAACTGGAGTCTTCAAAAAACAAGTTGGACTGGATGACCTTAAAGGTCTTTCCAAGCTCAGCAGTTCTGTAATTTTATGATTCTACTGATTCTATCCACACCCTGTGCCCCTTCCACATTCCAAAAAAACCAAGGCACTGATACATCCTCGCACAGAAAGGAAAGCAGGTAAACAAAGGAATTTATATAGCATTTTCCCCTGCCAGTCACGTTCTTTCATCTGCCCACCCTGAGCCAAGTTCAACACCTTTTTTTTTAATAGCAAATAATTAATCCAACCACACTGAGTAGAAATTAAAATGACACATAAAACATGAAAGCCGTAAAATGCTTTCCAAATATCCTTTTGCCCTCTCATTTTGCATTTCATTTAGTGTCTGGAGTCGACTGAGCCCATCTCTCTGTGCTCACGACTGAAATCACACTGGCAGCTCCTCACAGCAAGCACGGGGCATTTTCAACAGCCATTTAGCCAGCTGGCTCTGGTATTCACAGCAGTATGACCAATCCACTAAAGCAGACTTCAAAGTATTCAACACTTAAAATCAAACAGAGGCTTTAGGAGTGTTGGGTTTGGGGCCTGGGTGGTAAATGTAACACAAAAGCTGACAGTACACTTCAATTACTGCTATGTGATGCTAAATTGCCAACATCAAGAGAAGCGGTACCAGCACAAGTGCAAGGAAATAATTAGCATTTAATATTTCATCAAAACGTTGAATTTTTAAACATTGCAGTTGTCAGGGGTTTTTATTTTTTATTATTATTATTATTAGTTTTAATTATTTAGCTGGTTTTACAGAGTCCTTGAGAACAGATCCCAGTGCCCCAGGTGGCTCCAATGCCAACTGCTCACCAAGAGATGCCACACACGGTTTTTCAAGGTGCCAGCTATCAGGGAGCTGTTTAATTAAAACCTCTGCTCCTGACTGCCACTCATGATTCACTCATGAGGAGAAGCGCCTTCCCCTGAGCTCACACACCCCTGGGAGAAGCCCAGCCTTTCTTCAGGCAGCAAGGATGGCTCTGTCCCACGCCTGCCTTTGGGTTTGGTGCTCTCTGCACAAAGGGAGGGTTCCCTGAATTTCCCTGAGCATTCCAGCACTGCTGCCAGCACAGACACATCCTGATGGAGCCCACGGCCAGCCCAGGGACAGAGACACGGCCAGGCTGTGCTGCTGCTCCAGTCCCTCTGCAGCCAGGGCAGCCCCAGTTGCAGCCCTTTGGCTCTGGGGAAGGGAAGTCTCACATCAGCCCTCGCTTTCCTTCCCTCAACCCCAGGACAACACATCCCCCCTTCCACATGGAGTCCTTCCCACCTCCCCAAGAGCCAGAGGGATGCAGAGCCAAAGTACTGCTCACTTCCCTCTCTCCCCAGCAACATCACAGCCCTGGGAGCACAGCAGAGCTCATCTTGACCTGGGTCTGCCTGACAAAAAGGCTTTTTTTAACTGTGACGTGCACATGCAGCAGGAGCACACACACCTGCAAGGCCCCACTCAGAGCTGGAGGGGCAGTGAGCAGGAAGCAGGATCATCCCTTCCTTGCAATCAGAGCATGGATGGCACTCAGGGAACAAACTCCCAACCTCTGCAAGCCATTCCCACTCTGGCTTCCCTGTCTCTGATCTGCCCTTAGCATCCCAACACAACGGCACGGGAGCGATACAACAAGACAAGCTGGCAAATCCTGCATAAATACCCTTCCAAAACTGACTTTTAGCACCAAGCCTTGACTAAAAGCATCTCGAGACCTGCTTGTGTGCAGCAGAACGAAGCCAGCGTGTTCCACGACTCTCTGTACCCGGCAGGGGCTGGCATGGGACGTGCCTCCCAAACACTATTGCTAGGATTAAACACAGCGCTCAACAACTTCAATCCTTCTCGTGCTGCCACTTCCACAAGCACAGATTTCAATGGCTCCCCACACCAAGAGCTGGTGATGCAAGAGCTTGTGAGGGTTTTCAGAGCCCACTGCACCGAGCAGCCAGCAGTTCACCTGGAAACCAGGACACGCAATCGGATTCTTGTTTTCCCAGCTTCTAAGAAATAGATGGGGGAGCTAATATTAGCTTTTCCAGGAATAGTTAGGTGGCTAAAAAGAGAACAAAGGTGATAAAGCAGCCTGTCTGTGCAGCTGCAGGTTTTATTCCTCCAGCCTGTCTGTTGTTGGCTTCAAGAGCCTTCAGCTGTCACTTGCTGGAGGGCCTGGGCAGAGCCCTTGGGTCAGCCTGTGACACCCACTGGCAGAGGGGACAGCAGTGATGCACATCAGCCAAAGCTGATACACTGCTGGGTTTGGGCCTTCTCCAAATTAGATAGGGAAGGGAGAACCTCTGGCCAGCTCAAGTGGCTCTTTGTAACTCACCTCCTTGCTGACCACACAGCACTGCAGGCTCAGCTGGGGAGCAATGGGGTGGAACTCTCTACGTTCCCTCACTGCAAACCCCCAGAGAGCTTAGGGAACTGAACATGCATCTGCAGATTTTCTGTGGCCCAAAGAGACAAAGGTGGGTGTGACCCAAAGCCCAGCAGCCACAGAGCTGCAGCAGGACCCTGAGCTCCAGTGTCATCTCTGGGCTACCAGGTGTGTTCGGCTCCTGCCATCCCCTTTTCCTCATTTCTGCTCCCACCACACAGTCCTGAACAGGGTATCCCTGGGATGAAATTACTGCTACCCTTTCTGTAAAGCCATTTCTTTAATTTTTAAACTATAAATCACCTAATGGTTCAGTGTTCACTCTTGGTTCACCTTGGCCAGGAGAGGGAAAGACCCAACTCTACAACAAATGGAAATGAAGCGGGTCAACTCCTGCTTTGCAAAAGCCCAGCTACAACTAGGTTAGAGCATCAAAAACCACGAGTTAAATTTCCTCCTGGATACTTCATTTTCAAGGAGCTGGATAACAGTAGGGAACTGCATAATTGCATAATTTGGTTCCATTTTCATGACTGCATTCTGCTTTTTTGGGCCGCCACCAGGCCTGGCTTTAATGCTTTGCAAATTACACAGAAATAGTCATAAAGTGTACTTAACTACTAAAGGACTTTATTTCCCTTTTTCTCAGAAACAAAAGTTGGACTTGATGAACCTGGAGGCTTTTTCTAACCTGAATGATTCCATGAAAGGCTTGACACATGGTGGCCCTATTAAGCCCACCTTGAATGTGCCTGCTTGGATGACTGTAATTACAGGAATTTAGGAGGGTGCTTTGTTTTATCAGCTAAAAAACAGGGAGCTAGAGGAAATGGAAAATGAAAGACCACTAGACACAAAGAAGTTTTCCAGGAACCACATCAGAGAGTGTGAGGAATTGCTGTTTGTGGAAAGGGATGATGTTAACGATGACAGAAACAGTCATCAACCAAAGGACATCCAACAGGGGCGCAAGGAAGATTTGGGGATCCCATTAGATGGGAAGTGTGTTCTTGGCTTGGCACCCAGGCAGGATCTGTCCCCTTGTCTGCAGAGCCCAACTCTATCCTGTATCCATAGCCATATCCTATATCCATGGCCATATCCTATATCCATGGCCATGCTCTGTGCCATATCCATGGCTATATCCATGGCCATATCCTATATCTATGGCCATATCCTATATCTACAGCCCTGCTCCATCCTATATCCATGGCCATATCCTATATCCATGGCCATATCCTATATCCATAGCCACATCCTATATCCATGGCCATATCCTATATCCATGGTCCTGCTCCATCCTATATCCATGGCCATATCCTATATCCATAGCCATATCCTATATCCATGGCCATATCCTATATCTATGGCCATATCCTATATCTACGGCCCTGCTCCATCCTATATCCATGGCCATATCCTATATCCATGGCCATGCTCCATCCTATATATCCATAGCCATATCCTATATCCATGGCCATATCCTATATCCATGGCCCTGCTCCATCCTATATCCATGGCCATATCCTATATCCATAGCCATATCCTATATCCATGGCCATATCCTATATCCATAGCCATATCCTATATCCATGGCCATATCCTATATCCACGGCCACGCTCTGTCCTATATCCACGGCCATATCCTATATCCATGGCCATATCCTATATCCATAGCCATATCCTATATCCATGGCCATATCCTATATCCATGGCCATGCTCTGTCCTGTATCCATGCACAGGGAGAGGAGTTCTACCACAGTGTGAGCAAGGTGGGCTCACTCCACAGCACATTCTGAATTTCTCAGTGCTGTGTCCCTCATTCCCCCAAAGCAGCCAAGGAAGGCAACACCCCAGAGCAGAATGTGGACATCACCCCCAAAACGCCCCTGGGAAGCACAGCAGCAGCTCCCAGTGCTCCTGTGTTTGTTTCTGGAGAGTAACAGCACACCAGCTCTGGGATGCGGCCCTGACCTCAGCCCCAGGAACAGCAGAGGCTACACAGGCAGTGCTGGCATTTGGGGAAAGGCACCTTTGTTCAGCAACACAAGCCGGGTTTCACCGGCTTTTGTATTCCTGCAAACTGCACAATTCTGCAGTGGAAGGATCTGGATTTTCCCAGACGGGCCCCAAAACTCAAAATCCACCCCCTGGCCCAATTCCTGCATAACCCTCCCATGCAGACAGGGAACATCTGCCTGCACAGGTCTGGGAGCTAATCACTGTTACACAAGAAAGGAGCTTTTTGGGTGGATTTTTCCCTTGCTGATTTGGACAGCTGACAGCAATAACAGCTTGTCACTGCTGCATTCTCCCTGCAATGGGAGCAGGCCTGGGAATCCCAAAAGAAATGCGTGGATCTGATCCTGTGATGAGTGTCTGATTTGGATCAGCAATCAGCAAGGTACCTCGGTGCCCTGGTGCACATCACTCCTCCAAAGAACTCTCTGCATCTATCAGCAGCATCTGCTGCTAATAAATAAGGAGAAGCCAAGCTATCAGCTCACTGCTATTTTTGGATGAGAAGCTTGTTTTGAAAGCAGAGGAAATTTCCAGCCTTCACAAAGGCCTTTCACCTTCCTTATGTGGGAAACTACCTGCTGCACATTCCCACCAGGCATGCACTCACATACAGAGTCTTTAAATTACCTGAAATGCTATTAGCTTCATTTCCAAATCAGAAGCTGCCAGAGAGAGAAAAGAGGTTCCAAATTAACATTAGCCACAAGTGGGACATAAACCCCACTCAGTGCTGCCAAGCTGGTGAGAGACAGATGAGCCATCAGCTGGGGGTGCAGAAGGGCACTGAGCAGTGAAGAAAAATCCCTTTTCCCATGCCACTGGAGCTGGGGGAGTGAAGCCACACACTCTGGGATGTGGGCAACAAGAGTCTGCTCAGCCCCTGCCCTGCCAGTCCTGTGGAAACCGTGAGCTCAGATAACAAGCAGCACTAAGGGTCAAAATATCTGATATGTGCTGTCTTTATGGACAGACTTGCACGGAAACAGGGAGCTCTCTTACCCCTCCAAGGTGCTCCACAGCCCAATGCCAAACCAGCATTTCTGCCACACTCCTCAGGGTCAAAAAATAATAGTGGCTGCAGACTGGAGCTGAAGGCAGGCAGAGGGATCTCTCCTGTGATGAACACAGCACCTTGCCTTGTGGTACATCTAGTCCTGACACTTTTGTCTGACTAATCCATAAAAGATATCAAGGGCCTCAAGCAAACCCCCAGATCTTCAGTAACTCACTGCCTTGCAATCAAAGTCTCGGTCTGGTAATTTGAGTCTTTTACCAGCACAGGGTGTTCCCAGCAGAGTTCTGCCAGCACCTGGCTTGGCCTGGGGATCTCGGGGTATGACAGGTTTTGAAGCCTGGCTCAAGTCATGGATCTCCTAAAACTCCTGTATTTCCCAAGTGCTAATTTTTAATTCCTTTCTCTCAAGTGCCACCAGCTTGCATGAACTCGATGAGAACAAAACCCGAGGCAGGGAAGCACAGGACTGAGACACATGAGCCAAACTCAACACAACAGCTCCAGCCCAAAGGCCACTGTGGAGAAAGAACCCCAAACTAATATGTTCCTTTTATTTCCACTCAAAACAAAGATGCAATTTTCCCCCTCAGTGTTATAATTTGGGGTAGGTGGTGAGGGCTGACTCAGGACTCGTGAATGCTTCAGGCTGGCAGTGCTGCAGGGATGGGGAAACCACCACGAAATGTCCCTTTTCTCAACTCTGCAGAGAATTCCTGAAACCAGAGAACTGCAGAGCTGCAAGAGCAGCAAGGGACACCCCAGAGGGGTCTCCAGTGACATTTTGCTGCTCCCCCTCACCCAAACTCTCCCACCCACTTCAGTGGCCCCCTTTCCCTCCCTCCTGCTGCCTTTGCTGCAGCGAGTACAATCCAGAGCCCTGAATATTCACCCTGAATATTCACCCTATTCCAAAAGCATCCAGGCTGTGATTAGGGACTGAAACATGCGTCACTGGATCTGCACATCAAAGCCCTCGCAGCCACAGCATCCGCAGGGATGGAGAGGGAAGGAGCACAGCAGAGGTGACACCGGCTCTGCTTTGGCGTAGGGGGAGCTCCCCACTGAGAATTTTGTCAGACTGTATTTAAAGATCTGGGATGCTGCAGTTCCTCCAAGCTTCCAGAATTCCTGCTCAGCACAAAGCTGGCTCCACCAGCCCTCCTCCCTCTCCCTGCTCAGTATCCAAAGTGTCAGCCTGAGACTGATGTCAGGCTGAAATCTACTGGCAGAAGTGGCTGTTTTTGCAGTTTTGTTTTTCCTCTTAAGTCTGCGTTATCCATAGCAACTTGAGTATTCCAATAGCTCAGATAACAGGAATGGATGCCTCCAGTCTGTGCTGAAAGGGGACTGTCAGAAAAGAGAAGCCCAGCTCTTTCAAATGCCCCGAGATGCTCAGATCTTTTCTGGTTTTCCTCCACAGCCAAGTGCCTTTTCCCCCTGGCCCCGCTTTCCACTCCTTTGATATGATCACCAAAATAAATAAATAACTTGGTCTTTGGGTACTAATTTCACCAGCAGATACTCTCTGAACAACCCTTGCAGTCACTTTATGCAGAAAAGGTGCTGGAGTTGTCTCTTCCCTGATACTGGTGCCACTCTCCCCACAGCTCCCGTTGCCAGAGGCGTGCAGCTGTTCATTTCATTTTCTCCAGATCTTTCCAGCTGCTGGAGTGCTCCACAATGGCCATGGCTGAGCAGGCAGCTCAATTCCAGGTGCCTCACCTCATGTTATCCAGCCAAATTAGCTTGTAGAGCCCTAACAAATTTCCACGGAGAGAAGCACAGGGCAACAGATCACTCCAAGATGAATTTGAGCTGCCCATTATTTAGACTCACTTCTCTTGGCTATTGTTCTGAGATCCCTCCAAGGCAGCACAGGGAACACAGTTCATCAACCACAGCCTGAAATGATTCACCTGAGGCACCAGTTCCTGGAGCCTGGCAAAGTTCCAGGGCTTGAGGGCTGCCCAGCAAACCTCAGCTTCAGGAGAGAGAGGAAGGGAATGCTGGGGTGACAGAGAAGGGTAAAGTTTTAGGCTGTGACCTCTCTTTGAGCCAATACCATAACTGCCAAGTCTGTTATCTCCCCATTCTCAGCTCGGTTATCCAGGAGTGCCCTGAATCCCTGGCTGAAGAACCCCTCTATCCAGGTATCCATGAGGAGCCCATCTTCCTTCTGTGCAAATACTGAGGTGCTGCAACTCCATGCTGAATAACCCATCCCACCTTCTTCAGACCCCTGCAGGACCGTCTCACCCGCCCATCCTGCTGGATTTGGTGGAATGAGGTGATGGGGTTGCCCTGCCTGAGCTGCCAGGAGCTCAATTCCAGCCCCCAAATTCCAGTGAAAGCCTTGCCAGGGTGTGCAGACAATTAGATTCCTTACATAAGCAAGCAGCACAGTGTGAGCTGCACACAGCAGTTAATGCTGCCTAAACCATGGGCCAGATTTCCCTTTGGGAGAATCCTCCTGCTTTAGGGATTGAGATTTATTCTTTAATCAACACACAACCCCAGGTATTCATGTGGACACAGAATCAGGGATCAAAGAAGGGGTGTGCACACACCTTAATCAGCACTTCAGTCTGTTTTCTAATATTTTGTAGATTTTTCTAATCCTTTTCACAGCTCCAACAAAGAATAACCCATTAGCTGAACTCAAAAATAAACCCCAACAGCTTCAAGCTATAAATAACCAAGTCAGACATGCAGGATTCTATAAACTCCTTTATTCACCCTCCAAGAAAACAGGAAAGGCAAGGAGAAAGGGTGGAGTTAGAGCCTTTTTTTTTTTTTTAAACAGCATATTGCTGTAACAACAGATAAGAGATCTACACAAATCCTGTGCAGTGTCAAGATCCCAAGCCCCACATTGGGAAAGCCTGGAATGGTGTCTGACACAGGAAGGTTGGAACTCCAGGCTTGCAGCAGGAAAGCCACAGCACACAGACTTCCTTGAACATCCTTTCCAGGCCTGGAAGGAGCTGTGGAAGTTCAGAGTGCTGTGAGTGGAGCAACAGCAGAGAGGGAAGTAAGGAGAAGAAATTCAAGAAAACCCAGCACTGTAACACTGCCATGATCACCTGGCTCCCACTTTGCCACGCCTGCAGAAATAGGGGATTATTTCCCCACCTGAACAATTCCCTCATTCCCACCATGCTGGCACCCCAGGAACCAGTGACTGAAGCCACACCACTCCAGCCATGGAGTCCCTGGAGGATGTTTGGGGGCCCTCCTCACAGGAAAACACCTCCATGAATGTCTTAGATTGGAAATAGGGGTGTGTATCCTATTCCAATCTGATGAGGCAGTTCTCTGCTGTCCATTGGGCAGTTTCCTTTATCTCTCCCACAACCCATCCTCCCTCCAGGAGATCTCTGCTGTCCATGGCCACTGAGTGTCCCTGCAGGGCTGATCCAATTCCATCATCCCATGGGAGATGCTCTGCCCAGGGCAGGAGCCCAGCATTCCTACCTGGATCCAATCTGAGCCTGGAACAGCACAGCAGCCTTTGCCCCCTGCATTCCCAGAGGAGCAGCTTTCTGCTCCCTGCATTCCCAGAGGAAGAGCAGGCCCATCTCCAGCAGCCCTGGAGCTGCAGAGGAGAACTCCACCCTTGTCCAGGATCCCTGCTCCAGCAGAAGCACAGCTGGCCCTGCAGGAGGGCTGAGCCACCATGGAATGGCACTGCTGCCACCACCCTGACCCACAGTGGGGCAGCTCCTGCTCTGACTCTGGCAGTGGAGTTTTGTATTACTGCATATGTATTTTTATTTTATTTTCTTCTCTAATAAAGAACTGTTATTCCTATTCCCATACCTTTGCCTGAGAGCCCCTTACTTTCAAAATTATAATAATTCGTAGGGAGAAGATTTACATTTTCGATTTCAGAGGAGGCTCCTGCCTTCCTTAGCAGACACCTGGCCTTTCAAACCAAGACAATGACCAGCATGGATGGACCCATCCGGAGGGCTGGAGTTTGCTCACCCACAGCTCCAGGAGGCTGCAGGGGATGCTCAGCACCTCTCCTCACCAAAAGGGCTGCAGAATTCCTGGCCTGGCCCTTTGCAGGTCTCCATAGTCAATACATTGTAGGAGACCTTAAAAACCTCAGCACCTTCCTCCCAATCCACTCCTATCCCAGTTTCTTAATTACAGCTTGGAAACCTCATTTTAAAAATTATGGTTCTCATCATATTCAGGCATAACAGTTTTTGTTTACAAATGGAGCAAAGAAATGGTATAAATTATGCTCAAGAAAACCCTTTGGCATTTTAACAGGCATTGGAAAGAACCAATTTCAGAACAGCGTCTCATAATGGATGTCTCCATGGATACCTCTTTGTCAGCACCTCATTAGATAAGAGCTAAGACACCTAAGAGTTCTTCTCCTGCATTTCAGAAGATACCTCAAAAACACTAATTATGCAAATTTCCATCCTCTTAACTGATGGGTACTTGGAAGTTCAGGCGACAAAGTGGATAAGCTGAGCCCCGGCAGGAAAGGAAACATATTTCATCTAGACTCTTCTTCTTTATGATTGCTGATGCTTCAACAATTTCTGGGGCCACAAAACTGCGTCCCCCACACTTCTCCTTTTCCTCTTAACAGCAAGAAAACAGAAAGGAGAGAAATGGAGATTCCAGGTGCAGCATGAGGAACACCTGTGGTGTTTGAAAGCAGGACAGGCTGTGTGGCAGAGCCAGCAGGATTCCATGATTTTAGACTGAGCAGTGACTGCACCCACATTGAGTAGATAAAATATTTCTGTGTTATGTGTCAGCAAACACCAGTGGATTTAATTATACCAAAACTGGCTCCCTTGTGACCCATCTTTGTTATTAGTCCTTTACCTGAGGCTGTGTGAGCAGAAATATTTTGAGTTTTTCTAAAGACAATTCCTTGTGTTTCCATACTGGCATGCCAAAGAAGCCCCCAGAACTACGAAAGCACTTTATTTATCCCTGAACTGCAGCCACCTCAGCAGTGCAAGGTGGCAGCTCTAACACAACACAGTGACCTGAGCATGAGATGAGGGAAGTTTTCCAACATGTGACGAGGAAGCAAAAGAAAAAAAATTCCTACAGCTTGTTTTTCATCCCTGAGACCTTCAGCACAGTCCTCCCAGCCCAGGCAGTGCCTTTGGGACGCTGCCATGCAGACACAGGGGTGGCTCTTCACAAGCAGAGAAAACACAGAACCTTTCGTGCTCTGAATGTGCTGAAAACAAATTTTTTTTTTTTTTTTGGTCAGACCTTGAGGCTGGAGCCACAGAGTCAGGGACCCTAAAGTAAACACTGGTGTCCTGCAGCTTGGGGAATGCTCAGAGGAGGTGCAGGCCCTGCTCAAACACAGGAAGGAAACACTGCAATTTACAGAGAGCACTTGGGAGTCTCCAACGCTGCTCATTCTTTAAAGGGCAGACTTATGCAAACCTCGAATTTTGAGCATTTTTTCTCCCAGCTGCTTTCTCTAGGAATCCTTCTCAGAGACCACAGCCTTGTTGTACCTGAGAAAGGAGATGCATCCACTCCTGACAAAACCTTTTTCATGTAAGGACGATTCTCTCAGAGATTCTGGGCTCCCACCTGTGCTCCCCTCTCCCAAGAGCAGCAAAGCAGGGCTCCCAGTTGCAGCCAAGCACCACTGAACTGTGGCTCCCTGAAGATTCAGTGCACAATCACACTGTGGGAGCTGTTTTCAGCTGAGCAGCTCCTTCTCAGCAGGTGTGAGGGAGGTGAGTGGCTGGGGTTAACCAAAGCCAGGTTCTCCAGATTGAATGCAACCTCAGAAATGCCAAGGCTTGAATAAAAAGGCTCATAACCTACAGAGAGGGCAGGAGTGGAGAGCAGGTAATTCATTTCCTCCAATTCCTTTCCTCCATGACCTGGAGGAAATCATCAGGCTTTTCTGAGTTTCATTTGCCTCTTGAGCCTCACAGGAATGATGGCTCAGAGTCACTGGGGTGAAAAGCTCTGTGAGAGCAGTCGTGCCAGGCACCCTCTGTGGGTCCTTCTGGGAGGTGACATCCTTTCTGTCACAGGACTGCTTTTTTATTCTCCATGAATTTCCTCAATGACTGCAGCTTTCAGAATACATTTCTTAAGACAAAGACCTGCTTGAATATTAATGCTATCGAAAAATAATGGCAGTTGAAAGTATGTCCTTGATCATGTCTAGACAGGACCAGCTATAATGGATTTCTAGGATCAGGGTAGTAGATATAAATAGATTAATATTACTCAAAGACCTGCAATGTCTCTGTGCATTATCCAGAGAGGTGTGATCCTATAGCCCTTCATGAATATCTGCTGTCTAATGAAGAGTGAAGAAATTCTTCCCTGTGAAGGTGGGGAGGTGCTGGGATAGAACTCCCAGAGCAGCTGTGGCTGCCCCTGGATCCCTGAAGTGTCCAAGGCCAGGTTGGACGAGGCTTGGAGCAGCCTGGGACAGTGGAAGGTGCCTCTGCCCAGGGCAAGGGGTGGAATCTTTAAGGTCCCTTCCAACCCAAACCATTCTGGGATTCTATGGAAGTATCTGGGAGAAAATGGTCAAGAGATGCTGGGGAATTGCTCAGAGTCCACTCCTGCTCTGGTAAAGGCAGTGACAAACACCATCAGAACCAACAACAGAACTGAAGCTCAGTAAACTTTTAAGATCAGGAAATGGCATCCAAAGAATGCAGGCAAAGAGCCTTCCATCCTGTGAGTCAGAGAGGAACCTCAGTGCTCAAGTCAAATCAGTGACCAAGAAAACCAGATGTGAGGTCAGACCTGGGTCTGATGCCCATGGCTGTGCTTCAGAACCCTCGCAGGCAACGGGTGAATTCCTGACTCTGAACTCCAAAGAAATTCTTCTTCCCATCCTGTGACAGCCCAGCCAAGGCATGAGCTGAACTCCTCCAGCATCTCCCCCAGTGCCAGTGCAGGCTGCCGTGCCCAGAGCCCCTGGGAATGCCCACTGTAGGTCCATGGACAGCACAGAGCCAAAGGGATTCAGCTCCAGCTGTATACAAACCAGTGAGGGCAGGAACAGCACCCAGACTCTGTGTGATTGCTGTTTCTTGTGCCCTCTCCCAGGCAGATTTTATTGAGGGACTCACACAGTGTGACTGTAATGTTGTCCCTGCAGGCCACCCCTCCTTCTTCCCTTAGGAAGGGAGAATGTGACCCCCAAGAATGGGCCCCAAACTCCTCCTCACCAGTGCTCAGAGTGATCCCTGCATCAAGCTCAGTGTGTTAACCCTCTAAATTCCTCTTTCACTGAGAAAAAGCCTCCATCAGGGACGGGCAGATCTTTCTGGGAAGGCTCAGCTGGCTTTGAGCCACGGGCCAAAGCAGCACTTGCTCCCCACCAAGGCTTGAGCATCCCAAATGTTCACTGAGCAGCAGCAAAACCAGGGAATCTCACCCACATCTGGCTGCAGCAAAACCAGGGAATCTCACTCAGGCCTGGCTGCTGAGCAGCAAAACCCCTCAGGAGCCCAGGATCCCTTCCTGTGCTTCAGCCAGGCCCCATTCCCACCACTCATGTCCACAGGTTTGTCTTCTCTAGAGTAGCACAGAAATGCCCATCTGGCCCCAGAACTGGCCAGTAAAAGCAGCAGAGTGTTGACTCAAGAAGCATTCACATTTAGCCAGGGTTCAGCAACATGAAGACCACAGCTGGCAAGAAAGAGGAAAAAATGAGAAAGGAAGGGGAAAAAAAAAAGCAAGCACAGGAGCAGGTTCATCGATGAGTTAAGGCTGTTTTAGGTATAAGCCTGGGGGAATTAGTTTAACACTCCATTTCAGCTTCTTTTTCCCATTTTCTTTTGCACCAACTTGCATCTCTCTCCTGTCAGACTTTGATGGCTTTATGTAACTGTTTAAAAATTGAACAAGCTTCTTAACTTAGGTTTAGAAGAACACACTTTTCTGCTTCTCTGTCTCGAATGCACATTAAGAATAAAGATTTCTGGAGAAAACAAGACCTTTTCCATGCTCTGACATCAGCCACTGGAGTACACAAAGCCAAGTCCTTGAGGAGTGGATATTTTGTACATTCTGTTCCAGCACAAGCCGGTGCATCTGCAGCCCCAGTGGGTTTTACAACTGGAGAGGAAAACTCATGCCAGAGAAAACGCACAGGTTACCCATCCCAGCAGCACCCTGCAGTGGGGCAGAATCCTAGAAAGCAGGAATGAGGGAATAAACCCAGAACCTTGGCAGGGAAGCACGGCAGCCACAGCCCTGAGTGGCACAAGGGCTTTGCCCCTTTGAGAAACAGCCTCTGACCCGCTGCTATTGTGGGAATCATTCTTCTTTTTTTATTAACCTTAATACAAGCTGAAAATATTTCTGCTCTGTGTGACTGGATGTAAAAGCTTGAGAAGAGCCTCCCTCAAGGCTCAAAGAACAGAGGTAAACAGCCCCCACCCTTTTCTGTGTGTTTGCAGTTCCTAATTACACCCATTTCTAAGCCAGAACTGTATTTGTTGATGCTTCAGCTTGGCAATGCTGGTGGAAGAGGCTTTCAGGAAAGCCAGTAAAAATATTCAACGTCAAGATTTGTAATTAAAATTCTTTTTTTCTCATGTTTTGTCTATTAGAAAGTGTTTGTGTTTGCAGTGTGGGCTCTTGAGGGCAAATGCTGCTACTTGCTGTTTGCACAAGCTCAAAGTAACAGCGCCAGCCCCAAGTGGTGCCACGAGATTTGTCCAACCCAACACACAGCATGGACACACACCTCTCCATGGGCTGCTCTGCCTCCAGCCTGGAGCAAAACCACAGGGCCGGGCCTGCAAAAGGCACCAGCCTGGACTTAGCTCAGCTCCAGTTATGGGGACAATGGCAAAGTGCTCCTGGTTTATGGGATCTCAGCGTGGGTCAGGCTGGAAGGGACCACAGAGGGCTCTGGCCCCACTCCCTGCTCCAACAGGGCCATCCCAGAGCACAGCATTGCACTGGAATCTCCCCAGGGAAGGAAACTCTCTGGGCAATCAGGGCTCTACCACCTGCACAGGGAAGAATTTCTTCTTCGTGTCCCGGTGGAACTTTCTGGGATCAGTCCCTGCCCATTCCTCTGGTGCCTGAGCCCTGCTCTGAGCCCTCCCTGCACACAGGGGACAGACTGACAAAATCCCCTTCTCTTGCCTCTTGCCGAGGCCAGTTCTGCTCCTGGCCATCCTCTGCTCCCAGAGCATCCTGCAGCAGCCTCTTCCTGCTCCCGGAACATTCCTGGGCTCGTTCATCCCAGCCAGCAGGGCCAGAGTTCACTCCCAGCAGTGCTAGGTTCTCTCAAGTCACCAAAAACTCCCAAGGGACACGGCTGCCTTGAGCAGCACAACCCCAAGGGCACAAACCAAAACCCAGCAACTCCCAGTGCGAGAAACTGGGATGAGTGGAGGCCGAGCTGTGCTGCCCCTGCCAGGGGTGGGAAGGCCCAAGTGCAGCAGAGGCTGGGAGTTCTCCTGGGTCACACAGTGAGTCAGCAAAATTACACTAAAACCAGCCCCATTTACCGTGACTGTCTGCCGTCTGTGGGGCTCTAACCCAGCCCTGCCCACACCCAGCACGGGGCAGGGTGGGCTGGCAAACATCAAAAATGGGCTGCTAAAGAGGCACCAGATTCTGCCAGTCACCAGTGCTGTGCTGCTGCCCCCTCTGCTGCTTTCCTGCCACTTCCCACGCCAAGCTCCCACATCCCCTCAAGGATGCTCAGCCCTGCCAGGACCCTGTTTCCCTGAGCTCACCCCTGACAGGACCCTGCTTCCCTGAGCTCACCCCTGACAGGACCCTGCTTCCCTGGGCTCACCCCTGACAGGACCCTGCTTCCCTGGGCTCATCCCTGACAGGACCCTGCTTCCCTGAGCTGACCCCTGACAGGACCCTGCTTCCCTGAGCTCACCCCTGACAGGACCCTGCTTCCCTGGGCTCACCCCTGCAAGGACCCTGCTTCCCTGGGCTAACCCCTGACAGGACCCATCTTCCCTGGGCTCACCCCTGACAGGACCCTGCTTCCCTGAGCTCACCCCTGCCAGGACCCTGCTTCCCTGGCTCACCCCTGCCAGGACCCTGCTCCCCACCTCGGCACAGGCAGTTGCAAACTGGAGAGAAACGTTCCTCTTCCAGATCAGAGTTTAAAACTGCAAAATGCTGCCCCCAGCCCCCATTCCTTACCCATCCCACACAACTCCTGGAGGGATCAGCGCCCCTGGCACCCCAGCAGAGCTGCCCAGACCTGCAGGACACTACAGAGCCATATGGGGGGCAGCTCCTGTGGCACCCCAGCATTCCCTGGGCACCCCCCAGCAGCAGCAGCCCCACGGTGCCTCCAGCAGCTCTGCTCACTGCTCCGTGCCAAGGCAGAGTTACCCAACTTCTGACCTACTTCTGCCTTGTGTTTCTTCCCCCTCCCCGCTCCTGCCCTCAGTCCCCAATTAAATCTGTGTGAGATTTCCTCAATTATCCCCTTCCTGCTAATAGATGTGGAAAGAGGATGCCATAACAATGTATTCCCCTGGCACTGGTTCAAAATACATCTCCGAATTAATGTTGAGGAGTGCAGGATGCAGGAACACTTTAATTAAACAGAAATGTATAGGAACCAGCAGCTAGGTTGAAGAAAGCTGATCTTTTGCTGCCACCACAACACTTCATCTCAGCCATGCAGTGAGAATCCTCGTGCTCCTGTTTAATTGACAGGCCAATAAATCAGCACTAATCTCCCCTCTCTGTGTAGCTGTGCATGCTGATGTTCAGCTATTTTGGAATTCAGCAACGTTCCACTGGCACAACCGAAGCAGCAACATGCACAGGAATCCTGCATGGAAAACACTCCAGGCAAACCTTGAAACCTGTAACAAAACTTGGAGGGGGGACCTGAGCAATAAAAACCTGTGTTTGGGAATTGTGGCAGGAGTAAAGCTGTGTATACACCTTTGGAAAGAGGAGGAGCAGGAATAGAGAATCCCAGTTGAAGCCATTCAGATGTTCTGATAGGCACTTGCAGTTCTGGATGAATACAGAGATAATTTGAACACCATTTCTAATTGAGACAAAAACTGTGTGTGAAGAATAGGGAATGAGCCTGGGAATCACTCTGCCCATTACAGAAGGCATCAAGCCTCTGCTCAACTTTACAGTCCCCTTCTGCCTCATCCCAGAAAAGTATTGGGAGATAAGAAATAGCAAGTCTTCATAAAAGGGAGGCTTTAATCCAATGGAAGCTACATCTGCACACCTACAGCTGCATTTTCCATAGCCAAGCTCCTGCTTTATCTCCTAACAGCTCAATAACAAACTACAATTAACCACATCACTGTAAAGGGAGCTGGGGTGCTGATGGTACAGAAGGAAGACACAAGATTATTTTAAGCCTGGTGGAGAGGAACTTGCAGCACTGTAAAGGAAGCCAGACCCCAGCCCTGCTGCAAACACCCAGAAAACTCCCAGGCAGCAAATCCCTGCACACAGCAAACAGCCACTGGGGTGATCTCGGAATTATTTAGGGCACTGCAGTGCTGGATGAAGCTAAAATGAAAGGAGATGAAGACTCAAGCCAGGCAGCATCTCTGCATGAAATGTGAAGCCAGCCCCCAGAGCTCTCCCAGAATCCCAGGGGAACACAGCAAGGACCAGGTTTTCCCTGTGCTGGAGATGGCCAGAGCAGAGGAAGAAAAGGGAACATTTTTTAACTTTTCTTCAGTATTCCTTCATGCTGCGCCTGGGACCTGGATGTTAAAATTACCAACACCCCTGGGACCAGAGTGCCATCTCTCAAACCCTCAGTCCTCTTCATCTGTAAGGAAGGGAATAACTCCCATCCCACTGACATTACAAGCAGCAACACTCTGCTTGTCTCTGGAAAACAAACTCTGCTCTAAACATGAGAGGCTCTAAACAAAAAGCTGCAGCTTCCCCTCTTGCCTCCCTCCCTGTTTGCTCTGTGTACACCAAAGGCCTTCGTTTCCACCTTACTGCACATGTACTGAAGCTATTTTTGGCCAAGAGTGACGTGGCTTTGTTTGCATAACTGGGTTCCCACCTCATGATCTGCCGCTCTAATAGTTTGCAAAATAATAGCTGGAAAATGTCTGATTCCAAATAAGTGCCTGCAAAGTTCAGTTTGCCTTTATCTTAAGTCCAAAATAAAGGAAAAGGAAAAAAAAAACCAAAAAAAACCAAAACAGGAAACAAGCCTCCCTGCAGCATCACTTATAAAATGCTTCAGCAAGATGTAATACAAATTATTTAGTGATGACCAGCTGGGATGTGGGGATTTAATTCTGCTTCTGGTTTGGATGAGGATATCAAACCAGAAAAGACAAGCCCAAAGTCACACAGGAAGAAAACCATTTTACACAGTGGGGCCTTAACAATTCACGTCAACCCAAAATATCATCTGCAGGAAATGCAAACTTATCACTGATGGCTAAAAACAAAAGCACAGCTCAAAATAGCAGCATTTCAGATGAGGCAAGTACGTTGGTTGGACTATTCTCAACTGTCAGAACTGAGCTGCAATCACAGATCTCTCTTGAGGAATATTTGGTATTTGTCCAGTATTAAAAATAAAATGTGAGATATCTTAGAAAAGAAAGAGATGGCTCAAATAAAGAATGGATAGAAATAAATCCTGCATACAGAAGGATCCTACTGCTGGTTCTTCTTGTCCAAGTCCCAACTCCTGGCAAAAGAGGGACAAAATCCATTTCTACAGGAACTTTGTCACTGCAAAACACTCTAAAGGGGGGATGAACACTGTCCTAGTCTGCAGAGCCAATGAGCCAGGGGAATTGGCCATTTTTGTTTTAGCACAGGATGTTTTGGAAGTACCAGGTTTTTCCTTCACTCCCAGGATGGTGCTGCCCAAGCAAGAACTCCACATTTGGGCAGGATTATTGCTCAGGTCTGCTTGGGACATCTCCCTTCACTGTCCCCACCTCGTCCCTCACCCTCAGCCACCCCTCCATCCAACATGAACAGGGCTTGAGGCATTTCACTTCCCACTTCCACACTCCCTGGCTCCAGGGAAGCCCCAGAGCAATGAATGTGTGGAGTCCCAAGGTCATGGGTAATGAGGGGAAATCACAGGAGCAGCTCAACCCCTGCAGAGCCAGGCCACAGTGAAGGGCAGGGACAGAGGCTGTGAGCTCTCCCTCCTCATTTCTAGGCAGGAATTTCTCACCTGCACAAATCCCTGAGCTGCCAGGGATGGGAGGAGAGTCCAGAAACATCTTTCTTAGCCTGCACCGAAAGGACAGCGTTGTGCTGTGCTGGATTCCAGCAGGGAATCACAGAGCAAGCACCAGGCAAACACCTGACAGCACACGGCGCAGCAGCTCTGATGGCAACAAAATGCCAAACAAATGTTCACAGAGCTCTGCTTTGGTGTCTCAGCCTTCCACGGGGTCGCTGTGGGGTGGAAGCCCCGCCAGTGCCCAGCCCAGGCCTGTCCTGGGGAATCCCCAGAGCTGCTGGAGCCAGCGGTGGCACACACAGCTCCCACTCCCAGGGCAAAGGCAATCCCCCAGCACAGCTGCTGCCGGCACTGCCTGTGCCACTGATGCCTCAGGTTGTAGCTTTTATGTTTTTCAGACTCTGTGCTGCTTTAGGGTGTGGGGTCTGAGCTTCATATTATGGGATGGTGAGCTCTCTACACAGGGTAGGGAAACAAAATAATTCCTTCTCTAACTAGAGAACCAAAAACAACTGATCCAAATCTCAAGCCCAAAAACACAAGCAACCTTAGACCAAAGAGAGAAAAACAAGAAAGATAAAACTTCATGAGCTAGAGCTGTAATTAGACAATTACCTCCAATATACTAATAGACCAAAACTTTTATGAGTGTGAGACCCCATGATTGGTCATCCATTTTGTGACCATTTTGGTTCACCTGGGGTGCAGCCCTGGCTGGGCTCTTGTGCTGCCCAAAGTAGATCTATTGAAGCTGCCTAATAAATCCCTACTTTATTCTTTCAGTCTGTCTAGTCTCTGTTTTAAGTCAGCCTTCACAAGACATCACCAGTCCAGAGCACACAGCATGGCCAGGGCATCCCATCACTGCCACCAGAAGGCTCCAAACACTTCCATTTACCTTTGTCTCTTTGTTTTCCTGCTTGCTGGAGGATTTCTCCTGACTGCAGCCTGTTCAGGTGCCTGGAAGCTGCAGCAAGGCAGGCCTGGCCCTGCTTGCACTGTGCTGCTCACTGTTCAACTCAGTCCCCTCCCAGCACCATGGTGACACTGATTTGACACATCCTCTGCCACATCTGAGCACCTCAGACACATCCAGTACCCCCACAGCACCGCAAATCCCCTCCAAAAGACAGCCAAATCCCTTCCTGACTGCAGTGGGACATGTTTGATTCTCCAGGCAAGGTTAAACCCACCTCAAAATTTGGAAACGTGTCAAGAGGCAGAGCTAAGGAGCACCCACCATACAAAGCACTGGAGTTAGTCCTGCTTTTAGGTGAAGTCCTTGCATGAGGAGGGGTGGAAAGGGACTCATCCCACAGGGACTCATCCCTCTTGGAGGTGTTTCCTGGGCATCTCACTCCAGGTGCAGCTTGCAGCAGCCCCTTGCTGGCTTGCAGCAATTGTTCTGCTTCCCTGTCTCTCCCCAGATGACACACAGCATCCTTGGGGACAGCCCTGCAGGGGACACCAGCACCAGGAGTGCCAGCAAGCTGGGGCAAAGACAGCACTGGCTGAGCTCAGAGATTTGCAGGAAAAACAGCTTCACCTGGGAAGCAACCTGTGCCCAAGCAGCTCTCCACACCCAGAGGTTAAACCCACTGCTAGAGTGGTCCAAGGCCAGCGGCCAAAGGCTCTCCAAAAGTGGTCCCCACTGGCCACAACCTCTGTGCTGTGTCTCTGCTGCTGCTGCTTCACAGAGCTGCGATCCCTGCAGCCTCCCACTCCCCAGAGGATGCTCCCTGCACGTGCTGCTGCACAGCCTGTCTTGGTCCTGGGTGGCAAATGGGATTTCACACTGGGAACAGCAGCACTGCAGCCAGTTGGTGTTCCCTCTCCTTTCCAGTGCAATCCCTGAACCTAGCACAGCAGAGCTACCGTGAAATGTCTATTCTTGTCCAGAAAAGACTGATCTCTCAAGGTTTTTGGACAACAGGATAATAGATTTCCCTAGATATTAGAGACTGAAAGAGATTGATTAGGGGAATTATTCTCTGTATTCTGTGCAGTCCACAAAGAGATGAAGCTTTCCGTGCCCCATCGAGGACCTCACTGCAGGCCATGTGACTGCACTGATATAATACCCAAGTCCCCTCTGCAGCCCCTTATCCTGTTCATTTCATACTCCTCCAAGTACAAGGACAGTGTTGGGTCAATATCCCAGTTCAATTCACGTGTGAAACCCTCCATAATCTGCAGGACAAAACCAGGGACAAAATTAGACCCTTTATTCCTACCTTCGGTACTAGGGACAGCTTGTTATCAAATCCACTTTGGCTTCTTGAATGCCAAGGGTAGAGCAAAAGTCAGAGCAGCTGCAGTTTCCTTGTGAACCCAAATTTTCAGGTGCCAGCACCTCAGCAGGGTGTGCAGGTGCTCTGGATTTGGGATTTATGAACACACCCCCTCTAAACTGCATGATCATCCCATTTGAGCAGCTGGGGTGAACTGCAAAGGGGACGGCCCCAGATGTTCCTTCCAGGTCATCAACAGAACCAAACCAGTGTTCTGGACCCTGTGGGATCACGGAGCTCCTCACAGGAGGAGCGTGGTGCTCCTGCCTCTCCAGGATCCCAGGGGAATTGCCAGGCTGGTGATGCAGTGAAGCACCTAGAGCTCATCTCAGAGTCCAGGGAGCCACACACAACCACTCCCCACCATCCCCTGGTGACCTTCTGGGTGTATCCACCCACCTCGTGGCTTCAGCAGCACTTCTGGGACACATCTCAAACCTGATGCATCTCAGAATCCAATCTCAGCAGCTACAGAAGACATTTTGGAGCTCTGACCTGTGCTTTTGCCTGTCCTTCCCAAATTTAGCTCCTTTTCAGCTACACACTGGTGACACCACGGTGGCCTGGAATCACGAGCGCAGCCAGGGCTCAGGAAGCACTACAAAAGCATTTGTTCCAATATTTACTCAGGGATTTTTCATGCTACACCTACCACAGCCTTTAGTTTATTGGGAACACAGTGCACTGGGGAAGGGCAAACCACAGACTCTATACTGCTGCCAAGCAAAATGTCATTAAGGTTTTAGCAATGCAACACAAATTGAGTTTACATTAAAGCTTCTTTTGTATAAACCATATCCCAGAGTGAAGCACGGTGACAGAGCTGAGTAATGAGTTGGAGCAGAGCAATCAAGGTGGAACTACTGAGCAATAGGAAAAAGGAGCCATTCCAAAGTGCTATTTAAAGTTAGGCTGAGAGCTCCATTTGAAGTATAGAAGTGATTATGTACAGTCACCACTGCACACAGTTAATGCCATGGAGGATGCAGTACCTACCACCTGCAGCTGCACAGAGACACCCCGAGGTTCAATGGCACTATAAAAACCATCACCAACTGGAAGCTGAGATTCTTCTTAATATAGACTTATACATAACTGCTGAAGGGCTGAGAAGTCTGCAACTTCAAATCTCTCTTGTGCTGCCCAGCACAAAAACCCACGACCCAAGGGTGGCCATTTGCCATCTCAAATCTCTCCTTGCTGCAAGATTCAGAGTCACTGAAGCCCTGTTTGTCCCCAGCAGAGCTTGGGGACACCTGGGTTATGGCACTGCTGGAGCAACACCCAAATCACCAAGGGTTATGTCCCCCCAGCCCAGCTCTGCACAAAACCACAGCACTTCTGAATGTTTTTCTAAATACCCAGAGCATGGTAAGGTTGGAAATACCTCTCATTTCTAGTTCCAGGCTGCCTAATGTGTGCTTTGCACTGCTCCTCATGCCAGTCCCAGGGGAGGGAGCCCAGAGCAGGCCCGTTCATGCGAGAGGGATGCAAATGGGCTCAGGGCTGACCTGCAGCTCACACTCAGCTCTGCCTGCTCAGCCCAGCTCCCAGACCCAGCAGATCAGACACAGCTCAGGGGCTGAAAAGGCTGCAGTGCTGCAGCCAGGGGTGCAGGGACCCTGCCTGGCCACTCCTCGTGCAGACAGATGGGGCTGGATCACAGCACTGCAACGTTCTGCAGCTCAGTCCCTGTTTCTCCCTTGAATTAGCAAGCCAATTTTGATTTATTTGAACAACAGCACATAGAGTTTTTCAGAACTTGCAAAAAGCATTTATAAATGGCTAAATATATTAAAAAAAAACCCAACTCCATAAAGACTTCAGAGCACTGCTAAGTAGAGCAATTGAATAGGTTTATCAAGATATAAAGCAGCCCTCCCCAAAATATATGGCTCAAACATACCCTGCCAGCAGAAATACTCAATGTTTAAGATGAGGGAAGAGAGATTCAATGAGAATTTGTTTTCCTGGCAGCCCTCCATACATGCACATAAACCTCTTGTAGCACTACACTGATATTTAAACTAATTAGCACCAGGAAAGCCTCAGGACTGTGCTTTTCTCCCAGCCTGTTCCCAGGGACACAGGGGCTCCAAAATCTGGCTGTGATCACATCCCACTCACATCCCGGGATGCTGCAGCCCAGGAGCCCCAGCACAACCCCCTTCCTGCCCAAGTATGCAGGAACACAGGGCAGGACACTCGGCAAAGAAAAAAAAATCCCCCCTCTGCCCAAACTGCCCACTCAGCACTATGTGAGAGGATAAAAATAGCAGGCAGGAGAGCTGGCCATGAATATCAAGCAGCATTCTCACCCAAATCAACTTCCCCTTCACTCTGTTCTCCTGCCTGCTGCACATTGCCTGAATTTCCTATTCCTCATAAACACAGCCAGTGGGGATTTAGCTCTGGGGAGCTGCAGACTGGCACATCCACCATCATCGCTCTGGCAACCCCCCACCAGGCTCTGGAAAGAGCTCCTGACTTCCAGAGGAGAAAGGACAGGCTGGGGGGTGGGTTTTGTGAATATTCAACACCTCTGCACAGCAGGCCTGCCTATTATTAGTATAGGGGATGTCAAAGAAGCTCCTCTATGCAAAGTTTCCAGTCTAGCTAATTAACAGTGCCTTCCTCCAGCATATAAATTTGGGCTTTAGTCCCTTGTACACAAGTACACAGGGCAGGGAGGAAGGGAAGGAGCAGAGGACAGGAATGGCTGCAGTCATCTTTAAAGGCTGGAAATTAAAGACAGAGAGAGTGAACACACATTGAGAGGAGGCTTCCTGTTTCAGGAAGGGCTGAATCTCCCTTCTTTCAAAAAAAGACTGGATGTGGCACTCAGTGCCATGGTTTAGTTGAGGTGGTGCTAGGGCATGGGTTGGACTCAAGGATCTTAAAGAATCTTCCAGCCTGGTGGTTCCATGATTCCTCTTGAAGCACATCCCCAGAGCACCTGTCTGGAAAAAGCTGAGATGATTTTGACTGGGCAGCTAACAAGAAGCAGAGTTCCCTCACAAGGGGCAGCAGAGGCCAGTGATTTGGGTCAGGGTGGGAGTGTCACCCTCTGCTTCTGACATCCAGACCATCAAACATCTCCCAGCACCGCTCTGGGGCTGCAGAAAGGAACTCACTGTTCCCCCTGCTCCAAGGATCAGCCACGTCCCAGCTGGCAGGACCTGCCTGAGGGTAAATCAGAGGAAGGAGAGATGCTGAGGGTCCTGTCAGGGCAGCCTTTCAGAGCACTCTGTGATCTCTGCTGCAGCAAAGCCTGCAGTTCAGGGCACCTTGAGGTCTCCTGCAAGCTGGTCCTGATTGTGCCAAACTGTTCCCACAAAAGCCAAGGCTCTAAGGGACCTAAGTGCTAAACCAAAATGCTCTGCACATAAACTGCTTCAACACAGAGCTTTCTCCAGGCTGTAAAGTGTACTCTGGGAAAAAAAATTAAAGACTGAAAACTTTTAGAAGTCTGGCCTTATTTATTTTTACTTGCTTCTTAAATTAGGAGAGAAATAAAAAAAATATTGTATGGCTCCACATGTACCACCCTCCAGCACTTCAATTTCTTACTCCCACCTACAAATAAACAATAACAATATTGGAACAATAACTTTATCTAGTCCATAAAAAACTTCTCCAGCTTGCGCCCAGATTTCAGATACTCTTTCTTGGAAGGATAAATCCCTGCTTTCTGCACTGCTCTGCCACCTCACTGGGGTCAGCTGTCAATGAAAGCACCTGACAAGAGACACCCAGGCCCACAAATCTCACCCCAAATTTATACATCTTGCCAGAGCAGAAACTTCTTTCTGGCCAGGAAGTGATGTGCAGCCCTGTAGATCTTCATTGAGCTTGGGGCAGAGGTGACAGATGAGTTTTCCAGCACTGCTGCTGTGAGCCACATTTCTGTATCCTGCCCCTGCAGCACTTGCACAGCACCTCTGATTTATAAACCAAAGGTTTCAGAGCTGCCTGCTTGCCATGATTTAAAACCAAGCTGAACAGACCTCCCCAAACCCAATTCTCTGCCTCAGGGGGGCACAGGTCTTTGGCATGGCTGTGTCCTGAGCCAAACAGCACCCACAGATCTCTGGGGTCATGAGCAGCTGACTTCCCTTTCCAGCTCCACATCCTTCCCAGCTATCACCACAGGAGAAGCAGTTTCCTAGCCAACCTTTCCCAAACTTCAGCTGGGTGTTTGTTTTCTGAGGTTTCAGTTTTCCACAGCTTCTCTAAGGGTCTCTGATGCAATCTGGGCTCTGTTTGCAACCTGAAACAGGCCTGGCTTTAGGATGCTCAAGGCATAGATAATTCAGGAGCAGTTTTGTGTCAAAAACAGCACCTTGGCTTCCAGGAGGGCCTCCAGGACAGCTGTGAAAGCTGCAAGGCTCCTCTTAAAGGATTAACAAAGTGATTCATTAAGGTGTAATAAAGTGATTAATTAAGGACCAAATGCATCCATGCACTGGTCAGTACCAGACCCTGAACAGGGACACAGCTCATGGATAACACAGCTGAGACACTCCAAGGCAGGGCTTGCACACTGCACAACAGGGTATTTCACTGCTCTGCTGCTCTGCAGTCACCTGCCTTTATCCTGGCCCCAAGGACAAACAGCTTTATTGGATAGGGATCATTTCATCTTCCAGGAAAACTTTGTTCAAAGCTTTAGATGTTCAGCTTGTCTGAAACCAGAACAGCTTTCCTGAGTTGAAAGGAGCAGTTCATGTCTCGGCAGCAAGGCAGGACCCAAAGGGAAGGAAGAGAAAAAGAAGAGCTGAACTCCTTGTCTATCTCTCCTCTGCCTTTGTACCTCAGCCCACAAAAACTCAGCAAAGAAAACAGAAGTGATGCAAGATGGAATTCCAGAAAGTCACAAGCGATCAAAAATCCAGCAGTCCATCCCTGCACGTGCTCCCTGGAAAGCAACACCCAACACAAGGAGGGTGGAGAAGGCAGCATCACTCACTGCCAGCTTACTGTGATGGAAAAGCACACACAGAGGCCAGGGACCCCCTGGAAATCACATTTCAGGAAGGCAGTTCATCAAATATCAAAGGGGGAAGGAATACAAGAAAGGTCTGGTAAGGAAAGACAGCAGTAGGGTGGGAAAGAGCCACAGACACAACAGAAGGTCAGTTCCCCTCTCCACTCCAGCAGGGAAATTCCTGGCTTCCACACCATCCTTTGTGCCCTAGAGGAACAGCAAGGGCTAAACCTCTTCTGCCATACTCAGTGGAAAGCTCTGCCTGCATCCCACTGCAGGCTGGGAAATCTGTTGGGTTTGGGATGATCTGGATCTGTTGGGTACCAGTGAAACCAGACTCAGGAGTGCTACAAATCCCAAACAAGACCATGAAATAACCAAAGCCTCCAGACTTCAAACACAGGGCACAGCAAAAAAAACCCAGACCCCCAACCAAGCAAGGAAACATCAGACAAATTATACCATTTTTGCCATCTTTTCTGAATTTTTTCCAGAGAAAAACATGAACATCTCCAGGCCCACAACAGCTTTTACTTCCCCCACTAGAAGCATCATTCACAAAAAAAGAACCAAGTGGATTGTGCCTATATTTGCAAAACACTTTGGGAAAGAAGCAGTGACATGAATTTGTCACCGAGATGGTGCTGGGAGCAGCACCAAACCCAAAGGACACAGGGCTAAAAAAGGAAGGAGAAAAAATAAATCCATCAAAACCATGGAGCAGCTCTGAAGACGATGTGAAACGTCACAGTTCCCTCCACCTTCAAGGAGCACTCAGCCACAGGCACAGGAGGCCCAGTGACAGTCCAACAGCCTCCGCTACACATTGAAGGGACACTGATTTGGGGAAAAGACAATGCACCTGAGCTTTTATTGCTACAAAATAATACCAAACCTAAAACCTCCCCACCTGTGGCTGAAGGACGCAGGGATTGAGGAAGCTGTTAGTCAGGCATATTGTTATAAACACAAAGCCCAATGCAGGCAAATCCCAGCCCTGAAGCAGGCAGGGGCACGTTCCACACAGCTCCTTACCCGACTGATCTGCAGCTTCTCAGCTCCAGGCTTGAAGAGGTTCCATCGACGGCCACCGTTCCTGCAGTTCCCGCGCACCTTCAGGGTCTTTGAAGCCTGCTCGTTCTCAGCTGCCAGGAGAAAATCCACAGGAACAAAAAAATAAAAAGGAATGACAAAAGATAAATGCTGTGCTTTAGCTCAGGCTGGGGGCGGAGGCTGTTCTTTTAAATGAAAGAAACAAAATTGTTTGCAAGAGACTCATTCAACCTCTCCTTTAGAAAAAGAGAGCACAGAGTATATTTAGGTGCTTTATTCAGTGCTCTGGGGATACGAGAGAAATAGTGCAGCTTGGATACTACAAAAAGGGAGAGCCCAGAGCTACATCTCAACGTGGGGTCAGCCCAACTGGGTGTGGAGCCAGGATGCTCTGCCAGGAGCAGGAGACCCTCATCAGCCTGCATCAGTGTGCCCAGGGCAGCAGTTCCCTGGGTCCCAACTGCTCCAGCACCTGCAGCAATCCCAGCTGCACACTCACCATGGTCTACATGATGTCAGGACTTGGAAAAGAAACAGTTCCTCCAATTTACACACAAAACAGAAATGGGTAAGGCCATAAAAGCTGTTTTTTTAAGGAAGCTGGGCTGGTTCTCAACCCCAGCATTTCAGACCAAGCCCTCAGAGATGCAGTTCTGCTCTAGCTTTGAGTGATACCACTCACACCAGACCTCAGCCTGGCCTTGCAGATGGCACTGCCCAGGCACACAGCAGCTTGTGAAAAAAGAGGCAAATGAGCTCTGCTTTTCCAATCAACTGAAATTTTCAGCTCCACATCCTATCTCTCTCTTTTTTGGGGTGAAGCTGCCATTATATGTGAGACCAGAGTTTTCCCTCCCACATTTGGCAAGTTTAGATTTTAATTCCTTCTTCCATCAGGCTCTTCACATCCCTGGGCTGGAGGGAAGGAAACAGAACTGAGCACCACTGGTGTCCCCAGAGCAGCTGCTAGCACAGGTACATGTGATCCAAGCAGTGCACATACGTGGTACACGCATCCCCACAGGTGTTTCCAGCACCTGGAGGCTCCTTATCCCAGTCATGGAGCAGAGATCTACAGCAAACAGCCATGTTCTGGAATTCTTCCCTAAAAGATGCACAACGTTCAATTTCTATCTCCTGACATACCTCTCACCAGGCAGAGGTTTCAGACTGTGTCAGTCCTGAGGGGTTTGGGATCAGACTAAATGGTTGCAGGCTTTGGGAGAGAGGAGACCCCCAAACCAAACAGGTGGGGGCTCTGCCCTGCCCAGGCCAGAGTGCAGCAGGGCTGGGATGCTGCTGCAGGCTGGCTGGGCAGCCATCCTGGTTTTCTTCCAGCATTGTTGGGAGAGAGACTGCTCTGAGACCTATTTCCTCAATGCTGATGCAGGCAGCCTGCTGCTATTTTTAGCAGCCCACGTTTCACTTTGGAGACTCTTGGAGAGCCAGGCTGCAGCACGGTGCTGGCTCCAGCAGGAGGAGGCGATGGATGGAGCAGCATGCAAAGAGGGAATGCTCGGGCTGAGGGGCTGTGTGACCCCCCTGAGCTGGAACCACTGCACCCCAGCAGCAGAGCCATCAATTAACAGCACAGGCAGCTAATTGGCCTTGTCCTCCCCAGCTCTTCTGAACCCTGATGTGCTGCCACCATCCATCAAGCCACCCGAATCCCCGGAGTGCTCCCGAGCAATGCCAGCACAACCTGGCAGCGCTTCCGTGCTCGCCCATCGCTAAATCACAGGATCCTTGTGCCAGCAGTGGCCCTTCAGGAAATCATTTCCTTTCTCTCATTATCAATCTTTTTAATTAGGAGGTTCAGAAAATGATGTCATCTATTCAGCCATTAGCCAATTTACCTGCCAGCACGAGACCCTGCCAGCAAATGCATTCCATGGCGCTCTCTCTGGTGTCACTGTGAGCAGGACAAATGCAGAGAGGTCACCCCAGTCTTTGGCTCATGAGACTCCCTCCTTCATCATGAAAAATACCCATGGCACAGGAGGGAAAAAAACCCTTCACTTCTTGTGTTTTCAAACAAACATCAGATTTGAGTTGTGATCTCAGTATCCATCATCACTCACCACCTCCAAACGGTGAGTACTCAGTGAGTACTCATCACAGAGGATTCTTAGAGGACAGAAATTCAAGGGAAAACCGCCAAAAATAAACTCACACAGCAGCTGCTGAACAGCTTTCACACCTCACGTGCCTACTCCTGTTCATCCTCTTATAACCAGATTATGGAGACTGCGTTCAGAGATATTAGAGAGATAAAACAGCCTTATTTCATGAACACATTGTACACAAGAAGATCCTATTAGCCAGCAAGAAACTCCTCAGCATGTGGCTCTTGGAGCTCCCTTACCTGGTGTCAGGGATGTAACCAGCACGGATGAAAACCACATTCCTGACTTTTCCACCCCTGCCAACCCAAAAAGCAAAGCTGGCAGAGAAGGGTACTCACAATGGCTCTGGAGCATGGGTGCCACCCAAAAAGCAAAGCTGGCAGAGAAGAGCACTCACCATGGCTCTGGAGCATGGGTGCCACCCAAAAAGCAAAGCTGGCAGAGAAGGGCACTCACCATGGCTCTGGAGCATGGGTGCCACCCAGAAAGCAAAGCTGGCAGAGAAGGGCACTCACCACGTCTGCGGAGCAGGTGCTGCATGCGCCCTCCCAGCTGGTCCAGCCCCATGGGGGTGCTCTGCGAGAGCGGCTCGGAGCGGCAGCGCTCCACCAGCGCCTTGAAGGGCTCTGCCTGTGGGGACGGCTGCGCAGGGTGAGACGTCGGCTGCCAAGAGAAGGGGCACAGGAGGGTTTTACCAACAACACTCAAGTCACGGGCAAAGCAAGCACAGGACATAAAATAACACACAGAATTACCCCAGCACAGCTCGCTGCAATCTGCACCCGGTGCATTTCTGACTGCAAGGTCAGGACCTGCCGGGCCTGGTGTGCAGCCCCCACTGCAGGGGGCTCAGACCTTGTACAGCTTTGAGCCCAACACTTCCAGTGGCACTGAGTGTCCCAGGAACTCCTGGGAGTGACCCTGATGGAGACCCACTTGCTGCTCTGCATTTTAGGGGTGAGGCTCCCATTCCCAAGCCCCAGCAGGAGCAGACACAGGGAAGGAATTTGCTGCTGCTGAGGACCCTGTACCAGCAAGGGCTGGCTGCTTTCAAAGAACAGAAAAGAGCAGCCTAACGGGTTGAAAGTTCACTGATGGCAACAGCTAACCAGACACGTCCTTGCATCTATAGCCTACAAAATATTGACTTGAATAAAACAGTTGCAATTGATTGAAGCGCCCATAAAATGTTTAAATAATTCAGTTATACCTTAATGATATACTTAACATTAATCCAAAGAATTGGCATTTACAGCTAGGTGGGGAAAAATGTTGGTGTTTTCCTCACTCCAACTTTTATTATTCTATTCCAGGAGGAAAAGTTCCTGAAAATGACAACTGTACCGTGACATTTTGCAGAATGGAATGTTCTTTTTAAAAACATCACAATTCAAACTCCTACTTTTCATTTTATTCTCTGTGACATGTGACACCATGGAAGTCTCGTGTATAATCTAAGAGTCAAGAAATCAGAAGAAAAATCATTTGACAAAGGTCAAGGGAAGCAAGCAGGAGGTGTTCCTCTCTAAGAGGTTCCTAGGCTCAATCACAGACACATCTGTCACGCTTCCAGGAGCCTGATAATAACTGGGTGCCTGGGATGGTTTGGTGGATCCATCCTCAAGACTCCAGCAGCTCATTTTCACTGATGCACCGTTATTTTCATTTACAGATGAAGAACAAAGCAGACAGGCTGTAATTACCCCAGAAGAAAGCTGTGGATGAATTAAGGCTCCATCTCCCAGCACCAGCATCATATCCAGTGAGCCAGTACACTTCTCTTGGCTGGAAAGCAGCTGGGAGGAGGTAAAAGCCAAAGAAAACCTTCCATCCAGGGAATTTCTGACACACAGTCCCTTTAGCATAAGGCCAGCAAGACCCAGAGGTGCCTCTTCTCATCCCTGCTCTAACTTTTGAGGCTGGGAATGGGATAAAAAAAAGACACACCATGTGTTTAAAGAAAACATGTGGAAATCTGAATTATCAATGTGTTCTATATACAAGCAAAGCCTATCAGCTTTGCAAACTCAACCTGCCTTTCCCTGACAATGTTAAAAATACGTTTCCCAAAAAACCCTACCCCACTATAGATAGCACTAAATATAGGCTTTAATTCAAGATTTTGCTAGCACCTCCTGGTTATTATGAATACAAGAATCTGCACAGCTTGAAGATAGGCTTTAGAGGTTTTGTCTCCTCTAAAAATAAAATGATTGTCAGACACAACCATATTAAAAGCCATAAATACCCAAAATCTTCATTCTGCAAGTAAATTACACCTCGCTGCAGACAGGAATACAGCACTCTTTTGGCAACAGCAGGATTTAGAAAGTGATGTACTAATTCTTAATTTGGAAGGACTATAAAGTCTTTTGTTACAGCAGGCTGAGACACAACCCAGAAGCTGAATAACCAGGAGATTAAGAAAGTTCTGAAGATCAACTCTCCCAGATACTATTTCCTGGTCAGTGCCATTCAGCAGGGGGAGGAAAGGGATAAATCCACTCAGCAATCCCATCTCTGCAGTTGCTCCCACAATAAACCAATCTCAAGCTAAAAGTCACTATGGGCATCACCTGCAATTTCTCCACAAACACAGATAAAAAAGGGAATTTTGCTGGATCTTCTTCTCATGAAAAGGCACTTGGAGCTGCACTAAAGCCAAACCCCAAAGCTGTGGGAGGATCTGAGCTGTGCCCCAGCTATCAGGCAGCAGATCTGCAACCCCATCCCCGGGCATGCGCACGCTCAAAAACTGCTGATTGCAAATCAGCAATCCTGCGCTTCCAGTCAGACCCACCGCAGAGAGAGGCTCCCGCGCTCCCACACGGAGCAGCTATGGCACAGGAACCCCAGCAACCTCCTAAGGCCCTGACAGCACCCATACCCATGCGGGTCACTCGGAGCAGCAGCACACGCTGCACCAGGGACAGCCTTTGTGGCACTGGGACAGTTTGGATCCAAGGCCAGGACTTGAAGGAACAACCTCAACACCTGCTCTGGGGAAACATCTGCAATGATGCAGGAGTTTAAACACACACTCCCTTACAGAGCCCTGAAACCAAACCCGGCATCCCATCAGCCTGGCACCTCATCCTGTGGGACAAGGCTGACAAACCTGTAGAAATCCCGTTTTCACACTTCTGGCAATCCTAACTCCCCCAGAGAAGAACAGCCTCACAAACCCAACTGGGGTCTATGTGCAGAACAGCCAAAAGCAAGCTGCAGCCTGCAAACCCTTTGGAGATAAAATTCTGAACCCCAAGGAAAAGATTTGGCTTTCTGGTCCCTCGAAATAACCTCTCATTTCCCAAGCAACCAGCAGAGGGCACAGAAAGACTGCGGTGAAAGCCTCTGCTCTGTCCCTGCCAGGGTGACACGAGCCCAGAGGCTCCGAGATGCTCCTGGTCATGACCCTGGGACAAGCAAGGACCTCACCCTACGGCAGATCTCTCTGCCAGAAATAAACCTGACACTTCCTCCTGGGTCCTAAAAACTCCAAACTGATACCTGAACTATGAATTCAGATGCCTATTTTGCAACCTTTCCCCAAGTCACTCCAAAGGAGATATCAAATCACCCACAAACCCTGTCCATGGACACACCAGCCAGTCTGGAACCCCGATGAAAGGGCTGGAATTGCAAAATAGATGGTATCAAATCTGCTTTCCATCTAAACATCATCTCAAGCTACTGGAAATGCTCAAAGACAACTCCTGGGGCTATGCCTGACTTCCTGCAGCAGCAGTTTCCCTGTTGGGATGCTGTGGTGTTCTTAGAGGTTGGAGGAGGATAATTCACTTCAGCGGAGTCGTGGAAAATGAAACTCAGTCCAAAACCTAGTGAAGCCTCCATGTCTCATGTCTCAGAATAAGGATGGCACTGTGACTCCAGAACTGCAGCAGTGTGAATGGAGTTATGCATTTCTCACTGAAAATTTGTTTTGACCTTTACTGTTCTTCCAATTCTTCAAAACATTTTATCTCCACTGTTTCACAAGTTCCCAGAACACATGAGAATTTGGGATGGGGTCTGAAATCAACTATCAGGGATGTGCTTTTCTGCTTTTCTGCATCTGCTTTACTAAATGCTGCTGCAATGCTATTTCCTTTAAAGTACCAGGATCAAATCCTACCAAACTACTTGCCCATATCATCACTCAGCTCCTGCCCAAAGACATTAGAATTTTAAAAGACAAGACCAGGAAAGCAAAAACCAGGTGCATTAATTACAGATACAACTAAACAGATTTACCTACTGACAGAATCAATGTACAGATCATCCCCTAAATCCCACTCCAGCATCCCTTGTGCTCCACCAGCCCCAGTTTCTCGCACCATATCCCAACAGGAACCTCTGTGGGAACAGGCACTTTTATGCTTTTCTTGGGGTAATGTTTAAGTTGATTGGGAAATGCTTTCTGCCCTACTCTGCTCACACACTGTAAAAGTGCTGGGAACTTGCTCAGAGCAGCTGGCCTGGCCAAGCCACCCCGTGCTGGCAGCACCTTCTCCTGCCTGTGGTTGAGAACTTCCCTTGAAATACAAATCCTGCAGTTAATCAGAGCAGCCTGGAGTGGAGGCAGCAGGGCCAGTGACTGTCCTGAGAAACAAGTGCCAGCAAAGAGATGGACTGAGCCCTAAAACAATAAGAGGCTGGAGTCTGCTGCTACTGTCACGCTCAGACTGAAGTTACTCCTCTTCCACGTTTATTTTTGGTAAAGTGTTTCCGAGTGCCGCTCCCTGATGGGAGATAGGCGAGCAAATCCCCGGGGTAGCTCAGGTCATTTATTACTGGAGCTGCTGGCAGACTCTCCAGGGCTCTTCTTGCCGAGGAGATCCCTCCTTCAGCCTCCCTTTGCTCTGGGTTTGGTGCCACCACCCGATCACTGTGCATTGCCAAACGTGCAGCAGGAGCTCCTGGCGTGCAGGAGGTGTCCAGAACCCAGGAGGGGCTGTGTGCTTTCCCTCCCCCCTGCTGCAGCCCTGCCCAGCAGGCAGCCAGCCCTCCCTGCCAGAGGAAGCCACAGCAGCCCAGAGGTCGTGTGCTATCACCACGCTCCACGGGAACTCGGGGAGGTTTCCTGTCCAGTTATCTTAAGCACCATATTTAAGTTTCTTGGTCATGTTAGTAAGCTGCAACAGCTGAGCTGGGACTTAGGGCATCTCCTGTTCACACAGCTGAGCTGGGAGAGCACTGAGATTGTGCCCTGAGAGCTCTGGGACCAGACAGGCAGGCCCTGCCCTCCCAGCAGGGATGGGACTGCTCCGGGACAAGAGTGCTGCTATTTCCCTCTGCTCCACGCCATCCTTTCATGCCTCTCTCATCTTGCTCCTGCCCAGAATACTTTCAGCTTGGTTCCTGTGAAGGGATATCAAACCACAGCTCTCCTAAGCTCCTCCTAAAAATGTTTCTTCCAGAAACCCCAAGAAGAGACCAACCACTACTCACTCCTCTGGAGTGCCCGGGATTACACAGAGAGCTCCTGTAACTCTCTGTATTACACAGAAACAGCAGAAAAACAAAACCAGGAATAACTAACAATACTGCTGCCTGATTTAGCTCAAGTCAGAAGTTCAGATTTTTTCCCCCAGCATTTCTAATCTGCTGCCAATTTTCAAACACTTCCCCTCTTGGCTCAGAAGTCACTGCGACCCCTTTTCCAACAGGCAACAGTGTCACCACCTCTGGAATATCTCTCCTCTCTCCAAACCCAATAAGAAAAGAGAAAGTTTCTTCACAAATCAACCTTATTTTTCTACCTGGCACCTTGAAAAAAGAAAAAGTCTTCATTCCAGCCTCAGCTAACTAGCAGGTACCCAAAAGAACCCTAAACCTGGGCTTCACGTTGGCTCCACAGGACTTCTGAGGTTTCGTAGCAATTATCTGGACAAGACAGATTTGTAACACCCAGAATCTAGTTGAAAATGCAATGTCCACTTATATGCTCTGAGGATTTTAAGGGCTTTGAAAGACTTCCTTGTACCAGATAGGAATGTCCTGCCATGACTGGAGCCACTAGCACTGCCCACCTCTCATTCATCACCCACCTCTTCACTCCTACAACTCTTTCAGGTAAGGAATCACAGAGGACAACATGCAATTGCTGAATTCTGTTTGCCCACAGCACACTCAAAAACTCTCAGTTTGCTAAAACCCCTCTTCTTCGGAGCTTCTACTTCAAATGAACCTAAATGCAGAAAGGAAAAAAACTAAAGCTAGTGTCTGGGGAAACATAAACTGCTACACCCTCTTCAAGAGACACTAATACACATGAAGGGTCTTAGGAGAAGCAGCTCTGGAGGTTTAAGAACTCAGGCTCAGAACGAAGTAAGAGCTGTGTCTGCTGCTACTATTCACAGAACAACTTCCTTAGCTGCAAATCCCAATGAGGGATGTAAAAAAATGCTTTCAAGTGCAAACCAGCTTTTTGAGATGTACAACATGGTCTTATTGCAAACCTTACAAAGGTACTCCTACCTTTCCATTTTTGAGGCGTCCAGAAGAGACAATCCTTGAGACGTGCACCTGGAAGGGCCTGCACTCCGTGCTGCAGTCAAACTCATCCACTCTGTCCATGACCTCCACAGAGTTCTGTTCCACAAATGAAGTGGTTCCCCGTTTTTTAATGCGGCCACCAGGCTGTTCCAAACCCTGCCTTTTCACTGTGGAACACTTTAAAAAAGTCACTACAGAAAAGTCCACGTCGGCAACTGCGGAACAGCCCATGTCCGCAGCATCCAGAATATTCTCAGGAATGTTGTGAGAAGGTGGCAGGTCCCTGCCCATGACCTGCCTCTTCTCCAGAGTACTGACAGTGTCTAGGATCTCTTCAGTCACAGCTGCCTGGGGAAGGTGGATCAGAGCCTCAGGTGCTGCAGAGAAGTCACCATTGGCAGCTGGGGAATGGTCCAAGTCCACCGTACCCAGCTTATTCACAGGAAGATCGGGAGAAGGTGGCACATCCCTGCCCACAACCTGTGATGTCTCGGGAGTACTGCCCAGGTCCTGAATCCTCAGCTCACCTCCCAACAAGTCTTGCAAAGGCAGCTCAGGGTTTCTCAAGTCCTGATTATCCAGTTCTGTCCTTGAAATTTCCTGAGCCGCAGCTGGAGATAGATCCATGTCTTTAGCAATCGCTGGGGCACAAGCCACGTCCTCAGAATCAAGTTTAGTCAGTGATGCCTGTGGAAGGTGGGCCTGAGCCTCAGTCACTGCAGGAAAGGCACCATCAGCAGCTGGAGAGCAGCCCAGGCCTGCAGCATCCAGATTACTGACAGGAAGATCAAGAGAAGGTGCCAGGTCCCTGCCCACGACCCTCTCCAGGGTACTGTCAGTGTCTTGAAACTCCAGCTCACTTCCAGACAAGTTTTGCAAAGGCAGCTCAGGATTTCTCAAGTCCTGATTATCCAGTTCTGTCTCTGAAAGCTCCTGAGCAACTGTTGGAGATGGATCCGTGTCTTTAGCAACCACTGGGGCAAAAGCCACATCCCCAGAATCAAATGTAGTTGGTGATGCCTGTGGAAGGTGAGTCTGTGCTTCAGTTTCTGCAGAAAAGTCCCCACTGGCAGCTGGAGAACAGCCGAGGTCCACAGTATCCAGACTATCCACAGGAAGATCATGAGAAGGTGGCAGGTCCCTGGCCATGACCTGGGTCTTCTCTGCAGTAGTGCCCAAGCCCTCAATCGGTTCAGCCACAGTTGTCTGTGGAATTTCAACCAGATCCTCAGAGGGGTCTTTGCTGTTCAGTTCAGTGAAAGAGCCATCTGCAAGCTCTGCCAGTTGGGACATGGATGGCTCTGGCCCAAAGGGAGAAGGTGAGGTTTCATTAAGCCTGTCATTGCCACTGTCCAGGCCAGAGGAACCAACACCTTTCAGTCCATCTGTGGTTTTGCAGTGCTGCAGGGGCTCCTTCCCCGCCAAACTCTCAAAGCTCAGGTTCTCCCACGTGCCTGAATCCGGGGACTGCAGACAGGCTCCCACCGTGCAGAAGGCCTTCGCGCTCTCGTTCTCAATAACCAAGCCCTCTTTGGGAGAGGCCACATCCTGCCTGCGGCCCCGGAAACTGCGCTGAGGCCTCTTCTCATCAGGGGAGAACGCCCTCGAGGAGCCTCGCAGCCGCCGAGCTGCCTCGGCCACGCTGCTTAAGAACCTCACAACACCCCCAAAGTGAGTGGCTCTGGCAGCACCGTTTGATTTTTTTCGCTGGCTGAGATTTTCCTCACATCTTGTATCAAAGTCAAAGTAAGAAGTGGAATGATCAGTTGTATTTTCTAAGTTCTGGAAATTGGTTTCAGCCCTTTGATCTGGGAGCTTTGAATTATCTTTGTTAGCTAATGAAATTCCTTTCAGATAGCTCCAGACATCAGAGCTCCTTCCTTTCCTGCTCTCCTGTGGGAGCACAGCACACCTCTTTTGATTGTCCCCTTCTGTAATTGCAGGACTCTTAACGTGTTCAAAATTCAAAGACTCGCTCTTCCTGGCCGGTATTCTGTGGCAGTTACCATCATTATCCTCACCGTGTAATCTGCCACTGATATCCCTGAGACATTTACTTTCAGTGGCATCAAGTTCAGGAATGCTGATGTTCAGCTCTATGTCCTCAAAAGAAGAGTCCAAATCCTCGATGTACCCCGCGTACGAGTGGCGGGAGGGCCGCCGGCCATCGCCCAGCTTCCTAACCCTGTAGACAGCTCTCTGCCCACTGCCATGAAGGTCCTCCTCAGGGTCACACACGTCCTGCACTCTGGATGCTCTCAAATCCATGTTCTTGGGTGTCCTGGAGGATCTTCCTTTTTTTGACGAGCGTACCCTGTCCATAAAGGATGGCTTTTTTAATTCTGATGCCTCAGAGGCAACTCCCAGCAGAATCATGGACTGGGGCCTGTCCTTATTCGTAGAGAGTCCTTTCCTTCGTCTGACAAAATTCCAGATCCGGCTGCCCTTGGTTGTCTTCTTATACCTGTGTGTGTCCTCCTGCTCACTGGGGATCGCGTCGCCAGAGGCGCAGTGCTCAGCACCACAGGCCTCCAAGGCATCAGTGCTCCCTCCTTCCATGTTTCCTTGGGAAATCCTGTTGGCACATCCATTGGGAATGCTCACAGAAGCAGTACGCTGGAGGCCCTCTAGAACTTCCATCGCCCTGGCTCACAGGCTGGTTCCAGGAGTCACGGATGCATGGTCCTCAGATTGTTTTCTTCACAAGACTTTAAGGGAAAAGAACAAAGGAACGCAATTAGAGCAGAAAACTTCTAGAAGACACATTTCTTCAAGCATCACAAGTCAAACTTTATCCCAGTGGTGGTGGTGGTGGTTTTCCCCATTGACTCCACGGAGGCTGAAATTTTGCTTCCAAACCATATAAATTTTAAAGCTACTTAAATCTGCTTTAAATGACTGAACACTTAGTGACCACAAATAAACTTCCTGCACTAATAAAGTTACCACAAAGTATGCTCAGAATCCCATGAATCACATCTTCGTTTTGCAAGTCGCAGAGACTCAAAATGCATCAGAATTCATGGCAGAGAGGAGAGAGGAAATTCCAGTCAGTGTCCCTGCACATGTCACTGTCATCTCCACCATCCCCATCTGCCAGGAACTGGCACCATGCTCCCAATAGCTCAGTCTCTCCAGGCAGCCATTCAAAGAAAAGTCAGGATAAGCCTTTTCCTGGAAGCAATGCAACTCTAAAATACAACATCAGAAAACTCGTGGAATATCCAAGCCAGGTTTTTCATACAGTAGCAATGGCACCAGCATGGGAATCCCCCCTGGCACTGGTCTGCTCAATGAAAGCTGCTTGGCCACCACTCAACGTTACAAAAAACATGCTCCCCTCAAGTGAGTTCCAGTGGACAGGATTAAAAATCCAGTTCCCCCATTCGGAGCAGCAATGGAAACCACTCTGAACCAGCTGTGGGAATACAGCTGAACTCCTGCTCAGCTCCTAAAGCTTCCCTTCCACTGGGACACATCTGCCCTGTCTCCATATTACAGCTTCATGGGGCTGGATCTGCTGGTCCTGGGTTTGCTGTCTAGAAATCAGAACTACACACCAGGCACTCAACGGGGTTAAATTCCCTCAATTTCCAATCTCACTCTTAGGAGGAGGAAGAAAGAAATAGTAAGGCCCCAAGACATGGGTTTGACAATGGAGAAACTCTCCACTTTCCCCCAAGCAGCAGGAGAGCCACACTAGCACTGTGAACAGGCCCCATATCTACTAAGAACATTTAAACTTGCTATTTCTGGTAAAATAAAGGTTATTAATGCAGCAGCTACTGCCCTGGGCATCTCATGACCCTTGCATTCAGTCAAATAAGTCTGTTTCTACCTTGCCACCATGTCTGCCTCCAACAAGGGACAACCCATGACACCCCCATGGATGGCAGAGGCACCACAGAAGCAGAGCACAGCCAAGAGAAACAACCAGCATCCCTCTTTTTTATGGACAACAGTCATCTGGCTCTCCATGAGCCCTGCCACAGGGCTTGTGCCAAGCATTTTTGGCACCAGCTGTGCTTAGGGCAGCAGAAATGAGTGTTTGCTGCTGTGGTGGGCTGCCAGATGTCCACTCACTTGTGCTGCCCACCTGAGGCAAGAGGGAAATAAGAGGGAAAAGCTGATGGGCTGCTATAAAAATACAGTGACCCCTTTCCAATCCCTGGCAATTTGATTTATTGCCAACTGATCTGGATAATGAGAAACAAAGATAAAACTAACACAATGTCTTACCCCCACCCACCATGGCTCAACTTCCCCATCTTGTGAGGGGATCTACCTCCCACCAAGGGGTGCAGAAGGATTGGGAACTGGGACAGGTATGGTTGGGACATAATAGTCGTCCTTCCTTCTCATACTTATCCCAGGCTCCTGTGGGGCCTTCACAAGGCCACGGTTCCTGTCAGGAGAACCTGCTCCCCTGTGGGGCCTCCACTCGTTACAATTTTTGCTAGAAATCAGCTCCACAGGCTACAATTCCTACCAGGAACATCCCCCTTCTCCTGTGTGGAGCCTCCAGAGGTCCCACTCCTGCCTTGTGGAGCCATCACAGGTCTCACTCCCATCAGGAGAACCTGCTTCTGTGAGGGGCCTGCACAGGCCACAGCTCCTTCCAGGGATCACCCCCCTGTTCAGCACCTCATCCTCACCATCTTCACCAACCTCAGTGCCCACAGACCTGCTTCTCACCTTTTGTTATCCCCCGCTTCACTCCTCTTGGCCATTTTTGCCCTTTTTTAACCATGTGAGGGGCTGCTGGCTCTGCTCTGGGCTGCAGTGGAGACACTGGTGGCACTGCCTGCGCCCAACACACCCCACAGTGACACAGCCTAAATGGGCACTGCCAAATACACCCCACAGTGACACAGCCTAAATGGGCACTGCCAAATACACCCCACAGTGACACAGCATCACTGGATACAGCCAAATACACCCTACAGTGACACAGCATCACTGGATACAGCCAAATACACCCCACAGTGACACAGCCTATATAGGCACTGCCAAATACACCCCACAGTGACACAGCCATATAGGCACTGCCAAATACACCCCACAGCTGCACAGCATCACTGGATACAGCCAAGCACACCCTACAATTACACACCCTAAATGCCCACTGTCAGATACACCCCACAGCTCCCCAGCCCAGCCACCACTGCCACACACCCCGTGAGTCCCCCAGCACAGTGGGTACCTCCAGTCACACCCAGCACCCAGCTCAAGCACAGTGCTGATGCTCCACACGCTGCCCCGCTCTGCTCTGGCTGTCTCTTTACTCAGCCTCCAGCACCCACCACCATGGAGGTTTTAGACAGAACCTCCTTCCCCAGGCACTTTTGGGCCTCAGCACAACCTGCCTCCATTTAAACCCTGCAGCAGAAATTCATGCTGGAGCTGTGTTGCCATGGGTCCCTGCAGAGACCACAGAAGCTTTTGTTCCCAAAAAACCAAGGGTTGAGCAGGACAGTTCCTCCATCTGGTGCCTGAGGAAGAGACCAGCTCCTCATTTCTCAGGCTGTTGCTTTGGGATGTGAGTTATTCCCAGACATTCCTGCTGTAACTTAAAGACTAACACATTGGAATGGGTTGGAAGGAGTGGTGGGGGAAAAAAAAAAGAGCACTTCAGTCGTTTCAAGTCGTGCAGCCAACTGGCAGCAAAAGACAGAAATCACAAACGGCCCTCTTTTTTTGTTTTCTCTTTCCAGTTTAATGTTTTATTGTTTTTGGCTGGGTGGATCCTGCATGAGGAAAGAAGATTCAAAGGGAAGGGGCTTGCCTGTGAAGTCTTTGGAGGGATGCTAGCACAGAGGAGACAGGCTGTTCCTCATGTGGCAGGCAAAAGACAGCCCATAACAAGGGACAGATCCTGCACAGCCCTCCCCAGAGAAGCAACAGAATCCAGAATCACAAGGCACATGGATGGATTTAAAATTATATAAGGAGGGGTTGTATTATTTTTTTAAGCAGCTTTAAAGCAGATGTAAATTAGAGCTGCCACCATGAAGCCAGACCCGAGCACTCTAAGCAGAGAGGAGACCCATCCTGTGACCAGTGTTTGGTTCCTGCTCTCCACCTCCCCTTCCACCACAGCCTCACCTGAACCTCTCCTCATCTTCAAAACCACCCTGTTGGTGTTTGAATTCCCCCAGTCACACCTGCAGGACTGCACACACTGATGCCTTGAGAGGCTCCTAGAGCAGAGGCTGGACAGGGTTAAAGGAACAGAGTAGGGATTTACTGAAAGGCCTTCACAGGATCCACCTTGGGCAGTGCAAGAGCCCAACCAGGGCTACACCCAAGATGGACGAGGGTCACGAGTTTTCACACTTTTATAAGTGTTGGTCCATTTCCATACTGGGGTTCATTGTCCAATTCCAGCTCCAGGTGATGCAGCCCCATCCTCTCAGTTTGCTCTCCTCAATTCTCTGTTGTTTGCACTTTTTGGGCCTGAAGCTGCAGCAGCGTCCTTGGTTCTGGGGCTGGAAAAGGATTGTTTTGTCTGACTGAACTGTGAGGAGAGCTTGCTAACTCTTTATATGAAGTTCAGAGTTATGAACTAATGCAGCACAGAATCTGGAAAACAGGAAAACTAAAACTTCAAGCATCAAAACCACAGGCTGACCTTGGCAGGAGCCTACTCCCAGCACAGCTTCCCTCAGCGCCCACAGGCCAGCACTGCCCCTAAGCCAGCTCCAGCCCCAGGACTGGCACTGCCTCACCCAGAGCAAACCTCCCACCACCAAGGCAAATTTCAGCAATATTCCTTCAGTGTTCCCTGAGCAGGAGCCAAAATCTGCTCTGCTGCACTGCCGAATGCAGCATCCACCACTCTGCAAACACCTGCAGCAGCTGCCTGGGGCAGCCTGTGCTTCCCACCAGCCAAGCAGGGCAAAGGTGGCTTTACCAACCAAACCACAGGGCCTTGGGGGGATTTAGGCCCATCATGACAAAACAAAATTTGAATATGGAGGAAAGCAGCCCTGAGAGTGTCTGATGAACCATTGCTCACCTTTCTAGGGTGCAGGGGAAAGAGGTTTTGAAGAAACGCTTTGGGAACAGCTATTAGTCAGAAAACTACACCACTCATCAACCACATGTTTATTTTTCCCCTCCTTGAGCTGCAGTTGCAGATGTCAGGTCATAGCAAGTCACCACCCAGCAGCTGAGCTGGGACTACCATCACTTAAAGAGGGCTTTAACCACACCATTATCTTCTGCCTCTTCCACTGCCCACAGATTACTGAGCCTAAGGAGGGTGGCTCAGCCAGGTTTGGAGACCAAAGGCTCGTGTGTTTGCTCTCCAAAACACACCGAATCTCACCTGGAGGGGAAGATGGTTTTCTAAAACTCCAGCTATCAACCAAACACTGCCAACAGCTCCAGTGTACAGGGGCTGTGTGGGTCCCTGCCTTGCCCTGCTCTTCATTCTGAAAATTCACTTTCCTTTTCCAGGTCACCGAGGGGGATGAATAAGCTGAGATTAATAAAACCTCCAACCAAGGGCACCAGGTGTGTTACACAAACATCTGTATCTACAGCCATGACTCCCCCTCCAAATTCTTTCCATATTTTTTGCGTTATCCCAATCTCTAAGAAAGAAATAGGTGCTCTGTATCTCACTTGTGGTTGCACAACATTCCCTTGGCAACAGGCTCTTCCTGCACGATACAGGTGGGAGTAAGAGCAATTTTGCTCCTTTTCAGTGTGATTTAGCAGACAGCCAGCAGAAATAACAGCACAGGTCCAGGGAACGCCCACTAAAGTTGACTGTTCTCATAGACTTAAAGGACACTGAATCAGGCCCAAGCAATCAGGGCTGTCACAAGCCACCCCTCAGGGAGTGACACTTTCCAGGGGCAATCTCCTGCTGCTGAGCTGCCCTACACAAGTTATCCACAAGCAGAGCAAAACCAGGCTGTTTAACCAGGCTAAACCACGACACCAGGTCCAAAGGCAGCAGGGTAGCATGACCCACTAGAAAGGAAGCCTCAGTTAGGAAATTAGGATTAGCCTGATCCAGGCTGAGTTTTCTCAAGAGACCCTAATGATGGAAAGAAACTGCTCATTTAACAGCACACAGCTCAGGCTGTTTGCCAGGCAGGCACCACACAATTCCTGAAATCTTCTTTAGATCTCTGCAGGTTTTGGACAACAAGCAGAAGTAACTTTTTCAAAAAATATATTTAGTGCTCTGAAGCACTAGAAGGGCACTGGCACAGGATGCCCAGTGAAGCTGTGGCTGCCCCTGGATCCCTGGAAGTGTCCAAGGCCAAGCTAGACTGGGCTTGGAGCAGCCTGGGATAGGGGAAGGTGTCCCTGCCCATGGCACAGGTGGAAAAAGATGGCTTCAAAGGTTCCTTCCAATCCAAACTACTCTGTGATTCCAGGATCCCTTGGTGCTGCGGGATTCTGGAGCATGCATATTCCAGGTTCCAGGCAATTGGTAAATCCTTTCTATCAAGTGACCCGAAAGAACTATTTTGACTGGGGCCCTGAGAAACAACAAACCTTTGAAAGGAACAAAGAGGAAATTGGCGGTGGGGTTGCCCTTGGGGCAGCCTAGACAGGATCACGTGCCAGACATTGCGCTCTCCTCCACAGAGCCGCTGGCTCAAAGCACCTGGAGAGACCCAAGGTCGTCCTGGAGGTTTTGGAGCCAGAGGCAGAGAGGGTCTGAGGCTCACTGCCTTCCGTGTGCAAAGGAGAAGCTGGGGGGTTCAAACCATGTCAGAACAGTCAGTAGAAAAGCCCAGCTCCTCCTGGCACTGTGACAACCTGCGCTGTGCTGGATGTTCCAAGGACAGGATCTGCACTCACTGTGGAGCACTGACTCCATGCCATCCTCCAAGGCTCTCCATCCCTCTCCTCTCACCTCTCAGCAGTGCTACATTTGCTTCCAAACCCAGTGTCCCCCCCAGCAGCACAGGGCTGGAGCGAAAGGCTCGGAGCCGGCGCAGCCCAGGCGCCGACAGCCTCACCAGGCGCTGCCAGAGCTGGAATGCACCGAGGGCCCCCAGGGACACGATCTTCCACTCGGCTCTTCCTCTGCAGGATCCAAAATAACAAACAAGAAGGAGCCTTTGGCCATTGTTTTTCGGGGAAGGGGGGTGACAGGGAGAGGGCACGCGGCGCAGCCTGCCAGAAGGCATGGCTGAGCTAAGGAAGTCCTGCCTGGGCTTCGCTGTATCCGCTCCTCTCCAGGAGGGGCGGGGGGAGGCAGGAAGGAGAGAAAATAGAGAACAAATGATCATATAACCCTTGAGAGAAACCTGTCTGCTCTCGGAGAGCGTATTTAGCCCAAGCATGCAGCGCCTCTTGCTATACAAAAGAAAAAGAGGAAAGAAAACCCCGCCAGTTCTTCCGTTACCATGTTCTACCACTGAAAAAAAAAAATGGGAGGAAACAGATGTTAAGCTCTCCAGCATCAGGAAATTATCTCTTTCATGGGGGTACAGTTACTTCAATGTATTTAAGTCAAACAAATAGGGAGAGAATCGTGACTTCTCCCCCTTTCTGTTTATGTCTCCACAGACATTTCAGACTTGCTGGGTGCTGCATCCAAGGACCGAGGGCAGAGCTGTATTTGTTCACAAAGCACACGCTGAGGATGTAGTCTGACGATGAAGTCCCTGCCCACCTGGCAGATCCCCACTCCATAAACCAATGCAGCCCCTACAAAAATCCAGCATCCTCTGTTTCTGGGTCAAGGAGGACGGTGTGCTGCTGGGCCCCGGCCAGGCATGGCAGCACTGCAGCTTGATTGTTCATTTATTTCAATCGAGGTGGAAGGAGAGACCTGGGTGAAACATCTGCAAAAGGGATCTCCAGGCCATCAGCGAGCGCAGTTACGACTTTCCGGCACTGGGCTCCCCAGGGAGCGTGGGGCCCGTGCCCATAGGAAGCGACCAGAGAATTAAACCAGCACTTCACATGCTCTGCAAAATCCCTTCCACAGGAAGCTAAACCCCTCCATTAGGAGCAGGGGACAGACAGAGGAGCAGTCTGAATCCCTTGCCAGTCAGGAGTGGACAGACATTATCAAAACACTGAGTTTTAGAATCACAGGATCATTAAGGTTGGATAAAACCTCCAAGATTGATTCCAACCATCAACCCAGCACCACCACCACCACACTGACCACTAAACCATGTCCTCAGGTGTCACATCCACACACTCTTTTAGTATTTCCAGGGCTGGTGACTTCACCACTTGCCAGTGGCCCTGCAGCAATGGTCTGCTCCATCACTGAGGACAGACTAGCAGACAAGATAACCCCAGGCAAACACGACACATTCCCTGTGGCAGCAGCATCTGCCCCACATGGTTTGCACCGGTTTAAGCCAAAGCTTTTACAGTCCTGGATCTGCATTTGTGCTCCTGCTAATTCAATCTTCACCAGGCAGACGGATGGATGCACAGACTGATAGCTCCAGCCCTGTATTTATAAGGACGGAACTCAAAACTTCAGGCTGAGTAAATCAGTTCACTCATGTATAATTTAAACATTACTTCCTTCCCATTTCAGGGAGCTTTAGAGTTTGTGAGATGGCCAAACACAATGAAATTAGAGCAGGAGACTCATTTTGCCTGCGGCCAAGCGAGAGAGAGAGCTGCTCCACTGCATCTGTCAGACAAACTGGGCCGGGGCTGGTGCTGCCAGGCAGGGAGCAGCTCACTGCAAACACCACAGCTCCACACTGGAGATGGGCTAGCACTGCAGGGAGGTGCCAGGCAGCTGAACAGGGCACCAGCCCTGGCCTCTGCAGGACATGGAGCACTAAAACCTTACACCAAGCCAAGACCAGCTTTACACACTCAGGGAGGGAGAAAGCCAGCACCCAGCTCCTTGTGCGAAGCTGAGCAGAAGCTCCAGATAAAAACACAGAGATCTGAAATCCCTGGAATACAACTGGAAAGAAACAATGAACATAATAGATGAGCTCTTGCTGAAAGTGGATTTCAGACCAAGCCTCTCACAAAGCCCACACATCTCTGGCACTGCATCTGCACTACATGTTCCTCCAGATCCACACTGCAGATCCAGGAACTGCAGGTGCACCCTACACATCTTCCCTTTTTTGCAATTCTAAATTCTTCTGCTCTACAGAAAATAAACCTGAGGTGAGTCCTGAAGGGATCCAAACGGATCCTTCTGGTACTGACAGGATGGACAGGGACCCCCAGGAAAAGGAGGGAGCCTGAAGAAGGAGTCACCTGCCAGCACAAGGTTGTTTTGATGCACAATAGCTGATTCCCCAACCTCTCCAGCTATTTGGCACCAACTGTCACCATTCTAATACCAAAATATCTGCCATTTTATGTAGATATTTAAGCCGTTCAGTAGTCAGTTGAAAGTAGTTAATTACATGTAAGAACATTTAATTACTATCCAGTAGCAGCTGTAGGTACTTTAATACCATAGTGATGAGCCAAAACACAATGGAACAGGCAGATTCGGGGTCTACACCCATCCACACCCCATTAATGTCAGCTGAACAACACTGAACCACTGGCTGCCATCGTTTGGGAAGCAACAACTTCGTGGTGCTTGTGACATTACTCTGCATTCCCAATTAGTCAGTTTGGTAGAGATGCTCCAGGAACTTCACAGCTGTGACATTTCTTAAAAATCCTTGCCTTCTCCACAAATCCCTGAGCAAGACAGCACAGTCTGAACATCACAGCAGAAATCAGTAGCCAGCGTTTAATTGTTTATATCTCGAGACAAAGATAGTGTCTAAATAATTGTCTATTGTATCCCAGAGACAGCACAGGAAAGCTCTTCCCCTTGCCGGGAGCCTGCAGGTCACACATGCTTCTGCCATAACATTTGCTATAAATAATCCTCGCTGGGCTCAGCTAGGTACAGACCAAGGCAGCACTGTGCTCCTATCGGTTTCAGCCATTAGCCCTCCCCAGAGAGTGCATATCCTACCCTATTGTTCCTGCTCAAATGTTTGAAAGAATTATTTTTTCCTTGCTCCTTTTGTTTGGGGAGTTTATTTATATTTCCTCTTTGACATGGAATTACTACAAGAAGAAAGGAGTGCCACCTTACACGGCACCCGCCGATGCCAGCGCTGAGATGAGCGGAGGGTCACGTTTGGAGGACACTGCCATAGTTACAGACCTCCCAGTCTGGAATTCTGTGCTAATGTAGGTTCAGCACAATTCAGATCAGGATTAGAAACAAAGAGCTGGGTGCCAACACCAGCCCCAAATTCACAAGCAGAGACTCGGAGCACAGGCAGCAACCCGTTCTGCTCAAACATTTACAGGGATTATTTCAGCAGGTTACTCAGCAACTCCCTGATGTGGCCCTGGTGATGTCAAAGAACACCCTACCTCTACTTCACTGTCTCACTTCCAGCCCTATTTCTACCTCCAAACAGATCCCAAGTGACCTGTCCCTCTCAGGCAGCTGCATGGGTGGAATTTACCCTTGTCCTCCTTTCCCCTTTTCCTCAGAGCAGCTGAACACAACCACACAAGCACATGGCCAGGCAGGGACTGCTTGGCTCTCAACTCCCCAAGCACCTCATTCCCTCATGGGAAAACCCACCCAATCCGGCACAGCCTTTTGAGTACAAGGTGAGGTATCTCCCTGGCCTGCTTTGAAATTGGTGACAAGTTTCACTTTAGAGCCCCAGGTATCAAGTGCACAAGTGTCTTTGCCCGCAGCAGCAAACAATTCCTTGAAGAGTCTTCTGCACCGTTTTTCCATAAAATCAATCCAGTTTCTGGCTGTTGGAAGGTGTGATGTCCCAAACAGGCCAATGACACCTGCTGTGCCTCTGTCCACTGCAGCACTCTGGGATGTCCAGCTCAGGAAGGTCAGTGGCCTTGCACCAAATTGCCTTTAGGCACATGAAAAAACCGCTCTGGTCTTTCTAGAAAACCACAGTGACTGCCATGTGCCTGCCATGTGCTCTCAGGCTGGGGTTTTTCACCCCAGAAAGGCACATTTAGGGGTCACACAGAGAACTTTTAGTAGTTTGACACCTGCCTGTACCTTACTTTTCCCTCACAAGGTTGATGCAGAACACTCCAAAGTCACAAGGTGCCTCCTAGACAGGCTGACACCTTTCTGCTGCTTTCCTCCTCAACGGCAACAACCAAAACTCACTCTTATCTGTGTCCAGAGGCACTGCACACCAGCCAGCAGCACACACTGAGCCCAGGCTGGCACATAGCCATGCCCTGCGGGAGCTACGGGTGGGTGGGTGGGTGATGCCTTGGTGGGAATGCTGCTGGCACTGAGTTATCCTGAATTTGTGCAGCCCAGCTGTTCCTCATCTTCTAACCTGTGGCTTCAAATCCACAGTTCACCAAGGCCAGCCCTCCAGGACCATCCCACAGGGACACTAAAGCAGCTGAGGGGAAGGGACGGGAGCACAGCCCCTGCTGGCCCTGCCCGTGTCCCCAGCGTGGCTGTGCCCTGCCAAAGGGGCTGGCAGCCCCCCTTGCTCACCCTCCAGGGCCTGCTCGAGCCAGCCACACTCCAGCCACACAGGGAGCCAACACTGCACCCCATTAGCATCACTGCTGATGAGCTTCTCACCTCCTGCTCCAAGGATGGGGCTGTGCAGGCACAGGTGGCCACACAGCTGTGTCTCCTCTGCCTGCCCACCCTGCTCTCCCCAAGGGTGCTCACCCCCTTTTATTAGGGATCAAAACTCAGCAGAGCACGAGCAGGTAAAGGTTCCTTTTGTCCCGTTTATGGACCAAACCCTGAATCTTTCTACAAGGAGCTGGGGGTTGGGTTCTGAGTATTATGTCACCCTTTTCTGTATATTCTGTAGTCTCCCCAATTACTCCTTTTCAACAGCAAACAAATTTATTGCCATGTGTGGCAAAGGTCTGTGCAAAAGCCACAAGCAGGGGAGGACAGAACCAGTCAACCTGAAAGTGCCCATCCCCTCTGGGGTGCAGATCCAAGGATGAGCCCAGCACACCTGCAGCTTCACCCAGGCTTTAAAACACAAATAGTCTGGGAACACGTGCTGGCAATATGTAGTTTCTGCAGGAAATTGCACAGCGTGGATATCCAAACATCGCCACCAAGCAAAAAACAACATCTTCATTTGCCAGCTCATGTCACACAAACCTAAATTCTTTATAGGAGACAGTGTTCAGCCAATGCTGAGCAGCAGTGATACACTTCCACAGCTCTGGAACGCCCTGGGGCCCCACAGCAGCCAGGCACGAGGCTGCAAATCCTTAGAAAAGACAAGGATATGAGTTCTGCAAGGATGTGCACCCTGTGGAGGGTGCAGCGAGCCAGGGCACCCCAGCTCGTTGTTTCCAACCCTGCTCAGCTGCTGCAGGAACTCCTACGCAGGCTCCACGTGCCTGCACAGGCAGGGCAGCACCAGCCCCAGCTCCCAGGAGCTCCCCAGCACTGCCAGCATCCACAAAACCTGCTCAGCTCTGCGTGCCCCTCCAGAGTTGTGCCTTTCTTGTGGCTGGAGCACCAGGGCAAAACCCCCTTGGTTTCCAGGCCACGTGCTGGATCTTTGCTTCGTGCTGACACATTTCCTTCCCGTAGTAAAATCACCTCCCATCCATAGGCTACAGCACAGCCTGGAAACCCAAAGCTTTAAGGAGCCAGTCCTTCCTGCCCGTGCCCCTGGAGAAGCATCAGAAGTGCATTCTGAGCTGTGGTCATAGCCAACCCTGTAGCACATGAGCTGCAAAATGCCTCAGGACATCAGGGTGAAGGCAGCAAATATTCTGACAGGTGACTGGTCCCAGTGACAGCACCTTCCCAAAACAACTGTGATTCACAGCTCACGTCAGCAGTGTGGAAAAAGTGACCCCTTCTTCCTTCAGAGGAAACAACAGACATGCTTCAAGAAAAAAAAAAAAAAAAGTTAAAGAATAAGGGCTTGTCCAGCAGAAAACCTAAGCGAAATTCAATTCCCACAGAAGCAGAGGGATCTTCCATTGACTTTAATCCCCCTTTTTCTTGTCTGTCCTTAATTCCCTCTCCCTCCTCCCCACAGGAGCAGGCAGAGTGTCAGCCCAGCAGTGGCACTTGCAGAACAGCTGCTGTTTCACAACTACCTGCAGCAAGAAAATCAAGAAACCTGACAGAGCATGCCAGAAATAATCTCCCTGAAAGACAGAGCAGCTGGGAAGGGCTACAAGGAGCCATCCCTGGCACAGGGCAGGTGGGTGCCTCAGTCCTGCCTATGGACACTGAAACACAGGGCAGGCAGTGACCCTCTGCCCCACAGCCCCCAGGGGTGACAGGACAGGTCCAGCAGGGCAGGAAGGAGGCAGGAATGAAGTTCCCAATGAAAATCAGTGAAACCCACTGAAATCTCTGGGACCCTCATGTCCAAGGCATCACCTTTGTTTCATGTGTTCCAGCCCTGGCAGAAGCCTGTGCTGAACTTCCCTCCCAGGCTGCCTTTCCATCGGGGGTACGAGCAGAGAAGGAGCAAAGAATGAGATAAATTAATCCAGCCCCTCATCTGGGAGCTGGGTAATATAGTGATTTTTGAGGGTTGTCCTGTGCAGGGCCAGGAGTGATCCTTGTGGGTCCCTTCCAACTCAGGAACACAAAGTTCTGACCCATCTCTACAGCAATGCAGCTCCACAGCCACCAGAACAAACCCAACTGATATTTATCCAGCTAAAAATGAGGTGTCCCCACTCCTCCACAATTAGAAATCACAATTTAAGCCATGTGAGGCTGAACCCCAACCCTCTACCACTAGCAAAAGAGCAGATTAACAGCAGGCTCGGAAGGGTTCTTGGCTGGACTCTGCAGAAGATCCTGTCCCAGACTGCTGCTTCTCTAGAAACCCTCCTGCACGCTCAGGAAATGCTCCCAGACACCCCTAAGCCTGCCCCCTCCCAGTGATGCCTTGTGAAGGCTGCCCTAGAGCAGAGGCTGGACAGAGCTAAAGAATGAAGCAGGGATTTATTAAAAGGCCTCAATGGATCCACCTTGGGCAGCACAAGAGCCCAGCCAGGGCTGCACCCAAGAGGAACCAAAATGGTCCCAAAATCCCCGACCGCTCACGGGGTCTCTCCCTTGGATCAGTTCTGCTCCATTTGCACCTTGCAGTTCATTGTCCAATCCCAGCTTTAGCCCAGGCACTCCCATCCTGCTTGTTTTTCTCTCCTCAGCCCACACTGTTTGTGCTCTTGGGCTGAGATTTGGATCATTTGTCCTTGGTCCCCAGCTGGAGAAGGAATTGTTGTCTCCCTGCTCTGTGCAGAGAGACATCCTCTCACCATCCCCTAATATGAAGCCCAGACCCACACACTAAAGCAGCACAGAATCTGAAAAACATAAAAGCTGAAACCTGAGGCATCACCAGAGGGAAAGCTGTACCTTAAACACCAAAATCAGATTTCCCACTGACACTTGCCAATGCGTATTTACGTGCCTAAACTAAACTCAAATTAGGGATCTCAATATTCCTTCTTGCCATGTGTTATCCCCATTCAGCAGAGGGGACAGAAAGAACCAGGGAAGGTCCTCCAACACCACCTAAATCCACAGCTCCTTCCTGCTTCCAGCCAAAGGTGCACCTCCTTTTGTGTGTTTAAGGGAAGATGGGCAATGCTTTGCATCTTCTGAGGGGTGCCTCAAGGAGCATCCAGCAATCAATCCACGGTCCACGGAGTTGTCCTGCAGCATTCTGCACTAAAGCTCTTCCCAAAAAAAACATTTCTTCTTTTTTGACTGTCTTAATTAACACATGCTGTAGCTGTAAATAAAGGTGACACTCTCCAGGAATCAAAGCAAGGTGCCTGGAAAGATTACAGAGCAATTATCACACACAACATTCCAGCCTGAAATCACAGGAATGGACTCCCTGTATTCCCTACAGACATTTTTTGTGGCATTGCCCTCATTCTTTATGGGTGCAGAACCCACTGATCACAGAGGAGCTTTAAGGACTATGAACATGCCAGCCTGGATCCTGTAACTTCCACATAACCTGCTGCTTCCTCCTGGCTCGGGACAAGGGCAAACCCTTCAGAGCAAAGAGGCAAGAACTTCATTAAGGAGCAATTATGGAATAATCTATGTCTTGGAGAAAACTGCTTCTAGCTGTGTCAAACGTGGGCTGGTTATGTAATTTATTTACTTCCACTTCATACAAATATTTCTACCTAATGCAACTCATTATCTTTACAAAAGTTTAAATACTTGGCTTTAATTATTATTATGGCAAGAAGTCACAGGGACCAATTACAGACCAGAGAGAGGCCACAGAGGAGTTCCTGCCCTTGGAAAATTACTCCAAGGCACTGCTGCTGCATCCCACAATGAGAAAATACCAACCCCTGAAGGGTCAGAAGCGAAGATTTGGCTCTTGCTGCAGCAGACCCCTTCTGCAGGATCCCTGTTTGCAAGCACCAACTGATTCACACAGTTCCCAGCATCAGACGTGGCCAGAGGCTCCTGTGGACAGCCCAGCTGAAGAGTGCAGCTCTGGCAGAATCCTTGTGGCTCAAAAGTCTGCATTCACAAGGGGCTTTTGTGGCCCCCATTTCCCTTGCCCTCCACACCTGAGGTGCTGGGACAGCTCTGCCACCCTGAGCAGAGGGGCAGCACCTCACCCCATGACTAACTGCCTTTTTTCCTGTTTTTGCTTCCTCCAGCAGCCTCTCTCAGGAACAGCAGAGCAGCCTGCTCAGCCCCGATTGTTCAGCAGCGGCCAGAGCCCTCCCAGCTCCGTTTGCCACCGGGAAACCCGGAATTATTCCTTTATCTTGGGCCACCACAGCTGATCCAGCACTGCCTGGCACAGGCCCACGCTGCAGCCCTCCAAACCTTCCAGAGGAAGGTGTTCCTGCCCATCCAGGACATGGAACAAGATGTTCTTTAAGGTCCCTTCCAACGCAAACCATTCTAGGATTCTGTATTTCTGGTGGCTCTGCTTTATACTCAGTTTGTTCACTCAAAACAAATTAAGAACCAAGCAGAAGGGGGTTTAAGATCCACCCCCATTCCCACTGGAATATTTCAGGTCTGGCCTTAAAAATCAGCCTTTGCAGGAATGGAAATAAAATGGTGTCATAAGAGAAACCATCAGCTGAAGGCACCAGGCTGAGACCTGGGATGGTCCCACAACTCCAATCCAGATCCAGACACAGCCTCACATTGTCTCAGCTCTCATTTTAACACAAGCCTTGTCTCCACGGTCTTTGCCCTTCATTAACCACCGCCACGAGCAACTGAAGAGATAATTCATAGGAAATATCACCCAAAATGAACCAGATCCATCTGGCTGTGGAGAGACCCCACACAGACTACACTCAGACATTCCTTAAATCATTTAACTAAATCTAACTCTGAAATTTAACTGAAAGACTGAGGAAAAGTCACCCTGGGAACTGCTGCTCAAAGCTCCCAGCTCAGAGGAGCAGAGCCCCTGGGAGAAACCAGGTCCCTGCAAAAGGTTCTTATCACTTCTCTAAAACTGGAGCAGCAATAACAGGAAGAAATTGTTTTGGCAGGACTTACACCACATAAAGTCAACTCATCAGCCAGTGGTGTGTGAAATCTCCCTGGAAAACACAGAGAGAGAGAGAGAGAGAGAAAGCACAGGGTGCAGAGAGCATCCCCAAGCTCAGCTGGGCTCCCAGGCACCCATGCTAGCCCTGCTCAGCATTCCCACACCATGGGGTCTCACCCAGACCACAGGGACACACTCACCCTGGTGCCACCACCCTCACCATGGGGCCACACTCACCCTGCTGCCATCACCCTCACCATGGGGTCACCCTCACCCTGCTGCCACCACCCACACCATGGGGACACGCTCACCCTGCTGCCACCACCCACACCATGGGGACACGCTCACCCTGCTGCCACCACCCACACCATGGGGACACGCTCACCCTGCTGCCACCACCCACACCATGGGGTCACCCTCACCCTGCTGCCACCACCCTCACCATGGGGCCATGCTCACCCTGCTGCCACCACCCTCACCATAGGGCCATGCTCACCCTGCTGCCATCACCCTCACCATGGGGTCACCCTCACCCTGCTGCCACCACCCACACCATGGGGACACGCTCACCCTGCTGCCACCACCCTCACCATGGGGCCACCCTCACCCTGCTGCCATCACCCTCACCATGGGGACACGCTCACCCTGCTGCCACCACCCTCACCATGGGGCCACCCTCACCCTGCTGCCATCACCCTCACCATGGGGCCACCCTCACCCTGCTGCCATCACCCTCACCATGGGGCCACCCTCACCCTGCTGCCATCACCCTCACCATGGGGCCATTCCACTCCGTGGAATGCCAGGACATCACCCTGAGCCCTGCTGCTTGTCCCAGCTTTCCCCATTATCCCTAAGTGGATGCTCCCAGGGTGACAGCAGAGGGACACGGGGTGTGCTGCTCTCCCAGCTGCCAGAGCCTTTCCCAGTTCCAGTACACAGGCTGGAAGTCCAGTTTAGGATGTGCCCTGCACCCAGGAACGTTGTCCAGCTCCCTACAGGGCAAAGGAGGGATGGGAAGATGGTAACAGACCCCGGGGTTGCCTGATGGGAAGCGTCCTTCCAGGGCGAACCCAACACCTCTCACTGCCCAAAGACCCGGTGAATGCTCTCCTCCTCCTCCTCCTCCTCTCGCTCTCAGCTGCAGAGCCGAGCTCAGGCAGGGCCCTGGTGCCATCCCTGCCCCAGCCTGGCTGAAGGAGGCTGGAGGGTGCTGTGGTGGAGCCCAGCTGCCCAGCAAAGCTCCTCTCCGGAGGATCTGCGGGCCAGCAGGACGTGTGACCTCCCCCTGCAGCGACACAGCTCCCGTGCGGGGCAGCCGATCACACCGTGCCCTTGTTCCCTCACACAATGGGCACTCCTCACAGCCACGAGTGACACGGGGCAGCTTTAAACTGATTAATGGCTCTCTCAAACAAGCCCCGAGTGTGCGGGAGGCCCTGGCAGACAATGCCAGCCCAGTGGCAGCAGGACGGCATCAGCTGGTGCCCTGTACCAGCGTGAGAGCAGCAGCAGCAGCAGATGAGCTGCAGCCACTGCCAGCGTGGCTTGTTCAGCTGAGGGACACAGGACAGCTGCTGCCAGGCTCCCCGTCCCTCTGCCAGGCACGTGGCAGCACGGGCACGGCACAGAGGCCGCTCGGGTCCCTTTCTGTGCCAGCTCAGCCACCCTGCTCCACAAACCCAGCACAGCCTCCCCCTGCGCAGCCTGCCCAGGGCTCTACCGGGGCAGGGGCTCAGGAAAAAGCCCTGGGAACCTCTAAGCTGAATTCTGCCTGGTGTGCAGCAGGGCAGGAATGTCACATTTCAGATTCTCTGGGTCTGGATTGCAGGCACTTGAGGAGGTAGTTCATGTTCACACTCAGGTGTTTATTATTTCTTATCAGTGAAACAGCCTCACAACCATGAGTTCTGCAGCTTTTCATTAGCAAGGCACAAAATGGCTTACTATCTCTTGTTACAAGGCCTTTTAAGACTAAACTCTCCAATTAAGAACTCACACCTGGGTTATTTCCCCTTTTAATCCAATAACTGATCCCAAAGAGCCCACAATGTGGATTTTTCCACTCAATTACAAAATGCCACCCAAACCCATGGAGGAAGAAGCAGCATGAAGAAGAAACCCAGGACGACACCCTGTGCCCTCCATCTTGCTTCCATCCACAACACACTAAAAATCCCAAAACCTAAATTTCTCACTCAGTGATACACCTACACTGCTCTCTATAATCTACTTCACACTTCAGTGGATTCTAGTCTTTCTCCACGAATGAGGGTCAAAGTCAGTGCTCCCCTGGGGGCCAGGGCACCCCAGAGCAGACACAGAAATATTCCCGGTGCCCTGGGTTTCCACAGTCAGAAGTGCAGCTTTGCTCTTCACACCCGCCCTGGTTTGGTGCCTTCCCTCTTTTGGGATGGCGGCCAAAAGGGAAAGAAAAACCCACAGAGGATGAGCAGCCGTCCCTGCACAGCCCAGACAACAAAGCTTTGGGATCCTCCTGCTCCTGCCGGCAGCCAAAACATCCCAGGGAGCCTGAAAGGAGCTGTGGCTCACACGGGTGAGTGAGGAGCAGCCTCTGCAGCCCGCAGAGCCCAGCCTGGGAAAGGCAGCTATCACTGCCAACCATCTAAGCCACAAGGATTAGTGCAGGGGGAAAGGCAAAGCGAAAGCAAACACGGGCACAGCAGCTCACTCCAACACCCGATAAGAACCGAGGCACGGCCAGGTGAACAGGCCCTGGTCACGCCACGAGGCTGTGGCAGGTGAAAACAGGGCTGCCACGTGCTCTGCCTGCCCACACACACCCTGAGAGCCAGGCCACGGTGCTGCCATCTCCAAGGCAGCGCTTGGTGGGTTCTGCATCCCCCAGCCCCTGATTTTACATCCCTCAGGGTGCACCTGCTCCACAAGGTGTCCACCACACACCATCCCCAGACAGGAGCGGGCTGAGCAGCAAAATGCTGCCAACTGCAACAAAGGACTGCGCCCTGCTTAATCCTCACTCCAAGTGTTCCTCAACGCCGAGGTTTCCCATGGAAAACCAGAGGGGCGGGCTTGGTCAGAAACGCAGGGATCTGGGCTAAGCACGAACCCTGCACAAACCCAGCTCAGAGCTTTGCGCTCCTCCTGCAGCCCCGGCTACCCCACCACATCCTTTCAGCACAGTGAGACACTGGAGGATGTGAGCAAGCCCGAATCCTGCCCTTGCCCCAAACAATAGGCTCTGCAATAATGGTGCAACCAGAATTTCCTGTGCGGCAGCGCGCGCCAGCTCCCGGGAGGAAACACCCTGGGAAAGCTCTGCCACGGGAACACGGTGTCAGGGCAGCTCCTCCAAGCTCCTGCCCGTGCTGGGATGCTCCTGTGGCAACAGGGAAAGCACCACAACCGAGCCCAGGCTGGGAAGAAGGGAAAAAACCACACCGGTGGCTTGGAACAGGAGCCATCCAGGCCAGGAATGGCTGGGGATAATCCATTACCGCAGCAGCCTCTTGCAACATCTGGACCTAGCTTTTCTCTCACAGATGTTTTATATCCTGGAGTGCTTGGGAAAGCAGCACAGAGCGGGCTGGGGTTTGGGAGGCTCATGGAAATCTCTCCATCTCTCCTGGAAAGATGGCACAGGTGCAGCAAGGACAGAGCTGCTGATGGCATCGGGCACCAGAGGCTGCAACTGCAGCCAAAATGCTCCAGTGTTGGAGCTTCTGTCTGGAATGAGGGATCAGCACCAACCCTGAGAAAAGCCAAGGACAAGCTCCTATAGCAAAGCAGGAACGGTGGATGATCCCAGGCTAGAGCAGAAGAGTGCAAGGAGTGACCTGAGAAGGAAGGAGGGGCAGAGCCAAGGTGTGATGAGCTGGCCACAGCCACCACTCTCCATCACCCTGCACCACCAAGGGGAAGAAAGGGAAGAAACTGGGAGAGAAGTCAAGCCTGGGAAGAAGGGAGGAGTAGCAGCAAGGTGTTTTTAAGATTTGGTTTTATTTCTGCACACCTTCCCCATCACCCCAGGAAGCCCATCCCTCTGGATGTGCAGAGAGATCAGCATTTACTGCAGAAGGAAAAAGCTCAGGAAATGGGTGATGGCACCTGAGCCTGGTTTAGCACGATCCTAAACCATTGGGGATGCTCCAGCACCTCCGTGAGACCTCCTGGAACGAACACGGCGCCGAAATTCAATCCCTTCCTGCTGGATTTAGCACACACACTGTAAGCAGTTGGCACATGGAAGAGGGAACCAGGGAAACGGAAACAAGGTTTTCACCCCATTTCTTCCATCAGCTCCCCTAATTTGCCTCTGCCTTGTTCTCCCCAGGGCTGAAGGGAGGACGAGGTTCCGACCCACGCAGCAGCTCCCACCAGCCAAGGCTGTGGGCAGCCTTTAAAATCTCCCTGCACCTGCAGCAGGTAAATGCTGAAGGGCAGAAAAAGCCAAGCCTCGATACCAGGATTAAGGAGGGCTCTGGGTTTGGGATGGGGATAGAAGAGGTGAGGACAGAGCTAGTGAGGCTGGAAAGCACACACTGCCTGGGAGCCCAAATCCAACACACACTCCCCACAAAAACCAACCCCCAGAGCCCAGCACAGCTCCTGGTGTGCCACAGAGGAGGACTGGCTTTACTGGGCAGGACTGGTCAGGATCAGCAACGGGCAGTTCAGCACCACCTTCCAACAGAGGGAACATAGAGCTGTGGGCTCCACAGCCTCCTCCCAGAGAGGAAAAGCAGAGAAACCTCATGCAAGAACACCAGAGCTCTCAGAGCTCAACCTACAGCAAGAAACAATTACTGGGAGATAACTGGAGAAACATTTTTTAAGAGTTTCCTCAGGGAAAAAAAAAAATCCAAGGCTACTCCACAGTTTCTTATTTTACCAACTACTTGGAGCCAGCAGGCTGCAGTGGGACTCGGAGCTGGCCTCCTTGCACTCAGCCCTCAGCCCTAAATGACCCAAAATTCATTTGTTAGTGTTTATTTGCACAAGAATTTTCCCCAAAACTCCACAGTTCCCAGACACGCACTGCTGCCTAGTGCTCCAGCTGAGAGCTGAGCTCACCCTGGCCATCTCCCCACCACCAAAATCCTTTGTGCTGTTTGCAAAATGCCCCCTTCTGGCAAATTCCAACTCAGGTTTTCAGGGCAGACCGTGCAGATGAAGAAAACTCCAATAAATCTGTCATTTAACGGAAAATTAATACTGTGTCCTAATGTCAGCACCAACCCAGAAATAACCTCCTTCCCACAGCTATTGCGTGCTGGGTGCAAGAAGGCCAAATGCAACAAACTTTTCATAAAGAACACCCCACAAAAATCCGAGTTGGTGACGCTGATGCCCTGACACAAGGCTGGCAGGGGGCCACGGGGCAGCACACGTGATGACATCCCCGGCTAGTGGTGCCAGCAGGAACCTGGCCCATGGAGGGGCGGGAGTAGGAGCTGCTCCCACCCATCCTGAGGCAGAGGAATTTTATTAAATCAGCTGATATCAGTGCAAAAACTGGGGAAGTCTTTGGGATCACCAGACACAAATACAGCAGCAGGAATATAGGCAGAAGTCAGACATTGCTCCAAGTGTCACTGGGCTCCAGTAATCAACTATGGGGTTTTCAGCTCCCCAACTCACATCTGGGATGTTCCAGACTATTGCTGAGGCTTAGTAAAGTAAATGCAAAAGCAAACCCATTCTCGAACTTCACCTAGAAGTTTCAGAGGAGACTGCAAGCTGGAGAGAACAAAAACTCACTGGACAGGACGGCTGAGAGCAATCAGCACTCAGGAAAAGGAGCGGTAACAGCGGGCAGGAGCCTCCGGTGCTTGGGAGCCAGGACGGGAAGAAATAACCTTTAAAACAGGTGTGGGATGCACCACAAAGGAAATCAACTTGTTGCACCCGTGGCTATTAGTTCAAGCGTAGTTTCCAGAGTCATCTTTCCCAAGCAGACCTTTCTGCAGCACTTCCAGCTGAATTTATCAGGAGGCTCCTCCAAGGAGGGGATGCATTTTCCCTCCCCTTGTGATGATGCACCTGCCTCTTCCTCCTCCCCACCAGCGGCTTCTTCCCTTGGACCATCCCCTTACACCTGTGCCAGTGATGGCACCACCCCGAGCTCCTGGGAGTCCCACCTGGACAAGCTCCTGAGCTCTGGGACAGCTCCTAGAGCAGCAGGAGAGCAAGGCAGCGAGGTCACTGTCACCCCTCTGAAGGACAGAGCCCTCCCTGAGGCCACAGTGGGCACCTCAGTGTCACACAGGGAGACTCAGGGTGGCTCTGAGCCCGTAACTTCCCTGGATGCCAAGGAGGAGTGGCAGCACCGTGTCCCCTCTCCACCCAACACTAACACCCCGTCAGGTCTCCTTGCAATGCACAGAAATAAGATTAATTCCAGGAAAACGAGGTGGCACAGCAGAAATTCAGCACTCCCAGTCCCTGTCTGGTCAATGAGGCACCAAAAGCCACTGGAATGAGCACTGGAGCAGGGCACCCAAACCCTCTGGGCAGGAGCTCCAGCAAAGCATCCACCTGCTCCAGCAATTACTGCAACAGACCTAAATTTGGCAATTTTTCGTTCCCCAAAGCCAGTCAGAGGCGATACCAGGCAGGGAGCGAGCAGCATTCCGTAAATACTTGATTCGAACAGTTACAGCAGGTTTGGATGGGGCAGAGCGAGGGTTTGATCAGCTGTAAGCAGCCAGCCCGTGGGGCCAGCGCTGTCCCGGGCACCGCAGCCGGTCCCGCCGAGGCACGGAGCTGGTGCCGGGATCTGTCGTCACTCGGGGAAGGAGTCGTGCCTTGTTTTATAACAAAACCCGAGGGAGGAGCAGGGAGGTGATATCAGCCATTAATCCCCGCATTTTGAAATCTCTCATCTCATAAACGTTCAGGTGTAAAACCAACCCACCAAGGTGGAGGTGGGAACAGGAGCCTTCCAGCCAGGCTCTGCGAACACCCGAGTGAAACTTTATCTCTGTCAGCTTCCCCAAGACCACTAAAAGCAGTATTAAGAGAACGCTCCCAAGCATGGAACTCCCACCAGAGCCCACAGAAATGCTCCCCTGGACTCAAACGCGCCCCGAATCCCCGTGGGCGAGCAGTGACCCAGCTCCTCGGGAGCTCACCCGGGTGCAAACCCGGCTCAAAACCCGGCTCAAAGCGCTCAGTTCTGACACACGCGGCGGAAAATGAACCCAGTCCCGGGCCCGCGGCAGGAACTGCCCCGCTCAGCTTCGAGCTGGTGCTTCCTCAGCAGCTCCAACACAGCCAAAAAACCCCAACAAAGAAAACCTTCCCACGTGATGTTCTATAAAAAAGGGAGGTTTTGCGAAACTAATCCGAACTTCGCGGCTTTGTGACCATTTCGGGGGACAGGAGGGTTTGTCCTGCAGGTACCTGCGCGGAGGTGGCAGGGATTTACGGGGGCCGAGCACAAAGAGGAGCGATGCGACGCTTCACTCTCACCGAAGCGGCGGCACCGGGGGAGCCGCAGGCGGGGACGGGGGTCGGGGGTCGCGGTGCCAGCCCCGCTCTTACCTCGCTCACCGCATGGCCTCGGCGCCGCACGCTCACGCGGTCCCGGCGATCAGGGCAAAACCGTGCGCTGGCGTCGGGAAGTTGAAATGTTTTTTTTAAAAAAAATCTTAAAAAATAATAAAAAAAAAAGTTTTAAAACACCAGAAAGAATAACAAAATGAAAAGTTTCAAAGCGCCCGAAGATGCGAGCTCCTGAGAGGGACTCGAGTTGGAAAGCAAAAGCAGAGAGCAGCCCCGCTCCGGGAGCCGCTCCCGCCGCCCTCCCGGCGCACCGGGCGCTCCCCGCCGGCCCCGGCCCGGGAGCCCCGGCAGGGCCGGCGGAGCGCTCAGGGGGCGGCGGCGCGGCCCCCCCCGAGCCGGGCTCGGGCCGTCCCCGGCGCCCGCCCGCGGGCAGCGGGGTTCGGGGGGCGGCCGCCGGGGCCCGGCGCGGGCCGCGCTGCTCCGCGCATCCCCCGCAGCCCCGTCCCGTCGGGGCCCGCCCGGCGCCGCCGCCGCTGCGCGCACACGGCACCGACGGCGAGCGACGCGAGGCGAAGCGGCCGCTCCGTGCGGGGCCGGCCGCGCTGCGAGCCGCGGGGACCGCTGCGGGATCGCTGCGGGATCGCCGCGGGATCGCCGAGCGCCCGCCCGCCGCCGGGCCCGGCCCCCCGCCCGCCCGGCGCCGCCCCGGCCCGGCCCGGCCCGGCTCGAGTCCCGCCGGAGCTGCTCGGGGCTGGGGGCGATGCCCGCACGCAGCACTCGGGGGTCGCTGTCCCCGCTGTGTCCCCGCTGTGTCCCCGCCGCGTCCCCGCCCCGCTCCGCTCCGGCGAGAGAACAATCGGAGGAAGCGCGGCCGCGGCCCCGGCCCGTCCCACGCAGCCCCGGCACCCCGGCCCCGCAGGCCGGGCACTGAGGGGCCCCGCGCTCGGCCCCCAAAAGGCGCCCGGGGGCTGGAACCAGATCATCCCCAAGGTCCCTTCCATAGTGACAAGAGGACACCTTGCCTTGCCTCAGACACTCAGAGCACCCAACACAGGTTCTTCCATCACTACTGAGCTGCCCACACGGCAGGAATTAAATTTACCTCGATTTTATCCAGGGTTCTGATTCCCGAATGGAGTTGCTCTAAGTCCATTATCTTCTTTCAAGGTTCTCCTGTTCCCTGTCTCGGGGAGGAAGATCCCTTCTTTCCCCTACAGGGAGAGGAGACCTTCTATCCAGCCACAAACCCACCTGGGCAAACCCAGCTCGTTTGGGCCTGGCCGGGTGCTTCAAATCACTGCTCGAAACCAGAAACACCTGGAGAACATTACCAGCGCTCCCCACAGAAGCATGGAACCATGGAGGCTGGAAAAGCCCTCTCAGACCATCGAGTGCAACATTCCCCCAGCACTGCCAAGGCCACCACTCGCCCGTGTCCCCAAATGCCCCATCCACACATTTTTTGAACACTGAAAGCTTAAAATGAGAATTTTCCCACCCTAACCATGCATCCCCCTCTCCATAAATCCCTGCAAACCCAGGCCTGCTCTCCACCCATGTTCCCACATGGATAAATAGAAGATCACACATATAAAAGAATTGCTTTGAAGAAACTGCCTTTATAACATTAAAAAATATTACAGGGAAATGAAATAATTATTTGGACAAGGCTTAGTGGATTTAATTGCTGCTTTTCCATCACGGGTAATTGGTGTTTTAAGTGATGTTAGCAGTGTTTCCCATGGAGAGGCAGGTGTGTGCCACAGAATGAGGCTGTTGTTAATAGGATAACCACAATTAAGTGTAATTGGGAGCATCATATCAATCACTCCTTGGAGCAGCACGCGTGCAGGGTATTCCACCTGCTTTTCTGATGGTCTCAATGATGCATCAAAGCCAAAGAAAATACTTGAAACTCACCAGGGGCAGCAAGAAACTCCTTAACTTTCTGTGCCATTGGCCCACTGATGGGGAATTAGTCTGAGGGGCAAACTTCCATCCCAGTTCCTGCCAGGACCCAGCATCTGATGGTGCAGCGTCCTGGCAGGGCAGAGTTTGAGGCTGAGGTGAGTCCCAAGGAGAGCTCAGCCCTGCTGGTGCCACACAGGGGTCACATCCAGCCCCCTCCACATCCCATAAACACCTGGCACCACGGGGAGCACCCACAGAGCTGCTGTCCTGCGGATCAGACACCTGGGACTGGGGAAACAGGGGCTCTGCTCCAAACTGAGCTTAATATTCCCACTTGGAACATCATTAAGTGGTGTCATGTCCTGTTTTCCTCCTCAGGGCAAGCAGCTAAAAGTTCCCTTTTCCAGGAAAGCTGAGAATCCAAGGGGTCACACAACTGCCTAAGCTGGGCTTCAAGAAAACCTTCATATGCATTAAAAAAAAGAAAGAAAGAAAAAGAAAAATCACAATTAGCACAAAATCCAGGGGCAGCAACACTGGCATGCCCAAATGGCTGAGGGGAACACCTCACAACCCCCAGCCCTTTTTTCCCCTAAACCCCAGCTTTGATGATGTATCAAAGGTGAAATTTTAAACGTGACCCAGCAGACAGGGCCACAGCCCTTGGGGTGGCCTCCCCAGCCACTGTCTCTGCCTCCCTCCTCACCTCTCCCCCAGCAGACATTTTGCTTCCAGAGCCATCCAAGGACATAACCCCCCAGGGCCATAGCTCCTGAAATATCTCTGAAGTGCAAAAAACACAAAACAAGAGTGATAAGGAATTAGCAGCCTCTTGGAAACCCAAACAACATTTCTGCAGTGATGGAGGAGTCAGAAAATGTGATTAAATGTGATTAAGACACCCCCACCACTTCCTGCTGGGGTGCCTGGCAGGAGCTCAGCCCTACAGAACTGCAGCTGCCTTGGCCAGGAGACCTCGGCCTTCTGCAGGGGCTCAGATTCACTGCTGGGTCGGGCCAGGAGTGGGTCACAAAACACCCAGGTTGATAAAAATGGGTCTTGATAAGCTTCTCCTGGTAGGTAGCCAGGGTAGGGACCCACAGTGTCACCCCATCCCATAAGCTGCAGTCCCTGCCACTCTCAACTCGCTCTCACACCTCTCCATATGTGGTGTGTGCCCTGAAATCCATGGAAACACAAGCTCAGGGACTCCTTAATCCTCACTTTTAGTTCAGACCAGGTGCTGCAGGCTCCTTTCCCTGACCAGAAGGGCTCAGAACTTCCATACTCCCAATATATTCCTTAGCTTTTACCTTTATTAAGTCCCAGCAGTTTCTTGTCTCCTTGCATTTTCTATTACATTCAGTTCACATCGTGTCAGCTGAGGCAGGACACCTGGGCCCAGCACCACCCACCTCAGCTGGGCATCAAATCCGAGCTCCCAGGTGGGCACAGGCTGAGTTTTGCCTGGATGCCATGCCCTGATCCAGGCAGGGAATCCCAGGAACTCCCTCCAGCCCCCACCCCGGGAGGGAAACCCAAACACAGCCTCCTAAAACCAGGCAATTTCCCACCCCGCTGTGTTTCTGGTGCTCCCCCTGGCTCTCAGCATGGACAACACCTGTAACTGGGCTGAAATTCGTGTGCTGGTGGTGAGTGGGCTCAAAGGAGGCAGGCACGGGGTGGATTAGCCCAACACCCACCTTCAGAGCCTCAGTTAATTCATCAGGTGGCCCATAGGCCGGGGGTGGTGGCCCTGACGAGCTCGGGGTACGGATGGGGACAGCTTTAGGCACCACAGGTGATGCCAGGTGAGGGACAGTGGGCTGCACACACATCCCAGGGCCCAGCGGCAGATTTAATCCACGTTTTAAATAAAGCTCAGCCCTTTGGCTCCAGCCCCGCTGGGAGGGGGTGCAGGGGGAGGTGCCCCCGGCCCGGGCAGGGGATGGTGCCCTCACCCTGGCATTGGCACCATCACCCAGAGCTTGGTTTCCCAAAGATGAGATGAGATAAGGCGAGGCAGGCCCGCCCACAGCAGGAGCTAGAGACTGGTTTTTCCTCCTTTTAACGTTTCAGTGGCTGCAGGACGGGGCGGAGAAAAGCTCAGCTCATTACCAAACCCCACTCATTAATGCTGTAATGAGGGCTCATTGTGCTCCTGCCCCTGCACCCAGCCAGGGTTAATCCAGGGGGGACTCCTGTCCTTGCCCTGGGCTTTGCTTATTCCTTCTGTGCAAAGGTGATTGTTTCGGGAGGGGAAGGAGCCTGGGAGACCATCCCTGGACCGGCAGGAGCTGCTCAGCATCGCCCACACCGCCAGAGCCCGGCGGTGGCAAACCGCGGCAGGAAATCAGCGAGGGAAACCTGCAGGAAAGGGTGAGCCCCCCGAGGTGAGAGCTGAGCGTGGGGCACATCCCTGGAGCTGCTCTGCTTCCAGGAGATCCTTCCTGCTGCAATTCCTGGCTGGTTTTCCATAACTCAGCAGAGAGTTTGCAGGATGTGTTTCTTGGTGTCCCCATTTCTCGTGCCTGGCTTTGCAGGACTGATGTGCTGCTCCATCTGTGGAGGTTCCTTCATGTGCTGCACCCACTGCAGGGGTCTCCTTCCATCCAGAGCGTGTCCTGGACTCCAGCTCCATCCTCTGGCTCTGCTCCACCCAGGAACAGGCTGAGGAGGATCTTGTCCTAATGAGAAACCAGCCGGCAGAGGAGTGAACGACAAACAGCGTCAGGAGTTCGCACATCCCCCAAATCCACCCCACGCCGAGGAGAGGCCGAGCCGTGCTCTGCCCCGCCACAGGCTTTGGGATTTGTGGGAGAAGCTGCTCCGTGCCGAGGTGAAGCCTCGAGGCGTGTCTGGGATCAGAGCCGGGGCTACAGCCCTGAGCCACCGGGACAGCGACATCCCCCCGGGACAGTGACATCCCCCCGGGACAGCGACATCCCTCCGGGAAACCACCCCCGGGACAGCAGCATCCCCCGGGAAACCATCCCTCAGGACATCATGCACCTGGAAAAGGGCAAGAATGACCCGAGAGGTGGGCAGGGGGCTGAGGGGGTCTGGCCTGGGCAGAGCAGGGCCCAGCCCGTGCCGGTGGCTGCAGGAAGGGACTTGCCGCCGTGGGAAGGGCGGCGGGGCTGAGTCACAGAGCATCATCCCGGCCTCCTTCTCCAGCTCCACATCCAGCACGGGACTGGCCCAAATCCACCAGGAAAGGCTCCTTTCCCCCCCTTCACCCCAAGGAACAGCCCCCTCCCTGTTTCTAAGCAGCTCCAACACACCTAACACTCCTTTTCCCTGCTCCAACACACCTAACGCTCCTTTTCCCTGCTCCAACACACCTAACACTCCTTTTCCCTCTTGTATTCCCAGAATCCCCATCCTTCAACACTGCTTCCCCAGCTGGGTTTTCTCAGAAGCACCACCCAGCCCCTGAGCCCAGGCACAGCCCAGGCTGGACGGGAGTGACAGGGAACAACAGGCCAGCCCCGAGCAGCAAGTGGGAAAACAAGGAAACATTTCCATGTATTAACTTCATTTCCTCCCTTTCCTCCGGCCTGGCAGCCTCACAGGGGGTTATTAATAGCACAGGGTGGATGAGAGCCATGGCTGGGGCTCCAGGAGCCCAGGGCCCGTCCTGACTCTGCTCCATGCCCAGGAGGGGATGGTCCTGGTGGGATCCACGCTCTGGACTGACAGCAAATCACTCCTCTGTGAGATCCGCTCTCTGAACCACATCCCCTGCAGGTGCCCTGCAAACACCTCTCAGGAGAACAGCACTGAGGGAAGGTCAGGGGAACAGCCACGTTCTCCCTGCTCCCCCAGCCCGGGATTCTGGGAATGGAACTCACTTTTAACATCAAACCTCCTGCGATCTCACTGATTTCCCTCTGGGGAGGAGGAAGCTGTGCTGTCCTGTGTTTGCAAAGCAAATGGTGCTGGCTCCCAGCAGGGCAGAAGGAGCACAAAGGGGGCAGCCAAAATCACCCCTCGGTGACACGAGGGGACCCAAAGCCCCATTTCCCCACCTGGAGGGGGCCCAAATCCCCTTTTCCCACCTCAGTGTCCACCGTTTGCTGCCCCCCCCCCCGTGAGGACACGTTTCTCCAGGGACAGCCTCCTGCCACAGCTCATCCCAAAGCCTCCAGGCACAGGGGATGGCATTTGTGGGACCACCCCCCTGAGCCGGGCTGGGATTAGAGCTGCAAGTGGGGGGGGGAGCCCGAGCAGGAGCCCCCGGGGCTCCGCAGCCCCGCTCCCCCGTGCCGGGGGTGCCAAACCATTGCCCAGCCGAGCAGCTCTGCCCGAACCAGTCCCAGCGTGCTCGCTGCAGATGGGCACGGCCTCCAAAGGCAGGAGCTGGGAGCAGCCCCGGGCAGATTTCTGCAGCCTGACTCACGCTCTGCCTCTGGAGAAGCGCCGGGATCCGGGCAGAGCCACCGGGACACCCCGGGACAGCTCCTGCCCGGCCACGGGCACGGCCAGCTCCGGGGAAGCTGCAGAGAGGTGGCAAACACAGTGGAATGCTGGCAAAGAGCCCTTTCGTCTCCGGATCCCCCAGAAATATCCCCCAAGGATCCATCTTCTCCATGGGCTCTGCAGTGGTGCAGCTCCAGCAGGGAAAAGAGGGGAGAACGGAGGGTCCCAGTACCCTGAAAAATATTGCAGCTGGTTTTAGGCATGAAATAAATAATTTTATTTATCCAGCCTACTCTGAAACCACGGAGTTTCACCCACTGCTGCCCTGGAGATGCTGCTGGAGGTAAAACCCACAATGCAGAAAACACCTAATTTCAAATAAAAGCCTTGAGAGCAATGGGGAGTCTCCCACCCGCCTTGGAAGGCACCCTCAGCTGCCAAATACCCTCTGCAAATCCTGTACCTCGTGTTTGGGGAGATTCCTGCCCCACAGCTTCCAGCCCTGGCTCTCCCTGAGCAAACTCTCAAACACCACAGCAGCAGCACGACCACTCCCAGCCACACCTTGGAAGGGTTTCCTGGAGTCCTGGCAGCTCCTCCTGGAATGGGAAATTGAGCCACAATCCCCAGGAAAGCTTTGTGAAGGAAGGGAACTGCTAAGCTGCTCCAGGAGCATCTGGGGTGGCTGCAGGTGATGGATGGAGCTCCCTCATCCAGCAGGATGGTTATCCCATCCCCATATCCATATCCATCCCCATCTCATCCACAGACTCACAGAACCACCAGGTTGGAAGAGACCTTCAAGATCATCGAGTCCACCCCAGCCCCAACACCTCAACTGAACCCTGGCACCCAGTGCCACATCCAGGCTTGTTTGAAACACACCCAGGGATGGTGACTCCACCACCTCCCTGGGCAGAGCATTCCAGAACTTTATCACCCTTTCTGTAAAAACTTTTTCCCAATATCCAACCTGTATTTCCCTTGGTGCAGCTGGAGGCTGTGTGCTCTGGTTCTGTCAGTGCTGCCTGGAGAAAGAGCCCAGCCCCAGCTGAGCACAGGCACCTTCCAGGAGCTGTGGAGAGTGACGAGGGCACCCCTGAGTCTCCTTTTCTCCAGGCTGAGCACGCCCAGCTCCCTCAGTCATTTCTCACAGGAACCATCCCCATCCCTCCAGGTCCCTCTCACCCCAGCCAGGGGGGAGATGCAGCCCCCCCAGTGTGGAGCTGTGGTGGCTGACACATCCTGAGGCACCAATAACACCCTTGGGAACCTTGGCTTCACAATGCCCTGCTGTGGTGTCATGTCCATAAATCAGCCCAGTCCCAAAAATTCCTGGTCACAGCCTCTGTTCTGTGGCCACTGCAGCTCTCCTGCTCACAGAGCTCAGTGTCCCCCCAGACCCAGATCCCAGCCTTTCTCCCAGATCCCAGAAAATGGTAGGGCAGTTTTAGTTCAATGGAAAAGCAGAGGTGATCCTCCCCCTGGATGAACCAGCTTCCAGGTCTCATTGCCTCCCCTTCCCCCAGGGCACAGGTGTCTCACGAGCCTCAGAACTCCCAAAACAAGGAGCTGAGGCTGCTGTGTGAAAGCAAAAAATATTCCCAGGGTAGCCAGGGGTATAAGAGGATTCAAGAAGAGGAGAATGGGCGCTGCATAGGGGCTGACAGGTGAGGTGTGCCAGTAAAGCACCCAGGGCACCCTGCCCTGATCCCAAATCCATCCTTGCTCCAGCCAGGGAAGGGCCCTGCAGAGCTGCAGTTTGCTCCAGCCTTCAGAAACACCTGAGCTGGTGCTGTTTGGGGTCAAAGCTGGGGGATTTTCTCAAATGGAGCTCAGCAAAGTACAACAACCCCATCCCAGAGTGGCCTCGGAGCTGGGCCAGGTGGGAACCCAGGGAAGCTGAGCTGTGCCATCCTGCCCAAGGCACCTGAGCAGGGAGCCACGCACAAAACCAACACCCCATGAGGGCAGGAGACACATTTGGGATGTGGAATAGGAGCAGCAAAGCCCAGCTTTGCTCCAGGCACTCAAACATTGGCACTTCCCAGCTCCAAGTGTCACCTTGATGAAAATCTACAGGCACACGCCGGGGAGTTTTCTGTTTTAGACTGGCTCTTGGGGCTGTTCTGGAAGAAACAACGACAGAAAGCAGCACTCCTCCTTCCCTGGGCCTGGCTCACTTCCAGATTTTAGTTTTTTCCCCTGGTTTCACACCAAGAGGCACCTTATTATCATAAACAAATAGTTTATCCAAAGGGAGATGGGAGATAACGGCACATCCTTGGCACATGGAATAACTTCCCTGGGTTGCACAAAAGCTCAGGGAAAGCTGCAGCAGAGTGTGGGGGGAGGAATCAGATCAAACAGCTCAGATCAAACAGAACAAACCTCCAGATCAAAGCTAGAACAGCCTCACACGTCACTGCCCCGGCAGTGACCGGGAGCAGGAGCAGGAGGAGGAGGAGGAAGGTCCTCAGACACGTGTGGGGGCTTCCAAAGGAGTTGTGCCCAATCTCACCTGGGTTTGTGGGAGGAAACATCAGTTCTTCCCAGCACTGAGCCCTCAGCACGGACACCCAGGTGGGATTGGTCCCAGTGGGATCTGTCCCAGCAGATCTGTCCCGGCAGGATCTGTCCCAGCAGGATCTGTCCCAGCAGGGAGGCAGGCTCAGATCCCAGAGAGGCTGGAGAGGCTCCCAGCACAGCTCCAGAGGGAGCAGCTTCCAAAGCTCCTCTGTGGTGGGTGGGGTATTCCCGAGGGAAAAAAAAAAGAAAAAACAAATCAGAGCAGAGCCAAACTCATGAAAAGGGACTGAGGGAGAAATCCCACAGGGAGCAGAGGGGAACAGGGAAAGGGGGGTAGAAAATCACTGCCCACCTTTGGGAGATGCCAGGTAGTGCCCAGTAATGCTTCCTGTGCTTGCCCAAAGGGTGGGGAACGAGAGGGAGCCCTCCTCAGCCAGGAGCCAGGCTCGGGGACCTCTGGGAAGGGTTGGGGCATCCCTGGCACCCTGCCCTTGTGACATCCCTGCTCCTGCCTGGCCTGGCCCCAGGACAGCCCTCAGGGGCTTTTGGGGGCATCTGAGGGCAGCAGGGGTGACACCAAGGGACACTGGAGGGCAGCAGGGTGACAGCCCCAGCACTGGCCCCACGGTACCTGAGCAGGACAAGGAAGGTGGCCCCGGCCAAGCAGGGAACGCCAGTGAGGATGAGGCAGCTTCACACCCGGCTGGGAATCAACTCATCCGCGGGGGTCTGGAGCCCAGGGAGGGCTGGAGAGCCGGGCTGGGCTGAAATGTGCTCCTGGGTCCGTGGGTGTGGTCCCAGGTGAGGCTGCTCGGGGCTGTCCGTGCCCCCAGGGCTGCTGGCTCCAAAGGCATCCTGTGGGGAAGGAGGAAGAGAGAGATGCCATGCCCAAAAAAAGGATGAACTGATGGAAGCTGGGGCTCAGGGGGAGCCTGGCCACTGTTGGGGCCATTGTGGCTCTCAGCAGCCCTCACAGGGGCTCAAGCCCTTTCCCCAGGCTCACCCTGCAGGGAAGTCCCTCTATTTATCCTGTAGGATTTCTTTCCTCTAGTCCTGTTTTTCAGACTCATCCTCAATCACTTTTTAATCAGATTTGAGTCTCCTTTGCCTTTGGCATTCCTTAATCCAAGAGATGCTTCCTGTAAATCACTCCCAGGGCTCCCACGGGAGGCTCCAGGACCCATCCAGACAATCCTGACCTTCACACCAGCGACTTTTCCAGCCCTGGAGAGCCCAGGGAGATTTCCATCACTGCTTCCTGCTCTGGAACCAGTGCTTAAAACTCCAAATCCCCCTCCAGCTCTCCTGCAGCCCCTTCAGGCCCTGCAAGGGCTCTAAGCTCTCCCTGGAGCCTTCTCCTGCCCAGGTGAGCATCCCAGCTCTCCCGGCCTGGCTCCAGGGGGGTTCCATGGCCTCCCCCAGCAGTTTCTTGAGGAACTCAGCCCCTCATTTATCGGGGTGGGGTTTTTTGGGGGGGAAGTTTCTGCTTGGAACTATCCCTCATTAACCACGGGCAGTGCTCGGACATCAAACGGTTCTGATTTTCCAGCCCCTCGGAGCTGCCTCCCATCCGTGCCGAGCCCTGCCTCAGGCACGCCGTGTCCCAGCCCGCCCTCCTTCGGGAATCGGGATTGTCTCTTTTCCTGGCGGCACGGACAGGGAGCGAGCACTGAGCGGTGCCTGGCGGAGGGCAGCTCCTGTCCCGCTTCCAGCCCGGACTCTGCTGCCTGTTGGGCTGTTTGCACACTCTCCCGGTTCAGACTGCGGGGCTGCCAGGAGGGGAGGGGGCTCGGTGGGGCTGTGGTGCCCACCCTGGGGCTTTGGGCTGGGATGACATTCCCCATCCCAGCGGGAGCTGCCACCAGCTCTGCACCAGAGCCCAACCTTCAGCAGGCTCCACCACAATAAGCATAAAACCATCCCCAAGAGCATAAACCAGCTGTGCCGGGGGACAGGGGGACAGCAGTGTGGGGGTGCTGCGGGTGTGAGGGCTGTGACACAGCACAGGTCTGCAGCTCTGCCCCAAAGGCAGTGACCCAAAGTGTCCCTCCCTGGGGCACAGCACGCTGGGCTCAGGGCTGTCCCCGGAGCCTGGACACGCTGCAGGGCTGGCTGTGCCCGCCTGGATGCCAGGCCCTGGGGAGCCACAAAGATTTGGCACTCAGGGTCCCCTCATGGTGTGAGACCCCACAAACCCCCACAGCTCCCAGAACTGCAGTCCCCTCACACCCAGGTGCCAATTCAGGTGGCACCAAAGCCACCAAACCCCTCCAGGGTCACAGAATGACTGATTTGGGTTGGGAGGACCTTAAAGCCCATCCAGTGCCACCCCTGCCATGGCAGGGACACCTCCCACTGTCCCAGGCTGCTCCAAGCCCCAGGGTCCAGCCTGGCCTGGGCACTGCCAGGGATCCAGGGGCAGCCACAGCTGCTCTGGGCACCCTGTGCCAGGCCTGCCCACCCTGCCAGGGAACAATTCCTTCCCAATATCCCATCTGACCCTGCCCTCTGGCAGCACCTGTCCTCCCAGTGTGTCCCCAGGGTGTCACAGACCCCTCACCCTGGGTTGTGACCCAAAGCTGTTGATGCTGAAGGCTCAGGGCACGGAGGGAATGTGAAGCTCTGGCTCATCTCCAAGTTTTCCCCTGTCATGTCTCCAAAAAGTGCTCCAGGGGAATTTTGGAGAGACCCAGCTCAGCATTGGACATAATAATAGAACAAAGGGGAACAGTTTTAAACTAAAAGAGGAGAGATTTAGATGGGATAATGGGAATCAGGAATTGTTCCCTGGCAGGGTGGGCAGGCCTGGCACAGGGTGCCCAGAGCAGCTGTGGCTGCCCCTGGATCCCCGGCAGTGTCCCAGGCCAGGCTGGACAGGGCTTGGAGCAGCCTGGGACAGGGGAAGGTGTCCCTGCCCACGGAAGGGCTTTAGGGTCTTTCTCATCCAAGCCCTTCCGAGATTCTGGATTCCATGAGCTGCAATATCGGAGCTCTCCCTTAGAGGTCAGCCCAGCACCAAACCTGGCCCCGAATTCCCGCAGATGGATGCAGTCCCTGCGGAGAGCTGGGATTTGGTCACCACGGCCCTTCAGGGTGGGCAGGGGACGGTCCCCAGCGCCTGCAGCCCCTGCCCTCGGTGTTGCCCGAGGATATTCCCAAACGGTGAGCTCTCCCAGGTCCGCTCCTGCTCCTTTCCATGCGCGGATCAGACAGAGCGCTGAGCTCTGTGTCTGCCCCACCCGAGGGATCCTCCTGCCTGGGGAAAGCCTGGCCAGCTCCAGATTTTGGGAAGCAGGATGACCTGGTCCTGCTGCTACTGCTGCTGTGAAATTTTCCATGCCCACAAGAGCCAGGACAACCCCTCAGAGTTTTTCCTTAAGGCTCAATTCCTCCTTCCCTCCTCCCTACTGACAGACAAATATGATTCAGCAAAGAGACACCCTCCCAAAAACCAAAATTTAAAAAAAAACACCCTTCACTGACAGCTCCTGCATCAGAAAGAAAATTACTCTTCTTTCTTTGTTGTTTGTCTTTTTCTTTCCCAAATCCCTGCAGCATTAAACAGATTTCAGCATTGTTCTAAAAATAGAGGGATTAGAAATAATCCTCCAGCATGGAGCGACTGTGGAGATGTGGCACTCGGGGCTGGTGCCTGCCCTGGGGGCTTGGACCTGGGGGCTGAGCTGGGGGGGACCCAGGAACCTCCAAAAACGGTGAGGTGGGGGCATTGCTGTGTCCCCAGGACAAGTGCCCCAGACAGTGTGACCCAGGGCTGTCCCTGGCTGTGCCGAGCCAGTGGAGGCACCAGCTGGGAACTGACCCTGTAAAACTGGGATGGGATGGATGAGCTCCACTTGATCCATGGAAATAGGGAAGGAACCAAATCAGTTGCCCCGGGGGTGACAGGTGACACAAAGGTCCCCAGGCCGTGGCAGCCTGTGGGCACAGGAGCCTGGGGGCCCTGGCAGTGCCACAAGCCCCTCGTGTTCCTTCACAGAGCAGAGTTGTTGTGTCGGCGCTTTTCAAATCACTTTGGAGAAAAAAGGGGGGGAAAAAAGGAACACTTCAAAGTGTGAGATACATTCCTGTGATGACAAGTGACTTCCAGCGAGGTTTTGTCTGCAGGAATTTGTTTGCAGCAAACGAGTCAATTTGTGTTTACAAGGAGGCAATTAGAGCTGAGGGTTTGAAGCGTTCCCAGCGGGATGGGCCATCCCAAGAGCTGATCCCGCTGTCCTCATCATCATCAGCGCTCCACTGGCACGTGCAGCAGTGGGAAGGTGCTGGGGGAAGGAGAAAACAACCCAGGGACGAGGTGAAATCCATCTCCTGTATCCCCTGCCCACCTGCATCCATCCCTGCCAGAGCTGGGGGTGCAGCCAAGGGGATACTGATCTGGCACCAGGGAAAACGGCATTAACCACCCCCAGGCATGAGCCAGGATCCCCTGGATAACCCCAGCCCCTGCCAGGGAATCCCAGCTTTGCCATAACCTCGGGAGAAAATGCCCCTGCAGCTCCTGCAGGCTCAGACCTCAGAGTGGGATGTGGAAAGGGAACCCCGAGGCCCTGGGGAATGTTCTTCAAGCCAGGAAGCATTTGGGATGCAGGGAGGGTGCCTGGAATAACAGCCCAGCAGGCTGTAGGAGGCTGGATGGGATCACAGCTCCAGAGGGGGAGTTTGAAGCCTGAATTTTGAGCTCATGACCCAGGAACCCCCAGGCACACCACGCTCACCCCTGCCCAGCCTTTGCACAGGATTTTTGGCTCCTCTGGCAGAGTTTTCCTGCCTTGGCAGTGCTGATCCAGCCCCACGTGTCATTTTCCCAGCTTCTTTCCCAGTCCCCTTTCCCAGCTTCTTTCCCAGTCCCCTTCCAGACTCTTCCCACGTTTCAAATGAAGGCAAATCAGCAGAGCTCCTCCTTCAGCTCCTGCCCTCTGCCCTCGCCCTGCCCGGGCAGCTCTGTCCCTCCCTGAGTTCAGGCAGGGGTGCTCAGGAGCCCCATCCCCACCGGAGCACTGGGCTGGTGGCCTCTGCCGTGCTGCTCCCGCTCTGTGCGCTGTCACAGCTGGCCCAGCTGCTGCCTTTGTCCCTCCCTGTCCCCACACTGGGGAGGTCACAGCAGAGGCTCCTGTGGGAGGGTTCTTGGGAACACAGCAGGGATGGGGCTGCCACCCAAGGGCCCTCCCCCAGCTCCTGTTTGGGGTAAAAGCCACCAGAGCTGTGACAAACACGAGTGTCACAGTCAAAGCTACTCCTGGGCCACACCAACATTATTTAACCCCAAAGGAGAAGCCACACCCTCTGAGGCAGAGCTCTGGGAGCTGCTGGAGGCTTTTCTAGTGGGAAGAGGGGGGTTATTCCCAGCTGAAATACAGCAGAAAACAATAGAGTGAAATAAACATTAAAATATACTTTAAAGCATATCTAGTTAAATATTTAAAAGCATATATATAAAAATAAATATATATGTAGTTTTATATAATTGTATTTTATATATAATTATTATATATAAATAAATATGAAAATATTTTAAAGCATATATATTTTAAAGCATACATATATAAAAATAAATATATGTAATTATATATTTTATATATTTGTTATATATTAATCAATAAATACTAAAAAATATTAAGCTAACTCAGCTGGAGGGGAGAGCTGGGTTGGGGCAGCCCTGAGCCCTCTCTGTGGGGTCCCAGGGGGAGAAGATTGGCCCTGGGATGTTGGAAAGCTCCTCAGGTGCCTGAGGAGTGTCTGAAGGCCCAGGGAGGCTTTTCCAGCCTCTGCTGAGCCACATCTGCTGGAGCAGGAGCAGAGCCCGTGGCCAGGGCAGAGCCCGTGTGACTCTAAAATGAGCCAGGGATGGATCCAGGCTGGGAAGGGGAAAATTCCCCAGGAGGCAGCACGGGGGAAGGCCCAGGGAGCAGAGGGAGCTCTGGTGGAAGCCCAGCACCTCCAGAGAGGCTTTGGCAAAGCGGCAGGAGGTTTGGGACGGAGGGAGAGCAGGAGAGGCTGGCAGGGCTCCGGGCACAGCTCTGCCCGCCCCTCCAGCCCGGGGGAGGGCCGGGGATCTCCAGGGGGCGAGAGGCAAAGGACACAGCCTCACCCCGGCTCATTAAGGGCACCGCTCATCAGGCTCTCCAGATAATTACAGCTTCTCACAAATCCAATTCCTGCCCGCAGAGGGCAGGAGGGGAGGGCAGGACTCTTCTCCTGGGTCTTCCAATGCGTTTGGAAATGCTGGGAAGCACCTGAGGAGCACATTCGGCAGGGTCCAAAATAAAACCATCCCTGCCAGCCCTGCTCTGGCATCCCAGGGATGTCCCAGCCAGGTAGGGTCACCTCAGAGCCAGGGAATCTCTGCTCCCTGTCACTGCTGGAGCCCAGAGAAGAGGGAAAATCTGCCTCTGGGGCCTTAAAGGATGGATCACTTCCAGGGTTCATTTAATGTGGGTTTGAAGAACCTTACCCTGTTCCAAAGGGTCTCTGTGGCCTTCTCCCATGGAAAATTCCACCTCACTGGCAAATAACCAACAGACAAAGAGGAAGGGAAAGAAAAACATTAAATCAAGGATAAAATAAGCCCCAAAACACCAAACCACCAGTGAAATCCAATGTTCTCTAAAAATCTGCAGTTTATTCGTTAGAATTCAGTGAAAGGAACATTCTTTTTAAAACACAATCAATACATTAAAAACTTGAAAGGACTAGTAGCAATGAGACCAGGGAGGAAACAAAAAAACCCCAAATTCAGCCAGGTTGGTCACCTGGGAGGAGCTGCCAGGCTGGCAGCAGGGTGGGGCAGCTGAGGACAAGGGCAAATTCATTATTTCCTTACAACTGAGCGGCTTTTTGGGATTTGAATTTCTCCCTTCACCCAAATGGAGCTTTGGGTGACTCAAAGTGGGTGAGAAGAGCAGGAGGCCCCAGCTGGAGAGGAGGGAGCCCAGAATTCCAGGGCAGAGGGAATGTGGAAGGTGGGTCTGAGTGCCCCAGGAATGTTCAATGAGAAACCTTCCCGGCCATCCCTGTGGGAAATGGGGCAAACCCAATCCAGAGAAACTTTTAAAAGCACCATTAGGTGACAAGTTATTAATCAGAAGACAAAAAAAAATTCTCTGCAGAGCCAAATCAGTGACATTTGCCATCTCTGCTGGGGGAAAAAAGGGGGGGAAATCTGCTTTGGGCTGGATTTTAGCATTGCAGAAGCTCTCCTCTCCACTGATCCTGAAGTTCAAGGCAGTGTCATTCCTGGGAGATGTTTTAGGGATGCAGAGCACAGGGCTGGAGCTCCCTGGAGGAGGAAAGAGGAGAAGGTGGGGAGCCCTGCTAATGGCAGGATTATTTAAGGAGCAATCCTCAGGCACCAGGGCAAAATCCCAGCTCCCAGCCCAGCCAGGGAGCACCAAGGGGAGAGGAAACCTGTCCAAGAGCATTTCCATGCACCAGCCAACAGCACCTCCTGCACAGGGATTGAAGAAAAGCCCCAATTTGAGATAAAATAACATCAGCAGACAGCAGGAAAAGCCCCAGGTGACACCTGTGGGCTTCTTACAACACTTGGAGGGAGAAATCACCAAAATCCACAGATTCAGATTAAAAACAACACAGAAAAGCAAAGGGACAGCTGAGTGTGACAGAGGAGGGTTAAGGACATCTCAAGTGTGTGCAAAGTGTGTTTGTGAGGGGCTGGGGGAGCTGGGAAGAGCCCCCAGCACATTCCCAGGGAGCAGGGTGGGATCTGGGCACGGCAGCAGCAGGAATGGCCTTTTATCCACGGGAAAAGCAAACCACACTACTTGGAAAGACAAGACACACGAGTAAAAGAACAGTCTGTAAAATTTCCCCATGATTATAAAATGCAAAACTATACAAAAATAGAGAAAATTGACCGTTTTCTTATGTGTATAAAAACAAACAAACAAACAAAAGAAAACCCCCAAGTCCCCCAAATGCAACACAGAACCTCTTGGCAGGCTGACCCCAACGGCAGTGGCTCCAGCAGAGCTTCACAGCCTCAATCCCTCACTTCCCTGCAAGGAACAGGCAAATTCCTCACGTTTTTCCTAAACACCCTGGCAGCACATTCTGCTGTTCCTCACTTTTCTGACTGGTTTCTGGTTGGGAAGCCCTTTTGCATAAGAAGCCTCGGTGACCACCCCCAGATGTGACTCCTCGGGTAAGGCAGTGTTGGACTGATCCAGCTCCAGCCCAGCTTTGTTCCCATGGATGCCAAGTGGGGTTTTTGGGAAGAGTGGCTCAGCAGGCAGTGAAATCCAATTCCTACTGCAGTGATCATTTACAGGCTGAATTACTGCACCAGACATTCCAATTTCTTTGGGTTAATGGGGCAGAATCTGCCAATAATCCAGCAAATTAGTGACGAAACTGCATTAGGAAAACGCATTTGAATTCCAGAGATATTTGCCTCATTGAATTCCCATAGAATTAAGAGGAGAAACCTTTGGTATAGTCAGATTAGCAAACCTTGGCTGTGTTGCTCCCACTGAAGCTCCCCACCTCGTACCTACACCCAGGCCCAGGATCCCAGGGACACCTTGGGACATTCATTTAGCACCCAGACATTCCCAGCCCTCAGCGGGACTTTGGCTGAACAAAGCTCCAGAGCCTGGAACCCCCGAGATGCCTTTGGTGAGACGCTGAAAGGAAATAAACCGGGGATTAAACCCAGCCAGGGGCGCGAGTGGGTGACAATGTCCCTGTGGTGTCCCCAACAGGATGTGCCCGTGGATTGTGTGCTGGGAGTGGGGTGAGATGGGCACAGAGCTGGCCCTGTCCCTGCTCCAGAGAGGGATATCCCATGTTCATTAGCAGCTGTGCTAACGAGGGGAGACAACCCCCCAGCGAGGGCACCTTCCCCTGGCTCACCACACTGTCCTCTCCGGGGGTGGCAGTGGCACCAAGAGCCAGGTGTGTCCCAGGAAATCCTCTCTGGTGTCCCAGAGGGATGAGGGAAAAGAACCATGGCACAGCAGGGTCCTGTGGAACTCCCTGCAGCAGGGCTGGCAGGAAAACATGGAAAAATCCAGGTTTGAGCCTGTGGAAGCACAGCCGGATCTGCTCTGCCTCGGCAGGAAAATCACATCACACACAGAGGCTGAACCAAGCCTGGCCCTGCCTTTCCCTGCTCCTTCCCAGATATCCAAGGACAGGGCAGAAGGAATCTTTTCTCAAAAGGAATACGAAGATCTCATTTTGCTTGGGGGGGGGAGGAAAAACCCATCAAACCCAAACCAGCTCCTTGTGCCTGGAAATCCAGGGATGGCAGGGAGCAGCTGATGGAGCCACATCCATGTGGAGCAGGAGAGCAGCAGGAGGGTGACCCAGAAGGGCAGGACTCAGCAGAAAAATCGAGTCTGGCCCAAGCAGAGCCATCCCTCTCTCCACAAATGTGGTAAAACTCCAGTATTTCCACTTTGGGATTTTTTTTTTTTTTTTTTGAATGCTACAAACTCTGCTGCAAAGAAAAATAGAGAAAGGGCAATGAGGTGAGAAAACCAAAAATCACTGGTAATGGAATTAAATCAGAACACAGAGCTTGGACAGGACAGGGATGCAGCTTTGTGTCATGGACTGGGGGTTTGGACCAGAGCAGAGGGGGTTTGGGATCACAGAGGGGACCAGGAGCCTGGAACAGATGTCACAGGAGCTCACAGGGCAAAGTCTGTCCCCTCAGCCTGTGTTCCTCCTCCACGATCCTTCAAAGAGGCAAAAAATCCCAAACCTCCAGCAGCTTCCTGGTTTTATTGTTCCCTCCAAACAGGAGGAGTGAAGCCCACTGTAGCTGCGGTCCATCCCAAATTCCAAGGAACACAAAACTTTCCTCCTGTGGGTTTATGCAAAAAAAAACAACTTTAAAAAATAAAATTAAATAAAAAAGCCACAAAGCTTCCTTTTGAGAAAGTAACATCATCTGCCACTTCACAGCTACAGGCATGATGCAAATTTAGCTTATTTCAAAGGCCTCATCCCTGTCCCCATGGCCCTGGAGAGGCCAGGAGCCCAGGACAAAGCACAGGAAAGGTTTCCACCAGGAATTCTGCACCGTCAAGACAGACCACAACAAAGAAGGGACCAACACTTTGTTCTTCAAAGGGACACCATGGACAGCACATCTTTCTGAGCAAACTGAAACTAGACCTGGAGAACGTTATCAGCACGCACACAAAAGCTCCTGCTTTCCTTTGGGGCAAGGACAAATCAAATAAATAAAAACGTTGCTGCAAAGTTCCCCTTTCCAGCTGCCTGGCTCTGGAACAGGCAGCACCCTTCCTCCCTGCTCCCCACACTGAGCCCGGGCTGGAAGACATTCAAAGTGAGTCTGAAGCAAAACCTTTCACCCAGAAGAGGAGAACAGCCCCATTTCCCTCAAAACCCTGCCCAAGGCCTGCTCCCCCAGCCCCATCCTGCACAAACCCCAACCTGCCACACCAGCAACGGGTCCATCCCCAGCTTCTGCCAGGGGCTGCTGCTGCACTTGGTGTTGGAGAGGGCTGGAAAACCAGAAAGTGCCTCAGTGGTGATGAAGGAATCCTGGAGGCAGCTCCAAGCTGCCTCCGGAGCATCCACAGGGGCAAGGCCACGGATGGCTGCAAGAGAGGAGCATCAGCCCAGCTCAAACTCATCCTCCCCAAACTGCTCCTGGTTTTCTCCCCCACTTTGCTCCCCTTTCAGCCCTGCCCAGAGCAGCCTCAGCATGGTGACACGGTGACATTCCTGCAGTCTTTTGGCTTGGTGACAGTGACATTCTTGCAGATACTCAGCCTCGGTGACAAGGTGACATTCTTGCAGCCCCTCAAGCTGGGTGACGTGGTGACATTCCTGCAGCTACTCAGCCTCAGTGACACTGCACACGGTGCCACGACAGGCGCCGTGCCCCGGGGTGGCCCTGCCCTTGAGGGGCTCGGCACAGCGCTCCGGGCTCTCAGTGTCCCCACTGCCGTTCCCGGGATGCTGCGGCACGCCCTGGGCGATGCCCACAGGTTTGCCCCTGGCACGGTGCTCCGGGGAGCAGGCGAAGCCAAAGCTCGGGGGCAGCTCCGCTTCTCCCAGGGGTAACAAGCGGGACAGCTTGGGGACATCCCCGTGGTACCGGAAGGACCCGGCCGCCTCCCGGGCCCGCCTCGCCTCGGGCTGCAGGGGGAGGTTGGAGGGCCGGGGCGGGTGCCTGCTCAGCTCTGGCTCCTGGGGCCGCCTCTCCGGAGCCTCCCCGATGCCACCCCGGGAGAGAGGCAGGAAAGGGGTCACGGTGTCTGGCGGCTCCGATGGCTCCCAGACGCTCTCCACAGCGCCAGCCGGAGCGAAGTCCCAGAGCTCCATCCCGCCGGGAGCCGCGTCGGTGCCGTGCTGGAGGTGCCGCGGGCCCGGCCAGCTCGAGCCACCCTCGGGAGCCACCAGCTCACCCTCCTCCTTGCTCCTGCTCCTCCTGGCTCCAGCGGAGTCCTTCCTGCCAGCTTCGTGCCTGGCCCAGAGGCGGCAGGGCTGGGGACCGCTCCGGGCCCCCTGCGGCTCAGCCAGCTCGAACTCCAGGCTCTCCGTGTCCAGCGAGCGGCTCCTCCGGTCCACGGAGAGCGGCGCGGGCATGGAGGGGCTCAGCCCGTGCAGGCGCAGGTGGCGGGGCAGGCTGGCCACCCCCCAGTTGCAGCTCTGGAAGGAGCCCGGGGAGAAGCCCAGGGACATTCTCTCGTCACATTCAGCCAACGACTCTTTCTGTCCATAGCCATCGTCAAAGGCCTCGGCAATGTCCTCGCCCGCGGTCAGCTCCGGGTGCTGCTCACACTCCCCTTCCCCGTCCTGCTCCACGTCCACCACGTCGAAGGTGACCATGGTGGGGAGGGCAGGGAGGTTCTGGGTGAAGGACGAGCTGGAGGCCGAGCTCCCCAGGCTCTCAGAGAGGCTGGAGAACAGGGTCCCGCTGCTGGCGAACTCCACCAGGGCCTGCGAGAAGCTGACGGCGTGCTCGGGCTCGCTGCCCGCCTGGGGCTCGCCAGGGGTGGGCTCTGCTCCGTGCTCCTGCTCCGGCAGCCTGAACCCAGGGAACATCCCTGCCTTGGCTGGGGCCGCGCTGCCGTGGATGGGGTCCCCAAACAGCCCGCAGTCCAGGTCTGCATCGAACCCCGGGTTGTTCTTTGTGAGCTGAATAAGGCAACTTCCAGGGGCTTTTTGGCTGTTGTAACAGTTTTCCAGACACAGAGTCCCTGGAAAATCCCTCCACTCTGGATTTTCAGCCCTAGCTACTGCAACCCCACCGTTGACAGCCCGGCTTGGGTTGTGCGAGGCCACCTGCTCGCTCCCAAGGCCACTCTGACTCTTGCTGGCTGCTCTGGTTTTACATTCAATGCACTGCTTTTCCTGGGGACACTTCTCCTTGCTGGAGACATCCAGGCGTTTCAGGACCGGCTCCCTCTGCAGCTCCCAGTACAGCAGCTCTTTCTGAATGGCTGCAAGCCCCTCTTCCTCAGTTTCCATCAGCCCTCTTTTCTGATCCATCATCTGCTGGATCAGGCTCTTCTCCGCAGGGAGGCAGAAGTCCATGAAGTAGCTGAAGATGCCCTGGCGTGGGACTTTGCCCTCGAACAGGGATTCCTCCCCGTGGGAGGGGCTCATCAGGGTGTCAAACTCGTAAAGTGCATCGCCGCTGTAGCTGTCCCGGGGCAGTCGGTCCTTCTTGAGCTCCTCTCCAGCCTCATCCTCCGGCCCTGGCGTGGTGGAGTCGTAGTACCCCTCGTCGCTGTTTGGGGCAGACTCCTGCTGGTCACTCTGGGGCGTCAGGAGGTCAACGCCGTCCATGGCATCCCCCATGTAGGGGTGGGCGTCAGCCTCGTGAGAGGCGTGTGTCTCCAGGCTGCTGCTGGACACCTGGGCCCCGTAGCTCCTGTCCCCCGGCACGCCGCTGTCCCACACCTGGTGCAGGTACTCCTCAGCCTCCTCAGGGATGGCCATCTCCTCACCGCCACCCTGGTAGGTGACGAGGCAGGAGCTGCGTTTGGCGGCGTCGCGGCTGCGCTCCACCGAGATGCTGCTCTCGGCGATGTCGGGCTCGGCGATGTCGTCCCCGCACCCCGTCAGCGAGTCGAAGCTCTTCAGGGAGGTGACGTCCCCCAGCATGAGGCTCAGCAGGTCTCCAGAGTGCAGGCAGGGAGGCTCGCTGTCCATGAAGTCAGGGTGGAAGGCCAGCAGCAAACTCTCACGGTCAAACTCAGCGCAGGCAGCAGCCTCGGCCTCTGATTTCGTATCGGGAACGTCCCCGTTCCCTGGCACGGCCATCGCGTCACCCTCGCAGGTGCCTCCATCAGCGGCGGGGCCTGCGGGCTCGGTGGCCTCACCACAGCTGGAGTCACCCCCCGAGTCCCCTGGGCCGGCTGTGGCCTCGGGGACCGGCCCTGCTCCCCTGCCCTCCACGGCCCCTTGGCTCTCCACTCCCACTCCAGGAGCATTCCCAGCCTCCTCCGTGTCCCCGTTCCACTCGGGGAGCTCTGCCTTCTCACTCTCGGCAGCCTTGCTCTTCCGATGGCGCCGGATGCTGTTAAAAAACCCTTTCAGCCCTTTCTTGGGTCTGGGGAAAGAGGATTTCTCCCCGCTGGGCTTTCTGTCACAGCCCTCGATACTCCCGGGGGGAGAGCCGTCCTGCTGGCCCAATTCCCCCCTGGCGCCGGTGTCCAGGGCCAGCTGGGCGCTGCGGGAGCCGGGCAGGGGGCCGGGCTGCCCATCCCTGCCGCCCTCCGAGGGGCTGGCCGGCCGTGTCCCACCGCCCTTGTCACAGGCGGCGCTGCTCAGCCCGTCGTGGGTCTTGCACTTGCTGAGCCCCTTCTTGCCGCGGCCGCCGAAGAAGCTGGGCAGGGTGCAGATGCTCCGCTTGCCCCCGAACAGCTTGAAGGCCGTTTTCCTCAGCTTGCCGGGGGGCGGCTGCTGCGGCTCCGCTGCCACCACGGAGCCGTTGGCGCTGTCGGGAGGGGCGTCCCCGCCCTCCTGCCGCCGCTGGTCCCCTCCGTCCCGCTCCTCCGGGCTGCCCGTTTCCATGGCAGCGGGCGGGCTTGGATCTAGCTGGAAGCGGCGGCTCGGGGAGCGCGGCGCTCGGGGCGCAGGGATGGACACATCACCGCCGACCTGCGGCACAGGGAGAGGGCACAGGTGAGGACACGGCAGCGGAAGGGGTACAGCTGAAGGCACCGGCGTCTCAGGGCTCCATCACCAGCTGGAGGAGCCTCCAAGCTCTCCCTCCACTTCCAAAATCCAGGCACCAAAATGTCGCCTAGATTTACCAGTTCACCAGAGCAGGAAAACCACGCACCCCCCTTGGGTAGAATCCCTGGGGACACGCAGGTCTGACCCCTGCACCTCCTCGCTCCAAGCTCTGCAGCTTCCCAGATTTTTGGTCTCAAGGTGATCAGGTTTGGCTACCTTGAAGTGAGAGCTAGCACCTCCCAAACCCCCTCCCAGCTCTCCAGGCCTCATGCCAGGCTCCAAAGAGCATCCTGAGGGAGGCCAAACCAGGACACAGGCCTCCCTAGGCACGTGTCTGGGGGAAAATCACTTTGGTCACTACCCTGGCTTTTTTAATAGAAGATTTCAGTTGTTTTTAAAATACTCTGTGCAGCCAGAGAGAATCGCCTTAAAAACACCCACTGTGAACCCCCTGATCAGATTATAACAAAAGCAGAGAGGTAGAGTTGAAATTTGACCCTGGATTGCTGTCAGGAACAGCTGAAATAGAACAATTATAATCAGGTTTCTTTTGCAGAGGTGAGGGTGGAGAAATTAAATGCAATAAAATCCTAATGTGCTCCCAAGCTTTAAATGCCCCAGGCTGAGCTCTGACTGACAGGAGGCCAAGGAAACCTTCCCGAGGTGTTTAGCCAGAGATCCCAAATTAAAAATACATCCTAACGATGCTCTCTGCTCCTGCAACCCCACAGCAAACCTGCAACTCCAGGTTATTTTTATTCCTCAGGTCTGGGATGCTTTGCCTCTATATTGCTCTGGCATCACTGCCCTCAGCACGGCTGGAACGGGATGGGCTTTAAGGTCCCTCCCAACCCAACCCATTCCATGATTCTGGAATTCTGGGATTGCTGATAACCCCTCACGTTCACCTGTCCCTCTGGAAGCAGCAGCTGGGGCGTAGCCGGCTGGCATAGCCACCTTCCCAGCGGCAAACCGGGCTTTTCCAGCCCTGCCAGAGCCCACCACGAGTCCCAGGAGCTTCCAAAGCCTCTGGAGAGACCTGGAGAGAGGGGCCTGGGAGAAACGGCCGCACCTGGAGGCGTGCGGGGCTGCTGGAAAATGGGGGGTGAAACTGAAATGAGCCCAAAGCTGCACCTGGACAGGGGCGGCTGGAAAACAGCCGGGGAAGGGCATGAGACAGAGTCAGCATCACAGAAATTCCTTCTGGGAATCGTTCCTCTCCAGCTCCACGTCAGCACCGCGGCACTGCTGCGGAGGGGAGGCTGGAGTAGGATAAAAATGAAATAAATAAAAATGAAAGAAAGGGAAATAAAGAGCACCGAGGGCAAAGAGCCACGACCAACAGAACATGGAAAATAAGGTTTAAAAGCCAACAAAAACCAGCACCGTAACAATGAAACGCAGCGTTTCACCCGCAGAGGGGACCCGCGGGGACCCCCGGCCCGCCCAGCCCCGCACGGAGCCGCTCCCCCAGGCCGGCCCTCCCCGCTCCCCCCGCCGCGCTCCCAAACTTTCGGGAGGATCCGTGAAAATGCGAGGGGCGGGGGGGGGGGGTGGGGGGGAGGGGGTCGGGCCGGGCCGCGGGGAGCGGCGGCGCGGGGAGCGGGGCCCCGGGCGCGGCCCGTGCCCGGCACTTACCGGCGGGGCGGCGGCGGCAGCGGGACCGCGGCCCCGGCCCAGCCCTCAGGCCGCGCGAGGGGCGCGGGGCCGCGGGTCCGCCCGGCGCGGCCGGCAGGGGCGGCGCCGCGTGACGGGCGGGGCGGGGCCTCCGGACGGGGGGCGGAGGGGGCGTGGTCTGGTGGGCGGGGCGCGGTGATTGACGGAGGCGGGGCCTCTGCGTGAGGGAGGGCGCGGTCTCCCCTTTGGGCCCAATGGGACGGGGCGGGGTCACGGGGACGGGGCGGGGCCGCTGGCGCTGTCCCCACGGTGTCCCCCGGTGACCGTCCCGCGGTGTCCCCCCGTGACCGTCCCACGCTGTCCTCACCGGTGGCCCCGCACGGCCACTACCGGGGCGTCCCGTTGGCGGGGTGGGCGTGGCCTCAGGGCGCGTCCCCGTGCTGGGGGCGCGGCCCCGTTGGCGGGTATGATTGACAGGGGGCGCGGTCACTCCGGCGTAAGGGGCGTGGCCTGGGGCGACACCCGCGGGGTCACGGACACGGGGGCATGTCCTGTCCTGTCTGTCCTGTACGGGTGTGTGACACCGCGGCGCTCAGGGGTGTGACAGTGTGTGACACCCGGGGGGTCAGGGATGTGACACGGTGTGTGGCACCGCGGCGCTCAGGGGTGTGACAGTGTGTGACACCCGGGGGGTCAGGGATGTGACACGGTGTGTGGCACCGCGGGGCTCAGGGGTGTGACAGTGTGTGACACCGCGGGGGTCAGGGATGTGACACGGTGTGTGGCACCGCGGCGCTCAGGGGTGTGACAGTGTGTGACACCCGGGGGGTCAGGGATGTGACACGGTGTGTGGCACCGCGGGGCTCAGGGGTGTGACACGGTGTGTGACACCGGGGGGCAGTGACACGGCGTGTTTGCCGTGGGACACCTCCCTGCACGCGCTGTGTGACCCGCGGGCATGTCACCCACGGCACTGCCAGCCACCCACCGCTGCACACCCACAGTCCCACAGCCACTGAGCAGCCTGGCGGGAAAGACCGCTCCCCATTTCTGGGACCCTCAGATCCCGAAAGCCCCTGAAATCTCCACGTGAGGATGACAGCAAGCATGCCACGAGTGGCAATCACAGCAGGGCGTGGCAATGTCCCTGCAGGACAGCCCCTCCCAGCCCCCATCTCCTGGTGTGCTCCTGCAGGTGGCTGGGTGGGGACAGAAGTGGCAGCAGTGTCATCATTCCCTACGGAGCCTTGTCCAGGCTGCTTCCAAGCCCTAATGCTCCCCTTGGGAGAGGCCTCACAGCCTAATTAATAGCGGCTGATTAACAGATCCCACAGCCCCTGACACAAGCCCATGAGTCCTGCGGGAGGTGCCTGTGCTTGGCCCAGAGCCACCCTTGGAGCTCTGAGCCCTGGGAACACTTCCCTTTGGGATGCCACAGGGCAGGAGGCAATGAAGCATGGGACACCTGCTGCTGCATCCCAAAAGCGCTCCAGAACATCCAGAGCACCCCTGCTGGGGGGGTGCTAGGCTGCCAAGGAGCAGCAGGATTGATCCGTCAACTCCCACCAGGCTGTGGGAAGAGCCAGGAGGGCACCTCCAGCCCCACTGGTGAGGGCGATGCCCGTGCCCAAGGTGGGAGAAATGGAGGGACACAAAGGTGGTGCTGGGATGCCCCCTTCCAGCCTGGAATTCCCCGTGTGCAGCCATTCCCTGGTCCCTGCCCAGCCATCGTGGCAGGGCTGCCCGACGTGGGGTATTTCACCAGACAGGCCACAGCAGTTTCATACCAGTAACAGAACAGTTTAATCCAAACCCCAGCCCCGCCCCATCATGAAAGACCCTCGGCCGCAACAGGAAGCACTTTTGGGCTGAGAAGATGAGGTTTAGGGTCAGAGCCGGGGCAGGGAGAGCAGTGGTGACGCTGGGACTCTGCCAGGCCCTCCCGTGCTGCCAGCTGGGAGCGCTGGGCTCTGCCCCCACTGGCGTGGGCACACACGGCCGGGGCCAGCCCCGTCCCTCCCAAGTGGAGGAGGCACTCGGGAACTTCTCTGGGGAGTGGAATCATGAGGGACCTCAAAGCCCATCCAGTGCCACCCCTGCCATGGCAGGGACACCTTCCACTGACCCAGGCTGCTCCAAGCCCTGTCCAGCCTGGCCTTGGGCACTGCCAGGGATCCAGGGGCAGCCCCAGCTGCTCTGGGCACCCTGTGCCAGGGCCTGCCCACCCTCCCAATTCCCTTCCTCACAGCCAAGAATTCCTCCACACTCTTTCCCAGCCCCTTCTCCAACCAAAATCAGCTAAAGGTGTAAAATCCCTCAGTACAGATGGTCTGAGGCAAACCCAGGGGAACCAGATCCCGCTCTATCCTTGCTTTGCTACAAACCAGGAGCTGCTACCTCCTGTTCTCTCTCCCCCTTCCCTTCCCACCTCTCCACACGGGCACGGCTTTCTGGAGACACCTCGGCAGCAAAAATGAACTTGTGACCACAAATTCCCGGGGGTTCCTCAGATTTCAGGGATTCACTGCCAGGGTGGAGCAGGTTTTAATTGAGGTGCTCAGAGTGGGTGTCCCTGGGGCAGGCTGGGATCACGGCTGGTGCTGCAGGTATTTGGCCAGGGCTGTGGGGATCTCCAGCTCTCCAAGAGTGGCCAAGCGGCCGGGCTGCTTCAGGAGTCGCCTCATGGCCAGCCGGGATTGGGACAGCAAGGATTTGGGATGAGCTGTGGAAGGAAAATCACACGGTCACCTTCAAAACACACAACCCCGCTGCCCTCCAACCCGGCATTACCCAAAGGAAAGGGACATGGATTGAGCAAACCCGACAGTGTTGGGACAAAATGATCTTGGGGTGCCTTCCAACCCAAACCATTCCATGATCCTATGAAAATTCCATGATCCTATGAAAACTCAAAGTCTGTGCTGCGGCTGGGGCTATGGACTCTGGCACAAGCTCCCACAGGAGCTGGGCATGGAGAAGAAATCTTCCATCCCCACATGGAAGTAGGTGCAGGATTTGAGACTTGGGCAGTACAGGGGAGCCCAAGCTGAGCAGTGGAAAGGAGAGCAAGGGTGAAAAGCAGGGGGCAACCCCACAAGTGAGGGGAAACCCAGGCTGTGGGAATCATGGAATCACACAAGGGCTTAGGTTGGGAAGGAAAGCTCATCTCATTCCATGGGCAGGGACACCTTCCACTATCCCAGGTTGCTCCAAGCCCTGTCCAAGTGTCCTTGGGCACTTGCCGGGATCCAGGGGCAGCCACAGACCCACACAGCCAAGCGACGCTGCGAGGGGAACCGAGGCTGAAGGAAAACCTGGGTGTGGCTGTCGGGAAGAGGGAATCGGAGCGGAGCCGTGCCCGTCCCAGCCCCGGGCCCGCAGCCCGGTCACCTCTGGCGTGCAGCAGCAGCTCCAGCGCCTCGCTGCGCGGGGCCGCCCCGCCGGCGGGCACGCCGGGCAGGTACACGTTGGCCCCGAAGTCGATGAGCAGGCGGATGAAGTCGCTGCGGCAGCCGTGCCTCAGGCACGTCTCCAGCAGCGTCTTGGGCTCGCGGATCTGCGCCAGGACGCTCTGCTCGGTGCAGTTGTAGTCGGGGTCGGCGCCGTGCAGCAGCAGCAGGCGGAAGCACTCCAGGTGCCCGTAGGCGGCCGCCAGGTACAGCGGGCCCGAGCAGGCCGCAGAGTTGGCCGCCCACTCGGGCAGCCGGGCCCGCACGTTGGCCTCGGCGCCGTGCTCCAGCAGCTGCCGCACGATGGCCGCGTGGCCGTCCCTGGCGGCCAGCAGCAGCGGCGAGCAGTTGTTGTAGGCGCTGCCCGCGGGGCTGGCGCCGGCCTCCAGCAGCAGCCGCACGCACTCGCCGTGCCCGTGGCTGACGGCCACGAAGAGCGGGGTCTGCGCCTTCACGTCCAGGCTGTCCACGTGGGCGCCGTGGGCCAGCAGCAGCCGCAGGCTCCGCTCGCAGCCCCGGGCGGCCGCCAGGCGCAGCGGGGTGCTGGGCACGCCCCAGCCGCTGCGGCGGTTGATGAGCCTCCTGTACCTGTCCTGGGACAGGAGCCTGGCCAGCGTCTCGGGGTCGTCCTGGCACACCGCCCGGCTCAGCTCCTCGCTCTCCCCGCTGTCCTCCTCGTCATCCCCCGGCTGCAGCAGGGAGAACATCTTGTTGATGTCCATCAGGCTCATTTTGTCGGGTCTGGGCTCCATGTGCCGCTCTCATGGTAAAGGATGAGGCCAAAGATCTACAGGATGGCAGAAGCAGCACCACCCCTGGGTTAGAACCAGTCCCTGACACCAACAGCTGCATTTTAGTGCAAGTTTATACTCAACATCGGGAAGATTCTCCAAAAAATGGACAAACATTGGATGAGGATGCTGCTGATGTGCTCATGGCCAGGCACCCCGTGAGGAAATCCACATGGGTGAAAGGCTGAGGGAACAATGGAGCTCAGTGCTGTAGTGGGTACGTGGGTCAGGATCCCATAAAATCATGGAATGGTTTGGGTGGGAAGGGACCTTAAAGCCCATCCAGTGCCACCCCTGCCATGGCAGGGACACTTTCCACTGTCCCAGGCTGCTCCATGCCCCAGTGTCCAGCCTGGCCTTGGGCACTGCCAGGGATCCAGGGGCAGCCCCAGCTGCTCTGGGCACCCTGTGCCAGGGCCTGCCCACCCTCCCAAGGAACAATTCCTTCCCAATATCCCATGCAGCCCTGTCCTGTGTCAGTGGGAAGCCATTCCCTGTGTCCCGTCCCTCCATCCCTTGCCCCAATCCTGAGGGATGAGGTGAATGTGAAGTAGTCAGTTTGATTAGGGATCAAACATCTTCCAGCATCTCCCCTCCCAAACGATGCCAGCGTTAGAATCCCACCGTTTTCCTCCCTCCTGCCTGCTGGAGCCCGATGATCACGGCTGCACAAGGGTCAGGCATGTTTCTGCTGAGGGATTTGGGGGAGGAAGGGTGGAAATGCTGAGCTGATCACACCCAGTGGCACTGAACCCTGGCAGCCTCGCTGGGCTCTGGACATGGGATGTGGCCTCAGGAGCCGAGGGACAGCGGGGGACAGGAATGGGATGTCCCGGCTGGCACCTGAGCAGCTGGAAAGCTCGGGATGGGCAGAGGAATGTCTCAGCAGCCCTGAGGCAGCTCGGGGTTCCTCGGGAGAGGCAGCGGAGGCAGAGCTGGGGCTGACCTGTGCTGGGAGAGGCCAAGGAGCTGCACAGGGCAATTAATTAGCAAAGGAGGCATAGCAAACAGTTAATTATCTGATAAGCAGAAGGTGCAATTGGCCTGAGCCCATCCGTGCTGGCGCAGTCACAGGGACCTGTCCCTCATCACCCACAGGGACACGGCCACCAGCTCAGGGGGACCCCAGCAAGGCCACCAGCACAGCTGGAGACACTGGGACAAGTCTGATGGCAGTAAAGCTCTGCTGGGCTGCCACCCATTAGCCCAATTTATACAGAAATGTGGGACATTCTAACGCTGCTGCTCTTCATTGGACACACCAGTGATGAGCTCTGGAGCTTTGGGATCACCCACCCGCATGGAGAATGGGCTGGGGGTTACTGCAGGTTTGAGTCAACAAGACAGTTGTGTTCCCAGTTAGATTCCCAAAGGAAATGGTGTGGAAAAGAGCAGCTGTAACATTTCCTGGACACACAAACAGTACCTCCAAAGGGAGGCTCCTTGCGCTGCCTGAGATCTTGTGTGGGGAGCTGCAGGAGGCTCCTCAACCAGGACAGCCCAAACCAGGATTAGTGGAATCACAAAATGGTTTGGTTTTGAAAGGAACTTAGAAGTTCATCTCATCGCACCCCTGCCATGGCAGGGACACCTTCCACTGTCCCAGGCTGCTCCAAGCCCCAGTGTCCAGCCTGCCCTTGGACACCCCTGGGGATCCAGGGGCAGCCCCAGCTGCTCTGGGCACCTGTGCCAGGGCCTGCCCACCCTCCCTGTTCTGTCACCCCCTGAGCTGGCAGAAGCTGTGCAAGCACCTGCAGACCCCAAAAGCACACAGAGCTCACATTTGTCCCTCTGGGTCTCAGTTGCCCCCCTCACCCTAGCGGGTCCCAGTGCCACCTTACCTGGGTGTGGGGGATGCTCAGAGCCCCTGAGGCCAGGGGGGTGCCATGGGGAGTCCTGCCGCGGTTTAAGCCCAGATGGGCAGAGCAGGAGAGGCTCTGGCAGGGCTGGGATGGACGGGGCTGTGTGGGGCCAGGGCTGTGCAGCTCACAGCTGAAATGCCACGGCGGGACCGGCCCGGGGCCCGGGGCTAATTTTAGCCCCTCTGGGGTTTTATCTTACCATTTCCATTCTTGGAAAGCTCCCCCTGGGTAAATATAGAGAGGGCAGCAGGGTGGGGGGAGGCTGGGACAGGTGCTGGAGGCTGCTCGACCCCTCTGAGCACACCCAAAGCTTTTTCTCCGCTGTTTCCTCGCAGGAATCGCAGGAAACTGGGCGGTTTGGGGTCCCTGCCAGGGCAGCACCAGCCTCTGCCTCACCTTGGCTGCTGCCAGGCACTCGAATTCCCTCTTAACCCCCCTCCTGCCCTCCCTCCCCCTCTTCAGAGCGATACAAATGGCCATTTGCAACCTCCAAAAGGATTTATTAGACACCAGGTCCTGAAGATGGTCCAGATTTCCCACCTGAACCGCTCTGGGCTGCACCTGCCAGAAGGAACCACAGCCAGGGTTCCCGAAGCTGAACAGGACCCAGGAAGGCAGGAAACCTCCCAGGGCAAACAAAAGGAGTGGGGAGCCGTGCTGGGGCTCTTATCAAAAGCTGTCAGCTGGGAAGTGCAATCCTATTTTATCCAGCTCCCTTTAAACCCTCTCCAAACTCCTCGGTGGTGGAGCAGGAACGGGCTGGTGGTTTGGGGCAGCCTTATCATGGTATGAGATAACGAGAGAGACCCAAATTTCCCAGCAGGAAAATCCCCACCGCTGCAGGGAGTGAAATCAGGGTGCTCTGTGAAGTGTGTGATCTGTGCCACCACCACATTCCTGCTTTGGAATCTCCCCCTGGGAAGCCTGGAATGCAGGAAAATGGTCAGCATTGATTTGGTTTAGGCTTTTGGTTTTCCTCTCTGCATTCACTCAGAAATAGATTATTGCTTCACAAAGGTCAATTCCCCAAAACCAGCAGCAGGAATGGAATTATGGAGTGTGATGTGGATGAACCTTGGAGCAGGAGAGGGCAGTTTGGGGTTATTTTTCCTGAGTGTCAGGAAGATGAAACCACAACGGGGATGCTGCAGCCACAAAAGCCAAGCCTGGCTGGAAACCCCTTCCACAAACCACAGAAATCAAAGCAGCCATTAAAAAGACAGTGTTATAAAGGGAAAAAAGGGAATGCAGACAACAGAAGTGCTAGAAAATGTGAAACATAGGAAACTTGGAGATGAAAGGAAAATCCTTGAATGGCAAATTAATGATAAACTGCTCATTCTTTTGTTGTTGCTGCTGCTGTTTGGTTGTTAACCAAGAGAGATCTTAGGAACAAGGAGCAGATTAAACCCAGTTCACACGAGGCAAACCTGAGAGGCCCCAGCCCAGCTGGAATCCCACCCAGACACACCCCTGGAGCAGGAACCTTTCCATCCATCCCGGGGGATATTCCCAGCAGCAGAGCCAGCCCCACCCCAGCAGGAGCCCAGGCAGGGGTGACACACCAGCCTGAGCCACTTGGGATGAGCTTCCCACTGCTCCAAACCCCAGGGAAGGACGAGGAGCTGGGAAAAGCCTCCACCTTCTGCCTGAGCTCAGGGCCTGAGCTGGCCTCTGCTCTGGGCAAAGCAGCTCTTGATCAGCTCCCTGGTACCTGGGGAAGAATTAGAGGGCAGAAGGGTACTGAGTGCCAGGCAAGGGGTTTTTTGGGAAGGTAAATCCCGTCCAGAGTTGCTTCCATTAAAGAGATTATCGTTATTAACGCAGCTGAAGAGAGCTAATGAGCTTGTGGATTTAGCAGGGCTAAGCAGTTAAAAGTTTAGAGCTAAACAGTCCCAAATAAATGATTTTGCAGGGATTAGGAATTTACTAACAGTGCTCAAGGTCGGGAAAGCAGAGCTGGGGATGGGGCTGCTGTGTCTCCTGCCTTGGGCCAGGAGTCACCGCCAAAGCACGGCTCTGGAATCCCCCTCTGTGCCCTCAGCTCTGCTCCCAGCATCCCAAACCTCAGCCCTGGGCTCCTCCCGGCTGCCTGCTCCCCGTGCAGCAGGGGAGTGGCCCCAGCAGCACCGTGATCCAGGTGTTTTCCAGGAATTACCCAGGTGAGGGCATGGACAGAAGCCCGGCATCCCCTGGCTGCACTGCACATCCCTGCCAGGGCCCTGCTGGTGGCAAATCCCAGTTTATTTGGTGCATCCACACACAAAATACAGAGTTAGAAAGGAAGGAGGAATCCAGCAATGTTTCTTCTCCTCCAGGAGTCATTCCTTGAGGAATTTTGGCAGCACTGGAGCTCCAGGAGTTCATCTCTTTACTTCCACTGCATCTTCCCTTTCGGAAAACAGGATAAAAGGATGGTTTGGGTGGGAAGGAACCTTAAAATACATCCCATTCCAGCCCTGCCAAGGGCAGAAACACCTCCCACTGTCCCAGGCTGCTCCAAGCCCTGTCCAGCCTGGCCTTGGGCACTGCCAGGGATCCAGGGGCAGCCACAGCTGCCCAGCCCAGAGCCCCCTGCTCCATCCATGGGGTTTTTTATTATTTATTTTTGATTCCCATTCACACTGGATCCCTTCCCTCTCTCCCACAGCTCCAAGACCTGTTGTTGAGAGAGGATTTTGTATCCCCCCTCCCATACCCTCCACTCCTCCAAAGAGAAGGAAAATAAAATTCCAGGAGAACACTGGAATCCATGAGCTATTTGCAGCCCAAAGAAACTCAAATTACCACACCTTTTGTCCAAATTAAATTGCAGCTTTATCAATTCTAGACAGTGTTAATGCTAATAATCCAATTAAATGCAAAGCGAGTCTAATTAAGGTAAATGAAGGATTTCACTGGCAGCATTAAGAACATTTAAAATTAGCAAGAAAGGAAAAAGCCTGAAAAACACCCAGGGACTGAGTGTACTCCAGTGCCAGGCCCTTAAAACATAGAAAAATTTTCCACATTTTTAAGGTGGAAAATATTCATCAGGGGCTGGCTGATGGGTCTGGAGTGTGTTCCCAGGGTTCCCAGGGAAGTTTTGTACCTGGAATCTCCCTCTTGAGCATCTCCCCATCTCAGCTCAGTCAGTCTGCACTCAAATCTTTAACGCCTAACCACCCATGACTAAAAAGAAGGGGATAAAATAGCCTTTTTCCAAGATACCATCAGCAGCTGGACTGTGGGTTCTTCATTCTGAAGCCATCAGAAAACATCTCCTCACTGGACCCATGAAGCTGGGAGTCAGCTCCTTCCAGAAGCTCTGGCTGCTCCTCAGAAAGCTGTGGAAGTCAGCCTGGAGACACCTGTGGCCAGGTGAGTGAGGGACAGGCAGCTCTCCAGGAGCAAGGAAACACTGAGGAGACACTTGGGTTTAACATAGAAAGGAAAACCTAAATTAAAAAAAAATACCCAGAATAGCACAATTTGCAGAAGACCCCAAGATTTGTACAGTGCCATTGGTTATATTCCCTTTTTTCCATTAGTTATGTTCCTTTTTGGGTTGTTTTTAACACCTGGCACTCCCCATTCCCCCAAACCAGGGGGATCACCCCATTTCTGTTCTGTAGAGGGGAAGTGGCTCCACACTCACTTTATTAATAAAGATCCTTTAATTGGCTCCACCTTTCCAAGTGCGGGGTTCTGAGTTACCACCCAATAAACAGAGCAGTCACTTCTTTTAAAAAGGCCAAGTGTTTATTTTTGTAGGGAATAAAAATACCTGCAATCCAAGAGAGACTCCATGGGACAAACAGAGAAAAGACAATTCTCCTCTAGACAAGATCAGCTTCAAGCAGTGCAGGAACTGAAGTGCCCCACAGAGCCCTGGGGCTCATCCCCCACAAATATCCCTCAGGAGCGACACAGACACAAACAGCAACAGGGACATTCCCAGCCAGCACTAAACACAGTTTTAGGGACATTCCTACAAGGATCAGGTTGGGGATGCCAAGGAAAATCCAGCCAGAGGATGGGATCCAGTGCTGAGTTACTCCAGTAGTTTCTGCTACATTAAATAGATGGAAATATAGAAATGGTATAAAAACAACCCCTTGGTCCTGCCCTGCTCCTGCAGCTCCCAGGGGGCCACGTTAATTAATGTCATTAGAAACCTGCCCTAACGAACAGCCCACCTGGCTGCCTGGTCCCAGGCACACGCTTTACCACCCCCTGCTTCCTCAGCTAATTAATCAAGTGCTGGGTGATAATTAAACAGAAATAGGACATGCAGAGCAGGTTCTTCCCCCAGGGAATGCCTGGATGTGCATGAGGGAAGGATGGAAACCAGGAATAGCTGGGAGAGGTCCCTGTAAAAACAACCCCAGCCCTCAGCACAGAGCAGAAGGGTGGGAGGAGAGGAAAACCCCTTTGGAATGCTCCTGGTCACTCCTGGGTATCCAGCACTGCATCCTGCCAGCAAATTCCTCTGAGGCTGCCCAAGGCCAGGGCTGCTAAGAGCTGAAGGAGCCTGGAACAGGAGCTTTTCCCTCTTCAAGGCTTTTCCTTGGGGTGCCTCAGCTTTGGGAGCACCGCTGAGGGCTCTCTGCTCCCAGAAGCGATAGAAACAACACCCCAGGGCTGCTCCACGCCTACATTCCCACCTGGAGATCCTGTGGAGCTCTGGGCACCTTCAGCTGCTGCCAAATCCTACTCTGCAGGACTGGGGAAGCTTCCTGAAGCTTCCCAGCTTCCTCCAAGCCCATCTCCTCCTCCATCCCAGCCAGGATGGCTCTGGCCCAGAGCAGGTGGATTTTTATTCCAAGGGTTTAACTTGGAAAGGCAATCACTAAGCACAAGGACAGACCAAGTTAGTAAATCAGACCTAAAAGCTTTTACAAACTGTTTTTCCTCACCCCTGAAGAGGCCATGAAGAACTAAAACTATGGACAACCCAATTATTCCCACTTTTCCCCTGCAGAGCAAACAGCACCAAATGGATTTTCTCTCCCACAGGTGACAACAGCAAAAGAAAACCCCAATTTAAGAATCCACAGAACACAGCTCACATTTAAGACATTTCAAATGAAGCTCCACGAGTCCCTCTTGTGCTTTGGAGTAGAGCTTTAACACAGAGTATGACAGGCCACTACAAGGTTACACCTGGTTGTAGCACAGGAGACACTGGGAAAAGGCAGGAAGGCATGGAATGTCCTGGAGAAACTATGGAATGTCCTGGTGAAGCAGGAGCAGCTCCAGAAAAGGGAGTTTTCCACAAGCAGAGCCCATCTGCAGCAAGTCAGACCCCTCTTCCCTCCCAGTTCTCCCAGTGACAGGAATCCAAATGGAAAGAACCACACTGCTCCAAACAAAAGCAGGATTTCTGACCTCACAAAGCACAGCTGCTCCCCTAGGAATCAATCCGTTGCAGGAACTGTCCCCAGCAGCAGCAGCAGATTCCCAATAGCAGTAACAGCTCTTCCATTCCTCCCACACTTCCAGGGAGCAGAGAATGCTCCAGGATGCTCCAGGGGCAGGAGCACTGCTTTTCCGGGCAGCAGAGAATGCTCCAGGATGCTCCAGGGGCAGGGAACACTGCTTTTCTGGGCAGCAGAGAATGCTCCAGGGGCAGGGAACACTGCTTTCCTGGGCAGCAGAGAATGCTCCAGGATGCTCCAGGGGCAGGGAACACTGCTTTCCTGGGCAGCAGAGAATGCTCCAGGATGCTCCAGGGGCAGGGAACACTGCTTTTCTGGGCAGCAGAGAATGCTCCAGGGGCAGGGAACACTGCTTTCCTGGGCAGCAGAGAATGCTCCAAGATGTTCCAGGGGCAGGGAACACTGCTTTTCCGGGCAGCAGAGAATGCTCCAGGATGCTCCAGGGGCAGGAGCACTGCTTTTCCGGGCAGCAGAGAATGCTCCAGGATGCTCCAGGGGCAGGAGCACTGCTTTTCCGGGCAGCAGAGAATGCTCCAGGATGCTCCAGGGGCAGGGAACACTGCTTTTCCGGGCAGCAGAGAATGCTCCAGGATGCTCCAGGGGCAGGAGCACTGCTTTTCCGGGCAGCAGAGAATGCTCCAGGATGCTCCAGGGGCAGGGAACACTGCTTTTCCGGGCAGCAGAGAATGCTCCAGGATGCTCCAGGGGCAGGAGCACTGCTTTTCCGGGCAGCAGAGAATGCTCCAGGATGCTCCAGGGGCAGGGAACACTGCTTTTCCAGGCAGCAGAGAATGCTCCAGGATGCTCCAGGGGCAGGGAGCACTGCTTTTCCGGGGAGCAGAGAATGCTCCAGGATGTTCCAGGGGCAGGGAACACTGCTTTTCCAGGCAGCAGATCCCAGCTGAGCTCAGGACGCTGCAGGGCTCTGAGCAGCTCCTCACTTCTGCTCTTCAAACATCCCAGAGTTGCCCCAAAACCAAAAAGCTTCTCCTTCATTAGTTTTCAAACCATGGGCTCGTGGAGAAAGAGGAAACCCTGGAATCTTTTCCAGCCCCTAAATTCCAGCATCAGCATGAAAGGCTTTTAATACATTGCACCCTCTGCTTGAGCCTGCACACACGAAATTCAAGAGGTTTAAAGCTATTAATTTTTGGGTTTGGCTCTGTTTTGCCACTGGAGTTAAAAGCAGCAAGATTACTCCAAGCTTACCACACTGAGTAACCTGGTGGTGGTTTTACACACTTGTAGTAACACTGGAGTTTTGTGGAGATGACCTTTTTAGGAATAAGGCAAGATTATTAAACTCCTCCAATGGCAATTCCGAATGCAAAGCAACATACAAACATTTCCAGGAGCCTTCTGCAAGCTGGATTTGTACAATTAACCAATGGCACCTTTAAGTCCTTCAGCAGTCAATCAAAACCCTCTCCAGTTTTGGATCTCTAATGAAAATTAGAGAATTTATTAAAGATATTCAAAGAAGTGATGATCCATAGAACATCTGATCCTAAACAGTGCCCGTCTTCATGCCCCATTTTCTCTCAGATTTGGGGATGGATGTTGCCCATTACCCCATGGAAAGAAAAGACAGGGCTGATCCATCAGTCACACCAGGGTCAGTGTTTCCAGTTTTTCATTTTTAATCAATCAATCAATCAATCAATCACTCCTGTAGCTCCCACTCCTTCCTTGCCAACAACTTCATTTAAGTCTGACAAACCCTCAATACTAAAAAACTTCCTCTTTGCCATTCCAGGCAGTGGAGAAACTCTGTGCTCTCTTTTTCCCTGGATCTTTCATGTGCTTTATAAAATAGGTATTTTCTTACCCAGAGCAGCCACTCAGGGAGGTTTGGGTTGGGTTTTGGACACTGGATCTACCCAGTGATTTCACCATGGGTTAAAAGCACAGGAGCAGAGTTACTGCACTTTCTGCTGTTACAATGAAATGTTTCTACTTTCACTGGAGATTGGGAAGGCTCAAATATTTTCAGCTGGCTTCCAAAGTTTTTATAAAAGAAAAAAATCTGATTTGAAAACTTAATGGCAGCACCTGATTGAAACAACAGCATGAGAAGAGGCAGAGCAGCATCCTGAACAAAGCTGCACGGGGGATTCTGTGCAATTCAGCACAGAACAAGGACAGTGGCACAGCTTTCCTGGGGAGGTGAATCCTCCAAGCCCCCAAGGCCCCACCATGATCTCAGAAATGTCCTCAGGCCTTGACCTTGATAAGCAGCACCCTGAGCTTATCAGGAACACTGGCTGCTCCCAGGGCTGGAGTACAAACTCCTGGGTTTAGCCACCAGCCCTGGAATATGATTTTTCTTGCCTGAATAACAAGCCAAGTGGAACATTTTTGTTATTGACCTTTCAAAGGAAGATATAACCCAAATTGCAGCCAGGCTGGAAAGTGACTCTGATAAAAGCAACTCTCAATAAACAGGGAACTCGAGGGGAATTTTTCCCAGGGATACACCTGGACCTGGTCCTTGGGGCTGTGCCAGAGCCAAAGCACTGGGAATGCTGCTCTCCTGGATTATGGAGTACTTTGGATTTGTGAGATCAGCCTCTAAGAGAGCTCCTGTTGTGCTTATAGGGAATTCTATATAAAATTCCTCACCTGCTGATTCTCTGCTGTTGAGTTCAGGTGCTGCTACTGATTCTCTGATTCCAGGAAACCTTTAGGCCTGAACTGTGGATAATTCCAGGGCTCAGTCTGGGAGGATGCTCCACTCTGAACCCTGTGACTCAACAGGAGAATCTCCCTCATTCCCTTTCATCCTGACTCTTTTTCATCTCCAGCCTCCATGTTGGCTGATTTTAGTTTTAGTTTGCTTGATTTTCTATTTTAGTTTTTCTCTGTGTGCTTTAACCATTTAATAAGTAACAGACTGAACTCTGCCAATGAATTTGGTCACACTTTTTTATATCAAACCTGCTTTTGCTGATGCCTCTCCCAAGGATTCTTTGGGTGACCTCCAAGCACTCATTTGTGACACCCAATCCCCGGGAGAGAAGTCCTTGCTTCTTCCCAAGTTCACTGCCATGAGAGATACTGCTCATGAGACAGACAAAACATCCCTAAAGTTCCTGGAATCTGAACATTCCCTAGAATCACTCAGCAAGTGATTTTATCATTTCAGGCCCCATTTCAATAGCAGAACACAGCCCCATCTGTAACTGCTGTCTCATCAATGATTCCAGCTTGGAGCAGAGTTACTCTCTTGCTTCTTTTTAACCAAGATCATAAAATAAGAGAAAAAAATTCCACATAAATGTTCTGCTGTCTTCCCTCATTTCCAATCCTCCTTCTTATCACAAATCCATGTGTTATGGGCTGGCTCTGCACTCCCATCAATAAAGGAAGTCCACAAAAGCTGGTTCTTCAAGAGGTCAGCTTGGAAAAAGCTGCTGAACTCAGGGGAACAGCAAAAACCCAGGAGAAGCTGCAGCAGCAGAAAACCTCTCACGAACACTGACTACAGACAGGACCAACAGCACACTGCAAACTCCAGCACAACCTGCAGCGGCCTGGCTGGACACGGACACAGTCTCAGAGAAGGCACAGGGGGTTTGGTTTTGTGTAACAAATATGCATAGGAAACAAAACATGAATCAGTTCTGCTACAAGGCAAGGGTCCATGCAGAGATTCATTCACAGCTAAGAAAGGTTGGGGATTTTTTATCATTTGACGACGGAATGACATTTTTTCTTGTTTTAAGATGACCTTGGACCACCACTGAGAAGAGAGGGATTTGCATCCTTCCTCCTGCAGTTACTGCCCAGCTCCTCATGGAATTGGCAAGATTTCTTCAAGCCTCAAACAGCAGAGCTGGCAGGCAGCCCTAACCCTCAGAAATGCACGTGTTGCCACTGAAAGCCAAGTTCTCAGGAATGCCAGGCAGGCTCCTGGCAGCTCTGCATCACCTGAGCTGCAGGAGGTGTCCCCCCGCAGCTGCTCCCCCAGCCCTGCACACCCCTACTCACACTCAGCTGCAAATGGGGGCCGCAGCAGCTCCCCAGAGCTTCTCCCAGCAGCTCCCAGAGCTCATCCCTGGTGCTGGGCCTGCCCATCCTCCCCGGAGGCTCCGAGATCCCGGGGCTGGGCCGAGCTCTCCTTGTGCTTCTGGTGCCCCAGGGAGGGGCCATTGCTCAGCACAGGGGCTGCTCCCTCTGCACAGTCCTGAGGAGGAGTCGGGGCTTTGGCAGCAGCAGCTCCTGCCTTGGGTGAGGCGCAGCCTTTGCTGGGCAAGGGGCCGTCAAGGACAGGGAGTTTCTGCACAAATAAAAAGGCATAAAAACAAATAATTAATACCTAGATGCCAGAGAGGGACAAAAACCAGGTGTCAACACAACAACAGCCCTGTGGCAGTGCCTCTTTTCCAGCTCTGAAATCCAGCACTGAAGTAGCTGGACACAAATCATCAAATGCCTGACACAAACATCAGAAATACCTGGACACAGATCCTGCCATGTCTGACACAAACATCAGTGTTTAACCAAGAAAGCTGAATAAAGCTGAAGTTTTCAGCATTCACATTACCCCAGCAAAGGCCACTGATGTTCTTCTCACCGGTGTATTTTAAAAACTGTATTTTGATTTGTTTGGGGGTGTTTGGGGTTTTTAACACATAGAGGTTTGTCACTGAGCCCTCATTTCTACCCAGCTGTTTGATTCTTGTGGTTTGATTCATCTGTCATTTACACTGGCTTGGTGTCAGCACCTCCTGACCTCAGCCCAGTGATTGTGGCAGTCCCCTGCAGAACAGGGACAAAACAAAGCTCCAGTACCTTGAAACAGCAAAACCATCAGTTATTGTGATGGAGCTTTTAATAACAGACAAGGCAGAGTATCCATGTTTGGAGCGAGGTAAGGATGGTCTTTACTCTGAAATGAAGGGCTGACTTGGATCCTGGCCCTACAACAGTGAATGGCAAAAAAATCCCCACAAAACAACCCCATTCACACTTCTTAAACTAAAATTTTAACAGGATTCACTTTCCTAGGAGGGATATAAAGAGGTATCTTTTCTTACATTATTTTAAGACCTGTTTACTAAATTTGCATGAAATGTCAGTATATTTACCTGATTTGATTTTATATGATGGGAAAAGGGGAAATAAATGCCAATATTTAGATATATTTATATTTTATATATATGTATAATTTTATACAATAGATGAATATGATATAGATGCATAATGTATAATTTATATATTTAATGGCCAATATTCATATATTTTATATACATGTAAAATTTTATACAATGTATTTATACACTACCTATGTATGTACTATGTATAATTTTTATATTTAATGGCCAACATGTATATATTTATATTATATATATGTATAATTTTATACAATATATTTATATCCAATATATTAATATATATTTATATATTATACATTTATAGACCATATATTTGTATAAAATATATGTATAATTTATATATTTAATGGCCAATATTTATATATATTTTATATATTTGTACAATGTTATACAATGTATTTATACACTACCTATTTATGTACTATCTATGTATAATTTATATATTTAATGACCAACATTTATGTATTTATATTATATATATGTATAATTTTATACAATATATTTATATCCAATATATTAATATATATTTATATATTATACATTTATAGACCATATATTTGTATAAAATATATGTATAATTTATATATTTAATGGCCAATATTTATATATATTTTATATATTTGTACAATGTTATACAATGTATTTATACACTACCTATTTATGTACTATCTATGTATAATTTATATATTTAATGACCAACATTTATGTATTTATATTATATATATGTATAATTTTATACAATATATTTATATCCAATATATTAATATATATTTGTATATTATACATATACCATATATTTGCATAAAATATATGTATAATTTATATATTTAATGGCCAATATTTATATTATATATATGTATAATTTTATACAATATATTTATATCCAATATATTAATATATATTTCTATATTATATATTTCTATATTATACATTTATATAAAATATATTTGTATAAAATATATGTGTAATTTCTATATTTAATGGCCAATATTTATATATATTTTATATATATGTAAAATTTTATACAATGTATTTATACACTACCTATTTATGTACTATGTATAATTTCTATATTTAATGGCCAGCATTTATATATTTCTATTATATATATGTATAATTTTATACAATATATTTATATCCAATATATTAATATATATTTGTATATTATACCTTTATATAAAATATATTTGCATAAAATATATGTATAATTTATATATTTAATGGCCAATATTTATATTATATATATATGTATAATTTTATACAATATATTTATATCCAATATATTAATACATATATATATTATACATTTATATACAATATATTTGTATAAAATACATGTGTAATTTATATATTTAATGGCCATAATTTTTATATATGTATAATTTTATACAATATATTTCTATCCAATATATGAATATATATTTATATACTATACATTTATATACAATATATTTGTATAGAATATATGTATAATTTCTATATTTAATGGCCAATATTTATATATTTTTAATATATATGTAAAATTTTATACAATGTATTTATACACTACCTATTTATGTACTATGTATAATTTATATATTTAATGGCCAGCATTTATATATTTATATTATACATAGGTATAATTTTATACAATATATTTATATCCAATCCATTAATATATATGTATATATTATACATTTATGGACAATAAATTTGTATAAAATATATATATAATTTAAAATATATGTATAATTTCTATCTTTAATGGCCAATATTCCTATCTTTCTCTACTCTTTCTGTTGGAAGGCCAGTGTTGATCTCAGTGAACCCTTCCAGCCCCCGGGATGTGCAGCCCTGGTGCCTCACGTTTTCCAGCTGGGCTGCGCTGTCCTCCAGGGTCAGCCTGTGGCTCAGGCAGCTCAGCAGCCGGTCCAGCACACACTGCTTGGGGTGCATGCCCTTGTCAAAGCGGTTGTACATCCCACACCAGAACCTCAAAAACAGGCAAAAACCAGCAATTATTGCCAACAAATAGATGCCGGTTAATATTTTTAATAAATTGAGATTAGGAATTAATTTGAAAACCTGCCACAGCCTTGGATTATTAAATTCAGTAGCAATGGGAGACTTTTGTTCAAGTTAAAAAACCTGGCAGTAAATATTAGAATAGGATGAAAATACTTTTTTAAAATAGCAAATTTATTGGAAGCTTGGGCAGCTTATCTTCTACTCCTTAGTTTGCCCTGATGCCTCAGGTTTTAGCTTTGATAGTTTTCAGATTCTGTGCTGCTTTAGGGTGTGGGTCTGGGTTCATATTAGGGGATGGTGAGCTCTCTGCACAGAGCAGGGAGACAAAACAATTCCTGCTCTAGCTGGGGACCAAGGACAAATGATCCAAATCTCAGCCCAAGAGCACAAACACCGTGGGCTGAGGAGAGAAAAACAAGGATGGGACTGCATGGGCTAAAGCTGGGATTGGACAATGAACTGCAAGGTGCAAATGGAGCAGAACTGATCCAAGGGAGAGACCCTGGGACCAGCTGGGATTTTTGGGACCATTTTGGTTCATCTTGGGTGCAGCCCTGGCTGGGCTCTTGTGCTGCCCAAGGTGGATCCATTGAGGCCTTTTAATAAATCCCTGCTTTATTCTTTAGCTCTGTCCAGCCTCTGCTCTAGGGCAGCCTCCACAAGGCATCAGCCCAACCTCCCAACTTTCATTTGCACACACAGAACTTAAAATCCCACTTTCATCTCCCTCTCTCTCAGCAGGGCCCAGGAGTGAGGCAGAAACAGCTTGGGAAAAACCCTGAACCGGGCACCAAAATTCTTGCTTGAAAGACTTCCTTAATATACATTAAAAAGGAGGAAAAGAGGAACTGTTTCAAACACTTCAGTGTGACAGAGCAAGCAGTCAGGGGGTGTGTGTGGGTCTATCTGAAGTTCTGCTTTTCCTTGCCTTTCCCCACCTTCTTTTCTCGACACCAAATTACAATTATTACTTTAAATTCCAGCATCTGAATTTATTTTACCTTTGCACTGCTCCTCTTATTTTATGCCTGAGGAATGGAGGGGAAAGGTAAAACAAACCAAGCTAATCAGTGCAAATTTATTTGATTTAACCTGAGTTATTAATGAAAGAAATGTCCCACTCCTTCCCCTTCTTAGCTGAGCCACTTACTGGAAACTGAAAGGTAGAGTGTTTGGTTGAAGCTCTTTGTAAGCTGTAAATCCTCTGTACAAAGGATTTCTCAACTCCTGCTTCCTCTGTAAGAGGAAAGGCCACAGGGAATGGGTCTTCTCAAAGATTCTGGCAAGTACAAAGAACATCTGATCACTAAAAAAAAGCAGCAAGTGGATTAAAAACTGCAGCTGTTGGGAGCAGAATTAGATTAAAGGAGCTCAGAATTGTTTTTATGCTGGATCTGATTGATTTCATAAGCACAGGATATTAAAATGGACACTCTCCTGTCCAGAAGAGGTATCTGCAAATTATTGTCGTGCTCCAAACCAAAACACATTTTTGGGATACAACTCATATTCTTTCCTCCCGTTGGCTAGGGGTAAAATTGCCCTGATAAATGGTTATGTTCCACAGTCTCCAATTCCATAAAGCACGCCCTTTTCCAGACATTCCAAGGCATCTGTGACCTGCTGGCTGCAGGAGCCCCCAGCTCACCTGAGCTCCTCCCTGTCCCTGTGGCAGGTGCCCAGGAAGTTGCCAAACTGGCAGGAATAGACGTGGTCATGGATCTCCAGCAGGAAGCGCTCGCTGAACTCGAAGGAGCAGGGGAACTGCTGCATCAGCTGCCACACACACTCCACAAACTGTGTGAACACAGGGGACACTTCCTTGGGGTCCCCATCCAGGTGGCCACACCTAGAGAGGTGCAAAAAGCAGAATAAATCTTCTGTCACCACCACAAAATGTGCCCTTGCCATCAGTGTTCTTCCAGGTCAGGTTTATGCTCTGATCTTGGGAAAGTGGCTGAGATCCTCTCCCAGGGATGGCTGCAGGAGAATTACCAGGTCTGGCTGGAGCACTGTGGATAGGACAGAGTGGGGTCACCATCCCTAGAAGTGCTCAAGAGATGTGTGGATGTGGCATTCGGGGACATGGGTTAGTGCTGGTGCTGGGTGCTGGCTGAACTTCATGATCCTGGAAGTCTTTTCCAGCCTTCATGATTCTGTGATTCCATGATTAGCACACCTCAAATAATAGAATTTTGCAGGTAGAATAACACTCAGAATTCAAACCATGATTTTGTAAAGCAATAAGAACACAGTGATGAAATAACAGCCTTAGCAGACCCTGGCTCTGTGTCACCATTGCCAATATTTTCCCAGCGTTTTCTCCTTTTCATTTCAATTTTTCATGGGATCCCCTCAACTTGCAGACAGTTTTGGTTTCACTCCCCCCAGAGGAACGTGCCCCTCTCACCTGTGTGAGAACTTGTGGCCCATTGCAATCCACTCCTTTTCTATCAGGACCTGCAGGTTCAAAGCAGGGATTAAGAAAAGAGCATTAATTTGGTTAAAAAAGCAAAATGAAACCTTTGATGTTAAAGCCTAAAAAGCAGACAACCTGCTGACCCTATTGCTATGAACATATCCCCAGAAATCAATGGGAACAGGAACTGTGATTTATAGATTATCCAGTTACCAAGGCAATGGCCCTGCTGGAATCAGAACTCATTTCAAAACTATCATTTTGAGGGAGTTTCTAAGTTGTTAAAATAATAATATATAAATATATTGAGCTTGAAGAATTAACAGCTTAATATTACATTGTGCTATTTAATTTGGAAAAGAGTCAGCAAAATAAATCAGCAACTGGAGTTCAACAATGTTTAACAGACAAAAAGAAATATAAGAAGTACAGCTGTGTAATGAGGAGTTCAGGATGAAATCAGAACAACTATGTGGCATTTTTAAAATAGATGCCTGTAGTTATAGAAAATAAGAACTGTTATAATCGGTTTTCCTTACAGATAAATATGATAAAATAATCTGTTTTCCTTACAGAATAAAAATAAAATAATCTGTTTTCCTTACAGAAATAAGATAAAACAATCTGTTTTCCTTACAGATGTCTCACAAGGAGCCACATGACTGAAGCTGCATCCATCTTTACTTTGTTGGATCATGTTTAAAGATAATTCCTGCTACCATCATCCAGGTTAAGATGAGGAAGGCAGAAACTCACAACAGAGTTCTCAGGAAACTGCATTTAAATTGCTTTTTGGATTTTTCCATTCCTTGCACTGCTGATGAATTAATTTAGGAATAAGCCCATGTCAGGGGACTTGTGCCTACAAACCATGAGGACAGACAGGGATGTGTCTGTGTCACTGCTCCTGAGTGAAATCCTGTTCTCAGTTCATGCAGGATTGTTCAGAGACAAAACCCAAGCAGATGTTTCATGTGCTGATGGAATTTTAACTGTTAAAAGACTGTAGTATAATCCAGAAACAAAAACAGAAACAATAAAACCAGCATGGAATGCAAAGAAACAGTCCTGGCACTGCAAAAAGCAAAATCTGCATTGTTCTGATTTCAGGGATTCCTTCAAGGAGCTCTCCAGAGACAGAGCAGCTCTTCAGGTATTTAACCTGAGATGAATGGAAAGAAACATCACAGACTGCCCTGAATTCATGCAGGGATGGCTGCAAATTAAGAAAAAGCCTGCACTGGATGCAAACAGCCAAATTAAAATGAAATGGCTTTTAAAAAGGTGTGAAAAGATGCAGGTTTGACTGATGGACAGGGGACAGGGTTGAGTTCTCCCAATTTCAAATCCCAGCAGGTAAGGGACCTGCAGGACAAACTCCTCCAGCACTTTTTGGTGGATTGCTGCCAGAGCTGGATCCTTTGCTGAGATCTCTCATTAGTGGCTCCCGTGTAGACATTGCAGGAAACAAGGATTTGGGAATTGTCATTCAGCTGCTGCCGTGCTGCTCACAGCAATTCCACCTCGTTACAGAACCAAAGCTGCTTTATGCAGGTCACCCATGCTTGTCCCAGGAAATGGCCTGAGCCCTTCCCCAGAGCCTGCTGGCACTGGAACTGCAGCACGTCCTTACCATGAAGCCTTTGAAGGTCCTGTAGAAGGGGTCCAGGAGGAGGCTGGCCAGGGAGCAGACCTGGGCCGTGCGGTCCCAGCCGTCGGAGCAGTGCACCAGCACGCTGGCCCTCTCCTCCCTCACAGCCTGCAGGGACACAGCACAGAGCTCAGGGAAAGGCTGTCCCCCACCTGCACCACCCCAAAACCCCTGGGGAATGGTGGCCATCTCTCCTCTGGCCTCTGGAAATGCCCCAGTCCATCAAGAGAAGCCCCAGCTCCAGCAAAGTGGTGCAGCAGGCTGGTAAAAACCAGCCCCTGTGATCTCTGGAAGGCCAAGGATTCCCAGGCTCTTCCTCTAAGGAAGAAATTTGGTGGAGGAATAAAAAAACAGTTGGACACTTAGGGATTAGAACTTCAAGATAAATTAGAAGAGTTGAAGCCAACTTCCCCCTATCCCATCATCTTTTGCCACTTAGGACAGGAGGGAAACAAAAGTTTCTTGCTCGTGATGTGGGCAAATTGTGAGAGACAACCAACGTTTACTACTCACTCCTCTCACCACACACTTCCTGCACACCCTGTACTACTCCTGAGTGACTTCCTTCCTCCTGCCTGACCTGCAAAGCCACCAGCTCTGCAGAAATGACGACTGTGTTGAATAATCAAAATTAGTGTCCACATCATATCAAACCAGGAGGAAAGAAACCAGCCAAAACAATCCCTCAATTCAAGCAGAGCAGCGGATGAATAATGAGCACAGGGTTAGGAGTTGTTTGCACTGCTACACAGAAAGGTTTGTAAAGGTAATTTATTCACATTTTGTGATCTTATGTTTCACATGAGCTCTAATAAAGCCCTGGTACAATACACGACACAGGACCTGTATTTGTCTAGCAGTTGCATGACCCAACATTTTTGGAGAGATTAAACCAACCTGAAGAACACCTTCTCCTCAGAGCCACCTTCCCAACCCTGCAGCAGTCCCCAACACAGCAGGAGGCATTTTGGAAGGCAGCTGCAGCTGGAGAGCAGCTTTACCTTGGCCAGGAAGACACCTGCATCCATCACAGCCTTGATGTGCCGTAACCAGCCCGAGTTCTCCAGCCCCGTCAGGAAATCGCTCATGGAGGGGGACTTCATCTCACACACTGGGAGCACACACAGGGAGTCAGAACAGCATCCCCTGCACCTCCTCATTATCCCCCTGAAAATTTTAAGTGCTTGCAGCAATATACTGTCTAAAGGACACGCTAATGGTTGTGTATCTAAAATTCATAACTAAAAAATCGCTGGTTTTGTGAGAATTTGAGGCTCTGGAAATCTCCTCCCGCTCTTTGTTTAAAGGGTAACTCATTATTTATTCAGCTGTGTTTTTTTCCAGCAGTGAGCTGGAACTTCTCTAATCACCATCTCTAACTCTAAATCACCACCACATCTACAACCACTCACTGACTTCCCAAAGATTTGAAGTTCTTTCTCTCTAATTTAGAGGCAGAAATAACAAATCTAACCTTGAAGGCAACTCAGCTGCTCTAATGAAACCCAGAACAGAAAACACTTACAGTAATAAAGTTCAGAACAGTCCATAAGCCCCAGTGAATGAGATTTTATCACTGCTGGAGAAGAACACGGGAGCAAACAAGTTTTTATTCTGCCTATTCTCCCACCACAAAATAAATCTTCAGGAAGAGGCAACTGAGGACTCAGAGTTGAGATCAGGCCACTCTTCCGGGTGGGAACAGCCCCATTTGTGTCCAAGGTCACCATGGATCCTGCAGGGCCACCTGGGAGCACCAATTACCCAACTATTTTGAAAAAAGATGAGTATTATGGTGGTTACTAAAATATTAAACTCCTATTTTGGAGGCCAGCATTTGAATTGCAAAATTGTCCAAAATTCTATCAATGAAACTCTGGGCCTCGTTACCCTCTCGATCCCCAGTCTCAGGTTTTGCATTCTTTTGCCCTGTTTTGCATTCTACCCTGTGATCACAATGAGCTTAATTACTCTGCATTTTCACACATTTATATATTAAAACATTAATTTAATACATTTTAAAGGAGTTTGGTTAAAAGTAATCAGAAATAAATGAAAAGTTAGAATGAAGTATGCATGAGACTCAAGTCTTTGGAAGATCATGCATTTCAACTCAGAAATACTGTTAATAATCCAAATACAGCAAACCCCAAAAAGCATTTCTGAACAACCTCTGTTGGTTTTCCTTCAATAAGCCATGAAGCAGCAATGAGACTGTCTTAGCTATAAAATGTAATATTTCTCTAACCTTCTTCTATTAATTTGGCACATCCATCAAGGAATGTTTTCAGTATTGGTTGCTATTTTTGAACCACTATAAAACCAAGCATAAGAACAAAGAAAATGTCAAGCAGGAAAGAATTTTAACAGCATCAATACTTTTAGCCACCTGAATGCAGCAAACAAAGCAAGATGCTGACTTTGCTTCCAGCAGAACACATTTGTGCATGGAATATTTGGATGTCTGGCAGGAAGTTCTGTCCAGAGGGGTAAGAAAGACAAACCCCTCCCAGGGCTGTACCCACCTTCCAGCAGTTTCTGCAGGCTGCTCCTCATCACATGGATGTTTTCTATGCCAATGAATTTAAAACGAATGTTTTCATAATTATCTTCATTCTCATAGCCCTTCCCAGCAGCTCTGTTGGCCATGGCATTCAACTGGCAAATTCAAGGAGCAAGAAAAGAAAGAGAATATCACAACAAAATTCTGAGAGGCTGTTTCACAAGTCTTTTTTTTTTTGTTTTGTTTAAATCTCTCAGAAAATGTACTGGACAAAGCTGTTACTCAGCTGTACTTCCTCACCTCCCAGACAGTTCTTTTAGCTGTTTCATTAAAATTACTGCAGTTCATTAGTCAGAGGCTCATTAAAACCCTGTTTAGGGTAGCATAAACCCCCAGTTTCTGCTATCAGAGACACTAAACCTGCCCTAACTGAGTTTACCTAAGGGAATTCAGAGACAGGCACAGGAAAGCAGAACTAGGAAAGCCATTTTTAACATTTTTACATACACGGCAGTATAGAAATAGTAAGGGAATTCCCAGTGTTCACAGACACATATGCACAGAGAAAATTAAGCCACCTGAGGGAAACACAGAAACACTGAAGTTGAGCAGAAAGAACAGAGCAACTGCAAGACAAAAGCAGAAAAGAAGCCAGCTGCTCTAACATTCCCCAAACCAGTTCAAGAGCTACCAGGACATCTCTGGTGGGGACAGAAAACAGAGCAGCTCAACCCCCCTGATCAATGTGGGCAGCTTTTGGGAGAGAAGAGTCAGATAGGGTGCAGACACTTCAGAACTGTAAAATAACCCCAGTGCTTCAGTTCTGCCAGAGTGGGACAGGTTGGCTTACAAGGAGAAGTGTCACCAATTATAAATTGTCCCCTTGTCACCAAATGCTTTAGCACAAATTGACACCAGTGAAGGATTTCAGTGGCACATCTCTGCCGCTGGCAGCTGTCTGTACCAGAAGAAATGCACATATCATTGCAGAACAGGGATCTCTAGGAAATGTCACACTAAAAGCCAAAATACACACTGGAGCAAGATGTGAAACACTGTTTTCCCCAAAAATACACTTTCTTGCTTGCCCTTGCCACAGTTTAACTAAACTTGTAGTTTATATAAAATAACTGCAATATCTGAACAGTGAAGCAGGTTCTCAGAAAGCTCCATTTTCAAATAATCAGAGCAAGTTAAATCTTTGCATTTAAATAATTGTGAGCTATGAAAACCCTTGTGTTCTAATTGGCTTCTAACAACACTCCTAACCCATATGTTTACAGGAGAATCATTGGAATTGGTTGCTAAACTCAGTCTCTCAAGATGACAGTCATTAAAATTCTCATTTTGCAAATATTTCCTTTTAAATAAACCCTCAGCTCTCAAGTTCTAGCTCCAAATAGTGGGGCTGAGTTGTATTAAGCTCCATCATGAGTCTTATTTTTTAAAGGAAAAAAAAAAGGGGGAGGGATTGCTTTTCACAGCTTCACTTCCTCCCAGATGTGCCAGTAAAAGCACTTCAGCCTTGTGGAACTGAATCCTGAGGCTTCTCTCCAACTCCACTTCCAGTTCTCTCCTTTATCCTTTAGGACTCTGCAGGAAAATGCTTCACTGTCCCAGCCAGGTTCACAACTGCCAGTTCCATCAGGTCATCCTGAACACAAACCTCAAAGCCAGGATACTCCAGGAGGCAAAAATCCTTAGGATCAACTTCACATTTCATTTGTACACCCTGGACCAGGAGCCCGATCCCACATTCCTCTGCAGGACCGACCCAGAGTTGTGACAGAATGAACTGGAATCAGCATTGCACATTCACACGAGAGATTTAAAAGCAGCCCAGAGCCCATGGAGGTACCTTTGGCCTCGTGTCTACAACATACATGAAGGGGCAGCCGGGGTTGGCCTCTCGGATGGCCTGGAGCATCTGCTCGTCCTCCAGGCAGCGCGCGCTGAACCCGGCCAGGGGCTGGCTGCAGCGGCACAGGGCAGCCTGCAACACACACACCGAGTCAGCCCTGCTCCCCTGCCCTCCCCCTGCCCCAGGATTTCACAAAGTGACAACTTTGGGCAACTTGGAGTAGTGAGGGTGAGGAGGCTCCACCTGCTCCGCCCGATGGTCACCACCCCAAACGTCAGCAGTTCATGGAATCCCAGAACAGCTGGGTGGAAAGGACCGTAAAAATACCTCATTCTGCCCCCTGCAATGGGCAGGGACACCTTCCACTATCCCCAGGTGCTCCAGCCTGGCCTTGGACACTGCCAGGGATCCAGGGGCAGCCACAGCTGCTCTGGGCCAGGGCCTGCCCACCCTCCCAGGGAACAATTCCTTCCCAATATCCCACCTGACCCTGCCCTTTGGCAGTTTAAGATCATTCCCACTTGCCCTGTCACTATGTTCCCATATAAAGCCCTTCTCCCTCCTTTCCACGAGCCTCCTGAAAGTACTGGAAGGCAGCAATTTCTCATGTTTTCCATTTGGTTTCTATTTCCAAACCATTCTTTTGAGTTTTCCTTATCAGTTTTGCTGGTGGACATTCAGAGCAGCACAGGGTGTATTTTAAGGAAATTTCATTAGTTTCCAGCACAACTCCAGGCAGTGCCCAGGTCAAGGCACGCTTCCTCAGGAAAACAACAATTTGGCTGTGACTGAATTTTCCTAAGATCAGCATCTAAAACACTGCTGAGGCAGCAAAGTTACAAATTTACATTCTGGTCTTCAGTGGAAAAAAAAATGAAACCTTCACTTATTCTGAACTAGTGGGGATTTATTTCAGGGTGGTTCCTCCTCTTCACTACTAAGAAAATCCAGCCGAGTCAACATATAACTTGGTAAAACATTATTCAATATAGCTAAAGAGGAGATTAAAAAACCCCACATCAGAAGGAATTGCTGAAAGCTGATTAAGAACAAATTCCCAACAGGAAGCTTGGAAAGTCTGTGCTTTTGGCAGAGCTCTGGATGCATTCCAAGTGTTTGCCTTCAGCTCATTCTGTGACTCAGAATGAAAGCCATTAAGAGAAGCACAGTTCTCAAAGGCCTCAAATCTAATAATTATCTTATTCTTTCCTTTCATTAGAAGGGAACTGGACAAAAAGAAGAGCCCTCATTCCCCCCAGGCAGCAGGCAGTGAAGCACTAACATTGTTTTCCTTGTACAAGTAAGAAAGCACCGGAATCCGCCCTCGGCTCCTGAACCTTGAACTTCCCATCACCACGGCCTTGGTGGCAGCTCGGGGCACCACGATCTCAGGAGGGTATGTGCTGCAAACCTGAGAGAGAACAGAAAAAAAAGCCCAGATATTGCTCCTGAGCACTTCAAAATTCACGAATAATTCATCTTTAGCTTATTAGGTTATGAGGTACTCAGGAAAACAATGCAGGAAACAATCAACTCTGCAGCTGAACCTAAAAACTGGACTGCACAAAGCAGCTTCAAAGAAGTTCTTTCAATCCAGAAATGTCATGGAAGTTTCTAAATTAGAGTCACAGAATGGGTTGGGTTGGAAGGGACATCAAAGCCATCCCACCCCTGCCATGGGCAGGGACACCTTCCACTGTCCCAGGGTGCACCAATCCTTGTCCAACGTGGCCTTGGACACTTCAGAGATCCAGGGGCAGCCACAGCTGCTCTGGGAATCCTATTCCAGGGCCTGCCCACCCTCACAGCCAAGGATTCCTTTCCACAAAAGAGAAATTAACTCTACTTTTAAAAGTTCTCTCTAAATGTTATGCAACTTGAAAGGCACTTCCAGCACTCAGGTGGAATCCTCAGAGAGCAGCTTCATCCCTTCTCCTCAAACAAGCAGTCTTTGCAGCATGGACTTCAAAGATAAGCTGCTCTCCAAGCCCGGCTTTACATCAGGCTTGACAAGTCTAAAACACAGGCTGGAAACCGTGAGGAAACTCTAAAGCACCAGCGAGTTCCACTGCAGCAAGCAAAGCCTCTGAGTGATTACTGATTTGAGATGGCCACAGCAGCTACTGGAAACAGCACCTCTCACATCAGAGCTCAATTCAGGCCCCCACAGGCACAGGCAGGTAAAACTGGCAGCACAGGCTTGTATTTCTTCAACTCAGAGCTTAAAGTAAAGAAAGTTACCAGGGAAAGAGATTCAGGGTTATGAAGATGTTGGTGTCTTCCTTGAAGTTGCTTGCCTTGCTTTTCAACAGCCAGGTCTGACTGCACACAGCCCCAGAGGAAATAAAAAGGGAAATAATGTGGAGCAGGATTTTGAACAAGCTTGCTGACAAATGCTTTTGTTTCATGTTGTTTAGATCCAAGTTGGCCTTTCAGGGAAAATAACAGCAGCAGGCAGCTCAGACTGAAATGACAGAGGGCCCTTAGGTAGCAGAAGATCCAACTGAGAAAGCAAAAAAGGCTCTGTTTTCCACTGCTGTTTTTCCCTTCCTTCCCTAGTCCCCCTCCACTCTGCCTCATTTCCCACCAATCCAAAGTGCTGCCATTTCCTTCTCTCCTCCACATCTGTCACCAGCCAGGTGGGACAGGCTTTGGAAATACCAAAAGCAGCTCAGGGTACTTGAGGCTTTGCCTAACAGATGGGTTGACATTTCTGCAGAAAAGCAAGGCTCTGCTCCCTTGCCAGGGGGATCAAACACAACAAGGTGACTCTCCTGGAGCACCATCATCTGCAACTCCCCATCAAGATGATGTGCTTTGACTCAGACCAAGCGAGCTCCTTCCTCCCCGAGGCAGGAGCAGGGCTGTCATTAACAGCAACGATGGCTCCTCTGGGCAGGAATTACCTCATAGTCTTTGTTAATATCCGTTATTTCCCAGGAGTCGTTGGGGATTCCCATGCGCTGGTAATCCAGTTTCAAATCAATCAGTTTCCAGCCCATCTCCCGGCTCTCTTTGGACATTTTAGGGTTGTAAGAGAAAGCATAAAGTTCTTCGGGTTTCGCTGGGAAGAAGAAAGAAAAAAATCAAGTTAGAGATGCAAAGACTCCCAGGGAGGCCAAAACTTCTGGAAATCAATGACTGAGTGCTACAGAGGAGCATTCAAAGTATTTAAGACTTCTCAACCTTTTATAGATTTTTGGTTTGGGATAGTACCAAGTGCTGAAATTCATCCTGAAATCCCCAGGAACTTCCAATGCATTAATTCTAACAAAGTGTTTTAGCCCCAGTTGGAAGAAGTAATTTTTCCTGAACTGATGATTTCCTCCTGAATTCATTGTAGTAAGCATGTGAGATGGGATTTATATCATAACAATTAAGCCACCCATGAAAACATGGACTAAAAGATCCATTTTCTGTGAAGAGCTCATACAACAGCTCCTGCACACCTGTAAGGTCATTGCTCAGCAACAAATTCTGAGACTGGAACACATGAGGGATGTCTGGAACATTGCTGTCAGCCCAACAAAGGCTTCAGGCTGGCTCTGACAAGTGCCCGCTTACCATCCCAACGTCCTTCCCTCTCTTCACAAAATGCAAATCTAACCAATAACTCATCCAGCTGATTCCCAAGGCAGCTCCAGAGACAGAGGGAAACCTGTCAGAGGCTGATAAAGCAGCTGGGTACTGAGCAGGTAACCCAGAGCTGTCCATCACATGTGTGCAAATAACCAATAATGATGTGCTCTGCCAAAAATTCATGAAGGGAGCACACTCAGACATCTTAAAACAGCAAAAATGCACTGTTACAATCAAGAAGCAGAAGAAAAGAAAGAGCTACAGCATTTACACAGTTGAGACCAAAGACAACTGGTATGAGCCCCTGCAGTGACACCTCCCACGCTTCAGGCACTAACCAGACCTCTAATTTTCAAACCTCAAAGAGCAGTGACAGCTTTTAAATGTAACACCACAAATCTGCCAGCTACAGCATCAGAGGCAGAACTTCAGAACTAAGAAAACTCCAAAGAGCACAAGGCGGGTGCTGGGAATAGACACAGACCTTAATATCAAATTAAAAAACATCTAAACTGGGCAAAGCCCATTTCTCCTACAGGATTTCCAGCCCAGCCCTGTGTGAAGGCCAGCAAGAAGCTGCCTAGTGTCATTAATTCCCCTCTCTCAGCCTGGTGACACCATCAAAAACTGCTACTACAAATGACATCCTTGTAATAACACAACTCCAAAATGGGTTCCAGCATCCCAATCGCAAAAGCAGAGGCTGCCAGAGGCAGAAGCCAGGTAGGAGCTCAGTGGAATGCTGTCCTGCAAGAAAAGCCTGAAGATTTACCCATGCTGGAATAAAAAGCTGGAGCTAGAAGAGAGCACAGGCTTTTGAGGGTGTCTGGCTCACACCGCAAGAGTGACTCCAAGTCAGGGCAGGGTGAAGCACAGGCTTCACTGAGCAAGCACTGCAGAGCAGCCTAACCATGCTGCTGGATGCACAGCCAAGATGCCAATTAGTGGGATTTGGGAATTCTGTGAATGCCTGGATCAGCTGGAAAGGGCAGAACTGCACACAGCCAACAGCTGGCTGTCACAAGGGACTGACAGGGGCCAGGTCTGGGATATGAACTTTGCACAGCTCTCCAGAAGTTCCTCATGGGAGACCACATCACTCCCACTGCCAGAGTGACAAAATCACAGAGAGCTTTGGGTTGCAACAGCTCATCCAGTGCCACCCCTGGGACAGCTTCCACTGTCCCAGGCTGCTCCAAGCACCACTGTCCAGCCTGGCCTTGGAACTTCAAGGGATCCAGGGGCAGCTACTCTGGGCACCCTGTGCCAGGGCCTGCCCACCCCCACAGAGAAGGATTCCTTTCCAATATCCCAGCTGACCCTGCTCTGTCATCCCTCCTTGTCCTGTCACTCCAGGCTCCTGTAAACAATCTCTCTCCATCTTCCTTGGCTCCCAAGACTGTGTCTAGTTTGGAAGCAAATGTCCTGCTCCACAGAGCCTCAGCTCCCTGAGCTCTGCCATCGTCCCTGGTGCTGGATGCTGATTCTGATCCCACTCCCTCCCTCCCAAACCCAAGTGTGGGGCAGCAGAGCTTCCCCAGGGCTCAGCTTGGAGCATTCCAGAGATTCCCAGGACACATTCCCAACGCCAGCACCTGGCTGGGAGAGCTTGAGCAGGGAGGTGAACACGTCGTGGCAGTCCCTCTCCTGCCCAATCACAAAGTGAGCCACGTGGAAGTTCTTGCAGTGGATGAGCAGGGGGTACCCAGCCGTGGTCAGGGGCAGCTTCTCCACGCTGGAGATGTGGTGGTGCAGGATCTGGAGAAAAGGGAATAAACATCATTTGTCACTGATAAAACCGTGAGCAGTGCAAGCAGATAGGAAACCTCTGTAATACAATCAGCTGTTTATGCTTCCTGCAGCTAAGGAGCAGCAGGAAAGGAGTTTATTTGTGACATCAAACATAAACTGCACCCAAAACCCAGGGAACTAAAGCAGGACCAAAAACCCCACAGATTTACACAAACTGCTTTCAGAGACAGATCTGCAGCTCAGTTTACCTGATGCACTTTGCTTTCCTTTCACCTCCATATGAAACACATTCTGTCATTCCCATTTCACCTTAGAATTAACAAAACAGGCTCATTTCAGGCTAAATCTGCACTTCTAAAAGCTGCAAATTTACGTTTAGTGGTCTTGTATATTGAGTTTTAGATAGGAAATTACAGAAGTTTTTTACATTCCTTGAACAATTCCGTGAGTAAACTCTGTCAAGTCACGTCACCATTGTGCTCCTTTCCTTCCAAACCAGCTGTTTCTGCGAAGCATTTGGTATCAAAATGCTCTAAAAGACCACTACAGCCCTGGAATTCCCAAACCTGCTCATTCTGGAAATGAGAGCATTAAGCTCCAGGACAAGGGGGAATGGCTCCCACTGCCAGAGGGCAGGGATGGATGGATATTGGGAATTAGGAACTGTTCCCTGGGAGGGTGGGCAGGCCCTGGCACAGGGTGCCCAGAGCAGCTGTGGCTGCCCCTGGATCCCTGGAAGTGCCCAAGGCCAGGCTGGACACTGGGACTTGGAGCAGCCTGGGACGGTGGGAGGTGTCCCTGCAGGTGTGGAATGGGATGATCCTTCAATTCTCTCCCCATCCAATCCATCCTGTGACCTGAAGCAGCTTTCCCAGGTGTGTTTGCAGCCCACCATACCCATGTTTCCTTCCTGACTTCAGCAGAGGCGTCCACGTAGATCAGGTGTGTGGCTGTCAGGTACAGGGTCCCACTCGCTGCCTTCCTGCTGGCATAGCGATCCAGCAACTTCACGTTTTCCACCTGCAGCAGGAACACAGCATGAGAACACCACAGAATCCCAGGACTGCTGAGGCTGAAAAAGCCCTCTGGGATCATGGAGTTCAGCCTGTGCCCAATTCCCACCTTGCCACCCAGCACACATCCAGCTGTTCCTCGGACACCCCGGGGAGGGGGAATCCAAACCTCTCTGGCAGCCCCTTCCAAGGCCTGACCACCCTTTCCATGGGGAAATTCCTCCAAGTCCACCTCTGATGGAAGCACTGCCTGTTGAGCTCCATTCTTTCAACTTCTAATACACAGCTCATGAAGCAAGACAGAAAAATACAAGATCTTAAGTGTCCCCTGCAACAACAAGCCAGCCTTACACCATAAACTCAAATTATTTCTCCATGAATTAAAGCCATAAAGGTTAAGCAAACAGCCGTGGTTCAGCACCAGCAAACCCTAATAGGATTACTGGATTTGTAGCCAAGATGATCCCAGTTTGTTACTGTGTGAGGCTGCAGAAATAACAAGACAAAGAACTGCGAAGGAAAGACTTGCCTGTGCTCAGGCTGATCAACATGTTGCTCTGAAAGGAACAGCCCTCTCCAGTCTGACTTCCCACTGCTCATTCCCTGTTAGTAGCTACTTCTTGCAACTCACTTCCTGGCCCCCAAGTGTATTTCATAAACCACACCAAGCTAATTAATAAAAAACAGCTTTAAAGAACTCAGCGCACACATAATAAAATATGTTACAGCGCTGGATTGATTTTCTCCTGGCCTATTTGCCGCCTAATGAACGCAGATGGAATTTTTCTTTCACCATTAAGCAGAAATAACAGGAAAAAATAATTGGATGGACAATGAAAACAAATGTTTTAGCAGCAAATGACAGATTAGTTCTGGATATTGAATGTACGAGCTTCCTTATGTCTCAAGTACAAATGGAAAATCTCAAAAAATAAATTGGAGAGTTGAGGCCTGGGCTCGGTGTCCTCTTAGCAGGTTTTGTTTTTCAGCAGATACAACTATCAAGTACAACATTTCCCTTCTCAGGGCACTACAGACATGCAGCACCAGCAGAGCACCTCAGAGCAGGGGGTGAGGAGCATCCCCACCTAACGTCCTACCGAATACAACGAGTAACAACAACCTTCATTGCAGTGAAGGATAAAATTAAATTATCAACTGCTGCCTGAATAAATGCAATTCCATTTAGCACAACATCCCCGGAGCTCCTGTTTGACTTAATTCAATGGGAAGAAGGGAAAAAAAAAAAAACAAAAGCCCCCTTTGGTTCCCTCCTTGTGTCTGAGAGGAATCTCCGCGCTTTGACAGAAAGGAACCATTCCGGAATCGCCCCCAAACCACCTGGGGCTCTGCCCACCACTGCAACCCCCTCCCCACAGAGCGCCGGAGCCACCAACACCTAGGGACCGCGGTGTGACCCCCGACCCGCAGCCGCTAGGGCCGTTCCGCGGCGGGGGAGCGGCGGCAGCGGCGGCGGGGAGCGGGCCGATGCCGCGGGCGGCGGGGTTACCTTGGGGGTGCTGATGTGCTCCATGGCCGCCCGGCCCCGCCGTGAGGGGCCGCCCCGCCGCCATCAGGGCGCGCGCGCCCCGCCCCGCTCCGCCCCGCCCGCCTCGCGAGAGCCGCGCGCCAGCGCCGCCATCTCGGCTGAGGGCAGCGCTGAGGGCAGCGCCCGCCCGGGGCCGCCGGGGCGTGCCCGGACCGCGGGGAACGGGCCGGAGAGCACGGGATACACCCGGAGAGCACGAGGTGTACCCCGACCTGCTGCCCCGAGCCCTCGGGATGCGGCCGGAGCCCTCAGGATGTGCCCGGAGCCCTCGGGATACGCCTAGAACTCCCGGATTATGCCCGGAGCCCCCGGGATGTGCCTGGAACTCGGGCTGTGCCCGGAGCCCCCGGCATGTGCCTGGAACTCGGGCTGTGCCCGGAGCCCCCGGGAGCCCCCTCTTCCTCCTCTCCATCTGCTACAGTCCCACTCTCTCCCCGTGTCTTTTCCCCTGCCAGCACAGGCGATCACGAAGTCTCAGGGAATATTTCAGGAAAAAACACTTTTTTTTTCCCCTTCAAAGCATGCGGCCATCAGCTGTGCCGTCTGGGTGAGCAGCAGGCTGACAGCATCCTTCCCTCGAGAAAGGGGCTGGAAGCACATTTGTCACTTTAACACTTGTCACACTTCCCACAGCTAGTAACACCTGTTCGTCCTGTTTGCCGTGAGTTTTATATTCCAAGCACGATGCTGTGTCTCGTGGGTGCCCAGCCCGAGGAGCTGCTGGAATTGCTGTTCACTCCCACAATGAGTGTTGGTGTCTCACAGCCCCAAGGGCAGCAGCTCCCAGGAGTTTGTTCCGACCCAAACCTTGAATTGCCGAAAAATTCCCTTCAGGAGCCTCAGAATGTACAGGTTTCAGTTGTTGGTGATCTTGTAGCAAGCCTGAAAATGTACAGGTTTTAATTATTGGTGATGTATCGAGCATGAAAATTGACGGCTTTTAATTACACCATAATCAGAATCCCAGGCTGGTTTAGGTTGGAAGGGACATTAAAGCTCATCCAGTTCCAATCCCTGCCATGGATTGGGACACCTTCCATGGGTGTTATTCCATATTCTGTAATTTCTACTCCTCGTATAAACCCACACAGCCTCAAATTGAGGGAAGAAGAGACACACGGGCTGTAATTCCCTGTCATTCCCGGTGCGGAGCAGCACAGGCTCCTCCTCTGCAATTAGTGGGGGCAGCGCTCGTTAATTAAGGCTTTGTGTTTGTGCTCCACGTGATCCAAAGTCGTTTTCCCCCCGGTAGCTTCTCCTGGGGTTTGCAGAAGGATGAGCATGGTTTTTAAAGTTAATAATAAACGGGGTGGGCATCACTTAGGGGACTTTGCAGCACTGCACAAAATGTACCTGTGGAATAGTAATGCGGCTTCCTCCTCTTCCCAAAGGAAAGTGCAAAAACAAGACAAAAATAAAAAATGAGGGAAGAAATAAGGATGTGGAGATGAGAAGAGCTGAAGGAACAGCTGCAGTGCTCAGCCAGACACTGCCACCCTCACAGCTTCTCCCCAAACTTGTGCCACAGGGATCAGTTTGAGCGGGAATGTCAGGGAATAAAGAAAGCTGACTTCTTCCAGGGAGCTTTTCCCAAGTCACAGATGGGTTGTGCCCATCTTCTGTCTGAAATCTGCATTTATTGAGCCTGAGGAGATGAGGCGAAGGGAGATGTCAGAAGAAAATAAACAGAGAATGAGGCCATGGTGTGACGCTTAGAAAATGCACTTTTAGTACTTCTGAAGAAGCTGAATGCATAAAAACACAGATCAGAGATAAATGGAGGAGAGGAGAGGAGAGGAGAGGAGAGGAGAGGAGAGGAGAGGAGAGGAGAGGAGAGGAGAGGAGAGGAGAGGAGAGGAGAGGAGAGGAGAGGAGAGGAGGAAGGAAGAATTGGCCCAATCTTAGACATGTCCTGTCTAAGGCCACCAAGGCAATGTCCCATCCTTGACTGAACTGCTAAGTACAGCCCACAGCATCTTCAGGATACCCATTTACCCATTTTTTGGTGTCATTTGAAGTCACATTTATTCCAGAATTTCCCCCGTACCACAGGAATCTGTAACTCTTTTGGTCTTGCTCTGAGTTTCTTACATTGGTATTGATTCTGCTATTCACCCTCACGCTGGACAGGCTTTGTGCTGTGAAAATTTGGAAAAGTGATTTTCTAAATTTATTTTGCAATTTGCAGATCAGTTTGAAGTTCCTCAGCTCTCAGGAACTAACGAGCTAAATTGTAGGTCTGGTCTGTCCCCCACCAAGCAATTCCTGTAATCTCATTTTTATTACTCACTCCCCACTTAGGAAGTGTTTAACAGGCAGATAAAATCTAGCACAATAAATCCCTATCAACAAAACAGCGAAATCTTGTGTGATGCAGATGAAAGTGACATTTGGGGGGGAGATGTTTGAGAAAAGAACAATTTCTTGTGCTATTTTTACTACGAGAATGTGGGAGGGGGCATTACCAGACACCCACACTGAGTGGCAGAGGGGCTGTTGCAGAGCCTTGTCTACAAGTGTCATCAAGAGAATGCTGCCAAAAATACCCTGAGATGATGAGTTTAGATACAATTCCACCCCCAGCACCTGCCCAAACACTGGCTCCTATAATTTGGGAAGCAGAGAGCCCAAGGAATGTGCAGAGGGTGCCAAGGCCAGCTGAAACACCAGCAGGAATTCAGCCTTGGGAGTTTGTTTTCCTCACTTGAGGGATAGTCAAGAAAGAGCTCTCTCAAAAAGAGCCTCCAGGAGAACAGGTCCTGCCTATATTTTAGGATTTTGACTGTCACAAATAGATTGTGAAGTATCTTCCCAGAGAGGAGAAATACACAAGGAGCTTAATCCAGGGAATATGAGGCTGCTGAGAGGAACGAAAGCAGAGCTGGCCAGGGGCTCCTGTGGACTTTAACCCTTGGGACTCTCCTTATCCCCAAGGGATTTTTAAGTGAGTTTTGCTCTCCTGAGCTGGTGTCAGGGTCCTTGGGAGGGGTTGCACATCCCTGTGTGAGCTGGGCTAGGGAAGGTGTCCCTGCCAGGGAGGGGCTGCATGAGCTTTAAGGTCTCTCCCAAACCAAACCAGTCTGGGATTCTGGGATTATAATTACAGCCTGTGCTGACAGACCTGAAATTATGCAACTGAAGGTTTTGAAAGTAGCTCATGGAAAATAATCTGTGCTCTCTCTTCCACCTTTTCCTGCTGACATCCCTGAACAGCAGTGATGTTAGTGCCAGGAGTCTGGGGCAGTGCAGTGGTTGCTGGGGTTTTCCATGCCTTGGGATATCCAGGGATCTGCTGGAGGAAACACAATCAGCTCATCCCTTGTGCTGCTGAAGGAGTCCCACAGGTGCTGCCTCTGAGCTGATCCTGCTGCAGTAACACCAAATTCCAGCCCCTGCTCTCCCTTCCAGAGGTTTTACAGCAGGCAGGGGCTGTGATTGCAGCAGCCCCGAGCACTCAGCATGCAGGGCCCATCCCTCTCCTCCTCTCAATTCCCTACAATCAGGTGGAGCAATCAGGTGTCCTGGGTATTTTTAGCCTCTCTGGTTGTGTTGCTCTGCCTTGGATTAATGACCTGTTCCCCACGCTGTGCTGGGGCTCTGGGACAGGCCCCCATCCTGCTCCCAGGCAGGAGATGTCATTAATTAAAGCATCACTTGCAGAGATGGAAAGTGAGGGAAGCAAGGGTTTGGTAGAGTTGGTTTTTTTCCTTCACAGTTGCTGTGGCTGGATGGCTTTAATGGAAGGAAGATAAAATGTCATCTTCGTGGGTGTGATGGAATCACCTGACACTTGTGTCCTCTTCCAGCAGAGTCCAGGAAGGGAAGTGAAGAACACAGAGTTTCACTGTCTCTCTTGGGGCTGAACTGGATGTATGAGCAAACAGCTCTCACAAAGAACTTCCTTCTCTGTTCCAGTGAACAGCCAGGAGCAGGTTGTGATGATTCTCAGTTTCAAAATTATTCTACAAGAATCTTCTCATTTATTGTCTTGCAATTTGAGCTGCGCTTCTTGTTTTTAACAGTCTAATAATCTGGGGGCATGGTTTGTACCCCTGAATGGCAACAGCCTCTTGAGCATCCCAAGGCACACTCACAGAAATTCTCCTTGCTCTGAACCTGAGCAAACAGCCGTCAGTCTGCCTTTCCCAACGAGACAGCTTCCCGAGAACTCCCTGGCATGAACACTCACAGACTGGGAGCGGGAGGGAGGGCTGAGCAAGGCCAGAGCAGATGTGTTTACAGCTCCAGACAAATCTCTGCAGCTCAGGCAGTGCAGCGTGTCTGTCGCTGCTGCAGAGCACAGCCCGTCCATCTGCAGCCCTCCCGGATCCCCCAGGACAGAGCTGCTCCCTCACCCCGCTGCCAAGTGCCAAAGTTATCTCCTGGAACTCTTCTTTACCAGCTCCCATTGCACACTGGGCTCCCAGTTGGATTTAAGCCCTGCATGGATGAACGAGCCAATGACAGAGCTGGGAATTATTGTCTTCCCCTTGGTACTGTGCTGAATTTGGTGTCTTCTGTCTGCCACTGACACCTCAAAAAAACCCCAGATCTTGTTGAACCAGCTCTCGAGCAGAGCAGATGCCCTGTGAGGGTCTGATCTTCCTCCAGTGCAAGACCTGATCTACAAACTCCAGTGATCTGGTACATTCCCGAGACTGAATGGAATTTCCTCTGCAATCCAAACATGTTCCAGGGTCTTAAACTCTTTGTTCCAGCACACAAAGCTCTGACCCAGTCAACCTTGTTAGCAGTGGCAAATTTATTCCTAACTGCTTTTCTTTGATGCAATGGAGTTGTTCTGAGGCATCAATCCCTAGTGACAAAGGGTGGATTATCTGCCTCCCAGCAAGACACTGAAACCTATCCCAGGGAATTCGGATATGGGCTTGGGAGAGCTGTGGAAAACATGCCAAGAACTGCATCACCCAGGAAGGAGAGCAGCCATGGGACTGAAATGCAACACGGTGTTAGGATGTTCATGGCATCTGCAGAGCTGAGCTGGTGTTTGGCGAGTGCCAGAGAGGCGTGGAATTCAGGACTGGAGCCAGACTCCAGCTTTGCTTGGCTGCAGACAGAATCTCCTCTGGGCTTTTCCCCTGTCATCCTTAGGAAATTGTTTTTCCCCTTTGTAATGAAGCTCAGATTTCAGGATCTCTGAATGTCTCTGTGTGCAGGATATTTCAGTGAGAAAATTGGCTCGACCTTTTCCTCAGGCCCAGCTTTCATTCCTAGGTAAACTGAGGGGCTTTTGGGCAGAGCTTCTTGTTAGACAGCAAATTAAGGAGAGGTGTCCCAGGGGCTTGCAGTGGGAAAAATACTTCAGGATTCAGGATGCTGTCTCTCCAAGAGCTCCCTTCTCCATCTTGTGCCAATCTGTGGGTTTGACTGTCTTGTTTAATTACAGTTCTAATCATCTTACTCATGCTTCATTTCTCACTGTAAATAAAAGGAATTATAGGCTGCATTTCCCTTTTTTCTTCCAAGTGGCTGAGTAAATGTGCCCCTTTTTGAGAAGTGACCGGTTGTTCTATTGTGAAATTGTGCTCACCCAGTCCACATGGCTGGGCTGAGTCAGCCAGGGTCAGGGGAGCACCCGGCGGACAGAGGGACAAGTGCAGGGTGTGTCACCAGCAGTGTGGGGAGGACTCAGGCTCTGAGTGAGAAAGGACAGCGAGGTGACTTTGTCCTTACCCAGCAAAACCAACACACTCTGCTGAAACCTTTGTGGCTTTATCCACGGGGACAATGGCAGATTCAAGGGAAGGCAAACTGAGCGTGGGTGTTTTTCCTGATCAGCCCACTCATCCCTGATCCCAAGGGTTTCCCTGATCTTTCCAGAGTCAGCTGCCCTGAGCCATGCCTGCCTGTTCCAGAGGGGCAGAGTGCTTTCTTAGGTTCCATTTCCCAGGAGTACCACCCCAGAACTTCCATGCTACCTCTGCTCACTGCTGACAGGGTCAATTAATGGAAGTGTAATAATTGCCTACATTAAAGTCTGGGAAATGCAGGAGGAAGGAAAGCTGCCACAAGATGAGCTGTGCTTCTGTGCCTCACAGCCCTAAAGCTGACATCCCCTTCAGGAAACCTGTTATTGCCTTGAGTGTGAACAATTCCTTACCCTCCTTGTGCTCTCCTATTACACCTTTCTTTTCTAACATGCACATTTGTGGGTTGTATTGATTGCTTTTGGCTGTGAGACTCAAACTAGGGCAATTTAAAGACAGAGAGGAAGAACATCAAGCCTTAAACAGCCAGCCCAGCCATCCATCAGTGTGTCCCAGGGCCAGTTTAATGTGCCCCAGTGGGAGCTGCCACCCCCTCTGCAAGGCCATCAGCTGGGACAGCAGTGGCTTCTCCAAGAACCAAGATTTGATTGCAATTTGGGAGTCAATAAACAAAAAAGGTTGGCTGGGGAGCTCGTGCCAAGCAGTGATTTCTGTCAGTCCCTGTGTGACTCAAACCCCATCCATCACCCCCAGAGCAGAAGCAAAGCACTCCGGGGGGCAGGGAGGATATTCTGCTACATCCCCTTGGTTTGAAGCTATTTTTTTTATTTATGAGGATTTTTCCTTCTGAAACCAACTCTCCTGTGTCATGGCCAAGGAGAGATGTACACAGAGCATCAGCTCCCTGATCCTGGGGCAGCCACATCTCCAGAGGCTGCTGGAGCTGTCTGGGAGGTCGTGAGGTGGGGTGAGTCCTTTGTCCCTGCAACAACTGACAGCACAAGGGGAAACGCCCTCAGGTTGCACCAGGGGAGGGTTAGATGGGGCACTGGGGAAAATTCCTTCCTGGAAAGGGCTGTCCAGCTGTGGCACAGCTGCCCAGGGCAGTGGTGGAGTGCCCATCCCTGGAGGATTTAAAAGCTGTGTGGATGTGGCACTTGGAGCCCTGGCAGTGCTGGGGGATATTGGACTCAATGTTCTCAGAGAGCTTTTCCAACCTGAATAATTCTGTGCCTCTCTAAGTTCAGTTTTGGCTCCTGAGTTAAGGAGCAGCTGGCAGAGCCCAGGTTTGCCACAGCTGCTGGGGGTGCCAGGAATGCCACCAGTGCTCCCAGAGCGTGCTCAGGGCTCTCTGTGCCAGGGCAGGGCAGGGACTACCCACACAGCTCTGCAGACTCACCTCTGTCTTAACCCAGTGCCAGGGCTCCCCAGTGCCTGAGCCAGCATCAGCAGCCCTTCCTGGCAACATCCTCCCGTGGGGACAGTGCCAATCACTCCAGTGACACTTCTGCAGCTGGGAAATGTCAGCCAGATGAGACTCAGGCTAATTCCTGTATCACATCTGCCTCCCCCGAGCACATGAAGGCTGCCTCATTAGTCCTGCAGTCCTGCCTGTCTCTGCCATGGCTTTTCCTGTCCCTGTCTCTGTCCCCCAGCCTCTCACTGCTGCAGGTGATTCCTGCCTGACATTCCAGCAGAGCTCAGGGATTGGTTACAGCACCAAAGGGGAGCTCTGTAAAATAAATGGGGAGATAAAATCTCATCCCAGAGCTCCAGCTCCATCATGTGCCAGTAAAAATCCCCAGCCCAGCACAGACAGGGACATTTCTCCCATGGCTATTTCTCCATGCTCAGCCCTTTGATAATTAAAGATTTGCAGACCAAACACTGCCCTTCATTTCAAATGTTCATCCTTGCCACTATCAGGTGATGTTTCAGTGGGAACGGGATCTGAAAACAAGGGAATTTCACTTCTGGGTTTGCAGCTGAAATTCCTGTCACCCACATGTTGACTTCAGGCAAGGCCACACAAGCTCCAGCCTGGTGGTTTCTCGCCTTGGTCTCTCTAGAGGGCTGGTAGGAGAAAAAGGAGTAAATTTGCCATTGCTGGGACAGGTAAAAATACATGAACAGAGAAGAACGAATTATTTTTATATTCTCTGTCAAAGAAATGAAAGATTTTAGGCCAAACCTTCAGCTGATGATTAATCAAGTTGAAAAGTTGTATTTCAGGTGAGGAATTGTCCTTTCAATTTTCCCTTTGTTTGGGGAAAGCAAAGGGGTTTGTTCTGGGCTTGGCAGTGCTGGGGGAGCAGACTCCATGGTCTGGGAGGGCTTTTTCAGCCTCAATAATTCCATGGTGCTGGGAAAGCCTTACAAGGCTCCTGGTGGTAGTTAAGAATACAGAGAGGTCCTTTACAAGCTGTGCACTCTGAGAACACCTGGGGGTGGATCACTTCCCAACAGCCTGGAGCTGGATCCAGATGGAGAATGGGGCTGGACCTGGCTGTTCCCCTGGAAAACCTCAGTGCCAGTGCTGGGGCTTGTGTCCAGCTCTCCTGAACTCTGCCAAGGCACAACACCTCCCCTTCCAAGGAGGGAGCTAAAAACAAAGCCGGTTTTCCCATACAGGGTGTATTCCCCTGTGCTCAGGAGCACCGGGAGCTCTGAAATCCCCGTTTCCCAGTGCCTGGCACCCTCTGGTGTCAGAGGGCTCTCAGGGAGGATTTTATTGCTCAGGCACAAGGGCAGAGCTGGGTTCTTTGAGAGGAGTTTCTTTTGGCACCAAAGTCACTGCCTGAGCCTGTCCTGGACCCCTCGAGCTTGTGGTGGGTCTTGGCAAGATCCTGGAACTAGCCGAGGGCTGATCTCTGCTGGGAGCATGGCAGAGCCTCCCTGGACAGGTGAAATCAGAGGCAAATCCCAGTGAAAGTGCAGATTTCAATTCCTGGAGTGTCCCCTGATGGAATTCAGGGATCTGAGCTAACCCCTCAGGTGGCTGGAGAGGGAAGGGCCACAGCCCTGAACGTGGCATAGACTTCAAAACCACACTTTAAACCCTCCCCTTCTTTTCTGATTATTCTGCATTATGTTGGAGATCAGTGGGAATAGGAGAAGGGCTTTGAGCAGGGGAATAAAAAACACATGAGAACTGCTCAATGACTTCATCTTTGGGGATTCAGTCCTTATTGCTGGGCCAGCTGGGGAGAATAAAACACTTTTCTTGGCTTTAAATGAAAACGAAAACATCACTTCTAGTATAATGGTCAAGCTGAAAAAGGCTCAGAGGTTGAGGTTTGGCTCTGATCAAGTATCCTTAAATACCAGGGCTCTGAGCCTCTTGATTGAACAGGACAGGGAGGACACTTTGCTTTCCCAACATTTTCTGTTGTTCCCTGGGCATAGGGATATAATGAAATGTGGCCATTTTGCTTCCCTTTCTATTCAAAAGCAATCAGATTTTATTTTAATGGCCATGGAGCAAAAATTAAAATACAGTAAAAACACCAAGTGAATGGAACTTTTCTAAATTTCTTAAAATATTTGTGGGCACAGTCTAGTGAGCTGTTTGCCTTAAATATTTGCCTTTCCCTAAATTCCACATGCTCAGTTTTACTGGACATGCCAGAGCTTGTGGTTCAGGGACTTCCCAGCTGCTTTTCCTTCCTGAGCTCAGTGCTTTGTGTTCACATAGATCTAGTCAGGACATTTGAGATCTCCAGATCCAAATTCGTCCCTGATGTAACTCTGAGGGAAAAGGAGAGAGGGGCACCAGGAAAAGATTTGATCCCTGTGGTATCCCAGGTTTCGTAGCCTATTGAGTCCCGCTTTTATTCCAGCCTGGGTGGTGAGGCTGGAATGAGAAACAACATCCACATTCCCAGGGTTTGCCCAGGCTTTATTTTGGGAGAATTCAGGATAAACAGCCTGGAGGGAGTGCTCTGCAGCCTCCTCAAGCCCAGTTTCGTGGTTTCATCCCCACAGGCCACTGCACACTGAGTGTTTTATTCAGAACTGCTCTTTGCTGCTTTGTGTGCTCTCTGTGTCTCTGTCCTGCAGCTCTGGGCTCCCACATCTCCATTTCTGGTACCACCTCATTCCTTGTTTAAAAAAAAAAAAAAGCCATTTAGCAAAGCTTCTCCATTATCCCATCTTCTTTTCTTAACATAACGGTGAAGAATGTGTTCCTGCATGAAATTAGCTGGTAATTTTCTTGTCTTGATTTTCAGTGTTTCAAGTGTTCTTAGGAGCAGCCCTGCCAGACTTCCAACATATTGTTATGGTTATCACCTTGATAAATATAACCCAGTTCTGTCTGCTCCAACCTCTCTCTTGAGTCTTCCCTGCTGACATTTTCCTCTCAATAAGTTTCTTTTCTTTATTTCCAGCATCTCCACAGCCTTTTCCTGAACCAGTTTCCAAAACCTTCATGACTGCTCTTCACCTTTTGCTCTGAGGTTGCTCATTGCAGTTCCCTGCCAGTCCACAGAAAGCCTGCAGCTTGTTAAATCTTCAGTGAAATTGGGTTTTCATGCACTTCCCACTGCCCTGACTGAGAGAAGGTGCCTGTAACTACTCTCAGCTCCTCCTTCAGGGCATCTCTGCTGTGCTGGCAGCTGCAGATCCCCAGCCCCTCTGCTCCATCAAACAGCTCCTCAGGAAATCATTCCTGGGTTATTTTCCAGCACCTTGTCCAGCTCTCCTGTCTGACAGGGAATGCACACTCAGAAATACAAATTCATTTGCTCTTCCCCAGCCTACCAGCCGTGCTCTGGAGAGCCCCAGTGCTGCAGAGAGCTGGAGTTCAGCACAGTCTGAGCTGTCAGGGTTCCCTCAGAGCCTGGAGTTCAAAGCCAAGCTGTGGCAGCAGTGTTTGACACTCAGCTCAGCAATCCTGATGCAGGAAAATTCAGCAGAAAATAATCAGAGCCCAAGGGTCAGAGACTCAGCCAGTTCAGAGATGGAGATTTCAAGAGCAGGTTTTCCTGGGAGATTTGCAGCATTTCAGGCTTCTAATCCTTTCAATTCTGGAGGAGCCACATCTCAGAAAAGGAAAGAAAAACTTACAGCTGCCTAACCAGAGAAAATCTCCAGCCCTGTTTGAGGTCCAAAGACGTTGAGGCAGCAAAGGTTTTGTTCAGCTCTCCCTGGGTTTGACTTTTGGTTCCACCTGCAATGCTCAGCACCACCTGGGCCAGAGCTTTCCATGGATGTTACCAAAATCCTCTGAAAACACTGAGGAAGAGTTTCTTTAACTTCCCAGTGTCAATTTTTTTATTGACTGCAAGTCGGGCATTACTTTATTCTTGGCCTGGGTTTGTGTGTGGCTGACGAAGTCCCAGCCTCCTCACAGACCCTGATGCAAAACTTTTTTATTTATTTATACATTCTAGCAAAGAAATTAATATTCATTGGTTCTAGGTCACATAATTATCTTCAATGACCTGTATTACTTAATAATTAATCTTCTGTTGTTTATTTTTTTTTCTCTCTTCAAGCTAAGATGGGCCACATTCTTTAGTCCTTCTGTCATTTTTAGCTCAGACAAGGAATTCCCAGCTTTCCAGGCCTTAATCTCTTGTATCTTCTGGTTATTCCAACATCCTTGGAGGGTCATAAATTTAAGATCCCAGATGTCCAACCCTCACCTCCCTTTGGCTCTGCTTATTGAAGGTCATCAGTGTTGGTTTTAGCAGATTTAAAGTTTTGGTGATTTAATGATCAATGTAACAAGAGTCTGTGAAAAAAATTGAACTGGTGCTGGCTAAAAGTGGGCATGGCTTACCATTAATTAAAACACTCATCAAAAATTAGTTAATTTGCAGCACAGACAGAGCTGACCTGGTCCTTGCACAGAGTTCCAGGAGCTCCTGCTGCCTCTCAAAGAAGGCACCAGGACTCTCCTCTGGAAAATCAGGTTTATTGTGTCTGAACATTCCCAAGTCCCCTGGGGAAACCTCCATCTCCATCAAATCTGTCACCACCTGGGAGAGGTGTGGGGTTCCTCAGGAGAGGCCTCAGGGCTGGGCAACCTTTGGGAAGAGCCAGCAGGGAGCACAGGAACACCTGAAGGGGATAAATCCATGGATCTGAGCACAGGAACACTCGGAGGGGTTAAATCCATGGATCTGAGCACAGGAACACCTGGAGGGGTTAAATCCATGGATCTGAACACAGGAACACCCGGAGGGGTTAAATCCATGGATCTGAGCACAGGAACACTCGGAGGGGTTAAATCCATGGATCTGAACACAGGAACACCCGGAGGGGTTAAATCCATGGATCTGAGCACAGGAACACTCGGAGGGGTTAAATCCATGGATCTGAACACAGGAACACCCGGAGGGGTTAAATCCATGGATCTGAGCACAGGAACACTCGGAGGGGTTAAATCCATGGATCTGAGCACAGGAACACTCGGAGAGGTTAAATCCATGGATCTGAGCACAGGAACACCCAGAGGGGTTAAATCCATGGATCTGAACACAGGAACACCCGGAGGGGTTAAATCCATGGATGTGAGCACAGGAACACCCAGAGGGGTTAAATCCACGGGTCCTAGCACAGGAACACCCAGAGGGGTTAAATCCATGGATTTGAGCCACCTCTGTCCCCCTCTCTTTGCTGAGGATGAGCCCCCACCTCCAGCTCATCTTTCCCTGCTCAGCCAGGTCTGATTCTCTCTTCACCTTCGAGCCTCTCTCCACTCAACAATTCCCCTGTAAAATCCTGGTTCTAGACCCTGCTTCTGCAGGGAGGGCAGAGCAGTGCGCATCAGAAAGTTTCCAGTTTGTGCTTGGAGAATAACAGGAATTTTTAATCACCTTCCTGCCTACATCAAATTGACAGGAGGGGAATCAACATTTCCCTAAATAAGAGAAACAAGCCTCACATGGAAAAAAGGCTTCTCTCCAAGGGCTATTTCCATAGCAACGTGTAAATTCCTAGCTCCAGCTGTTTTGGCTGCAGGAGTACTGGCAAAGGTAGCAGGGTTGTTGTTAATTATGAAACCATCACTGTCCTCTCATGCAAATCAGGCTGGATTTGGTTTAAAACCTCCCCAAAGCTGGCAGAGGACAAGTTTGCAAAATTCCACCCTGGGAGCTGCAAGCTAAGAAAAAGCTGAGAGTGACAGAACAGCAGGAATTGGAAGAAAAAAAAAATTGGGAGAATTCTTCCTGATTTCACCTGGTAGTTCACAGCCATCATCCCAATATCCATGCAGCCCTTCTGATCCTGGCAGAACTCGGAGGGAGCCCCAAGTCATGTAAGGATACATGATTTTATACACAATTCTATGTGATATCATACAGTTTTATACTCAATTATACATCTGTTCCTGCAGTGGTTCAATGGACATTGCAGTACACAACAGTCCATGGCAAAATAAAGGTGAAATATTTTGAAATGGGGAAAAAAATGCCCCCTGAAACACACACAGAAACCTCTCACAAAGCTACCCAAACACAATCCGACCCTGAACAGGAACCCTCCATTTTGTTTCCAGGATTTTATCCCTGCAAAGTGAGGCAGGGTAATCCCTTTGAGGGAAAATAATCCACATCGTTGTGCATGCAGAGAGAGGTGATCAGCCAGGGCAGGCAGTGAAGTGTTAATGGAATTCACCTCCAGGAATCTCCTGCATTTGAATTCCTGCCTTGGCAGGAGGCTTTGAACTCCTTTAACCTGGAACTCGGAGGAAATAATTGCATCCTGTTATCTTCACTGAGGTCCATTTTCTTCTGAGCACTTGGAGGAGCCTGGCTGAGGCTGCTTTTCCCACAACAACAAATAATGAAAGTTGGTTTTTGGTCTGGGCTGAGAGAGCTGGGGCTGGATGTGGGAATGAACCAGGATTTACCTGAAGGCAAACGGAGCTTTGGACTTGCAGCATCATTTCAGTGATTTGGTAGCTCATCTCTCACCCCTGGCTGGCTGGAAATACTTCAGGATTTCCTGAATCCTTCCCAGGGATTTACAGAATTAGTCCCACTCAGGCAGCCAACCTTACAGCAGGGCAAAGGCACATCCTAAAGAGTCTCTGCTTCCAAATATTCAACAACTCTGAATCCAAGGATCTCTCTAACCAGGACTGCCAAAAAGCCAATTAAAACTGATGTACAAGAGGTGATGAGCAATTGATGTCTTAAGCGGGTTAAATTACCACTCAGCTGAACCTACAGCGTTTTAATAAAGCAGAAAGCACAAGCTGTTACCAAACATTAGAACAAAAACCATTAGAAAAGAGATAATTTTGTGCAAATCTTTTTAAAAGCTGGCATCACTGGGCAGCTTCCCTTAACAATCAGTAGCAACACTCCTAAAACAAAAATCCTGTGGGCCCAGCTTTTGTGTACATTCAATGGAATCCAGCTGGAATCCAGCAGCACTTGGACGTGGCAGAGGGCTGTGACAGACCCAACCGGTCTGGCTTTAATTTTAGTTCAAAGCTGCAAAGGTCACTGTTGCAGAAAGGTAGAAAAATTATAAAGAGAAGCCTTATAAAATCAAGCCTGCTCTGTTAAAATCGATGGCTGGCGTTCTGAGGCTAGCACTTTGTGAGCTCCCATGTGAAAGCAATCCTGGTGTGAGCAGTTTCTTAGCATAACAATCTATTCCTGGGTAAAAAACAACCAGCACCTGTATAAACTGTTTTTACACCGATAGAAAAATGAAAACTGTCCCTCACAAACAACTTTTCCTGCACGTACACCCCGGGGCTTGGAGTGACCAATAATACAGAATAACAACTTGTTACTGACCAATAAAGCAATTGGCAAGAAAGCTCCTGACCAACTGGAGTCACCACGAGGTCTGTAGAACTGGGTAAAAAGGAGTTATCTGGATGAAGAAGGGGCTTTTCCACCATGAAGAAAATGGAATCCATGTGATTTATTCCCATAAGTCACCACCATTCCTGTGCTGCCAGGGAGTCTTTGGAATATTGTCAGGTTTTCCTGTGTCGATGAAACTTCTGGAGATCTTAAAACAGACATTTTAATCCCTGACCCATGGAGTTTAACTCGGGGATTGCACTTGTGTGGGGAAAGCAAAAGTCTCAAAGACCTTTTCAAATTTTCAGCTTCCAGTTCTTCAAATACAGAGACAGAAACCAAACCAACTTAAAGCTTTCCAGATTATTTTTTCCTGCCTTTTCAGACGAAAATCTTATTCATATTTATGTCATATAATATCATTTATGTCATGGATTATCCATGTTAACCAGGGAAAAATCACCTTGAGTCACTTTGAATCAGTTACACCTCAGAGCCCACTAGGAGCTGATTATCCCTGTGGTTTATTCCTGCTCTAGGAATTTTATTTCTTGCTTGTCACCATGTGTTGCCCCAAGTTTGATACTTCAGCCACTAAAGAGACCCTGAAGGAATGAAATTTTGGCACCGGGGTTTTCCATATCCCGCTTCCCTACAAGTGGAAAAGTCCAGCCAGTTCTGTGCCACTTCCAGCAGGAATGGGAGTGGGAATGTGGCGGGAAATGAGGAAGGTGGAGCTGGAGGAGCTGGAAAGGGTTTTAATGAGCGGCTCCTTTTCTGTTGTTGCAAAGAGGGGATTTGGGCAGGGCCCAGGCCGGGGGACAAAGCCTCCTGTCCCAGAGCCCAGGCGGTGCCTCGGGCTCTGCCCTTCCCAAAATCACCGGGAAAATCCAAAGGGCAGCTGGTGGTGGCTCCCCATGGCTGTCGGCTGTGCCCTGGTGCTGCTGCTGGCCCTGGGCTATGCCTGGGCTGGGGGGTTTGCCATGGCTGGGCTGGCCCGCCTGGGCCAGGGGCACTGCCCACCCTGGGACACCTGCCCAGGTAAGCGCCTCCAGCCCCGGGCACTGTCACCTCCAACCCATGGGCACTGCCACCCGTGCTCCTGGACATCCTTCCCCTGTGGCACTGCCACCTCCAGCCCCGGGCACTGCCACCCGTGCTCCCCGGGCACTGCCACCTGTGCTCCTGGGCATCCTTCCCCTGTGGCACTGCCACCTTCAGCTCATGGGCACTGCCACCTGTGCTCCTGGGCATCCTTCCCCCGTGGCACTGCCACCTTCAGCTCATGGGCACTGCCACCTGTGCTCCCTGGGCACTGCCACCTGTGCTCCTGGGCATCCTTCCCCCGTGGCACTGCCACCTGTGCTCCCCGGCCACTGCCACCTGTGCTCCCCGGGCACCCCTCCCCGCTGGCACCAGCCACATCCCGCCCTGTCCCACCTGGCAGGGCATTTGTTTGTGGCCAGAGCTGCTCTGGTCCCTTCTCTGGGAGCAGGGAATAACCTGCGGGGTTCCACTCAGTTTTCTGTCAGCTCTCCTCCTGGAGGAGCCTCGGAGCTGCCCCCGAAGCCAGCTGGGAGCGGTGTCCCTGGTGAGCACGGGTGTGTCACTGCCCTGCCAACACCTCTGGGCTGAGCTCCAGCTCTGCCCTGCAGCCCTCAAAGCCCGAGCCAGAGGGAACCCAGCACCAGTTCCACCCTAACTGCAAAACTGGGTTAGCAGTCTGAATTTCTGACTGGTGTACAATTAAATTGTGGCAGCAGCCGAGGGCTGGACCAGCTCCTGCCTGCAGCAGCGGCTGCTCTGAGCCCCTGTGCTTCAGATTTCTCACGGTGCCGCAGCAATTGCCAATTTAACCTCCTTGCTGCAACAAGAGAAGAGCTGAGAGTAAAACTACCCTGGTGAAGGTGTGTGCTAAGGGATGGGGATAGAGCCTGGAACCCCACAGGGACGGGAATAGAACCTGGAATCTGAACGGGTATGGCAACAGAACCTGGAATCTGAATGGGTATGGGAATAGAACCTGGAATCTGAATGGGTATGGGAATAGAACCTGGAACCCCATGGGAATGTCTGGCTGCTGTCCCTGTGCCCTGCAGTGCCCAGGTTCCTGCCCTTTCTCCTGGTCAGCTTTGTGTTTGTTGCATTTGTTGTTGGCGGTGCCTGCGTTGGAATTTGCTGCTGCAAATGCTTCAAATCCCAGGATGAGGGCCAGCAAGGTGGACTTAGGGCTGGCCAGACATGGCTGCTGGAAGCTGATGTCCCCTGTGCCCTGCCCAGCTCCATGGCGGTGTCCCCTAGAGCAGCAGCACCTGTGTGGCTCTGTCCCCTCCTGTCCCAGGGCTGGCTCCAGGCCCTCAGTTCCTCCCCCCAAGCCGCTCTTCACGGCTCTCACACCCCTCCCGTGGCCACCACAGGGTCCCTGCTGACCACTCTGCCCTTGGGGCCCCTCTTTTCCTCAAAACCCATGGACAGAGGGCCAGCACTGTCCCAGTTGGGGTGACACTGGCTGACCCTGTACTGTCCCAGCCACTCACATCTGAGGGTGCCTCACTCAGCTGGATCCCACCTCATCATTCTCATGAGTTCTTTGGGACTGAAAGGAAGACTTTCAATTTTGCAGCAATTTTGTGCCTTGATTTTGGCTTTTCACAGCTCTGAAGGAGCCATTTTAGAGCTTCTTGGCCTTTTAAACTTGGATTAGGAGAGCCCACATTGTCAACAAGTGGCTCAAGGGTTGGTGTCATCAGCAGAATTTTGGATTCTTGATTACAGGGCAATTTTATGGCACATGGCCTGCTGGAACTGAACGGGCTCTATCTCTCTGTTAAGGGTAAAAGAATTTTAGCTCATGAACTGGCAGAACTCATTGAGAGGGCTTTGGACTAGGTTTGAAGGGGAAGGGGATGCAGCTGGGCTGTCTGGAAGCAGGCCCAAGGGTGGTAAGCCTGAGTTAGGGGTGAAATGAGCAGCCCAGCTGAGGTGCATGGATACCGGTGTATGCAGCATGGACAACAAAGAGCAGGAGGCCATGGGACAGCAGCAGAGCTGTGATGTAATTGCCATCATGGTGGGATGGCTCACATGGCTGGAGTGCTGCCCTGGGTGGCTACAGGCTCTTCAGGAGAGACAGGAAAGGGAGAAGAGGTGGAGGGGTGACCCTTTATATTAGGGAGGCTTTGGACATCACAGATATTGAAACTAACGACGATGAAATTGAGTCCCTGTGGGTGAGAATTAGGGAAGGCCAACAAGGCTGACATCCCACTGGGAGTCTGCTATCATCCACCCAGCCAGCATGAAGAGCTGGACAACTCATTCTATGCACAGCTAGAGAATGTTTCAGGATCATCAGCCCTTGTTCTTGTCGGCAACTTCAACCTGACAGACATCTGCTGGGAACTCAATACAGCAGAAAAAAGGCAGTTCAGTAAAGTTTTCGAGTGTGTGGAGGATAACTTTTTGTCGCAGCTGGTGGGTAAGCCCACAGGGGAGGGACTGTGTTAGATCTGCTGTTTGCAAATAGAGATGGGCTGGGGGAGATGTGGTGGTTGGAGGCCGCTTGGGGCACAGTGATCATGAAATTATAGTATTCTTGATATCTGGTGAAATCAGGAGGAACATCAATAAGACTTTTACATTAGCCTTCAGGAGGGCAGACTTTGGCCTATTCAGGAGACTTATTCATAGAGCTTCTTGGGAAGCAGTCCTTAAAAACAAAGGAGTCCAGGAAAGGTGGGTGTGCTTCAAAACAGAGATCCTGAGGGCACAGGAACAGACTGTCCCTGTGTGCCCAAAGATGAGTCAATGAGGCAAACATCCAGCCTGGATGGCAAGGAGGTTTTGGAGGAACTTAGGAATAAAAAGAGGATGTATCATCTTTGGAAGGAGGGTCAGGTCTCTCAGGTAGTATTTAAGGAGGTTGCTAGGGCATGTAGGAAAAAATTAGGGAAGCCAAAGCTCAGTTCAAACGTAATTTGGCAACTTTTGTAAAGGATAATAAAAAATGGTTTTACAAATACGTTAATAGCAAAAGGAAGGGTAAGACCAACCTTTGTTCTCTATTGGATGCTAGAGGGAACTTAGGAACTGCAGATGAGGAGAAGGCAGAGGTGCTTAACACCTTTGCCTCAGTCTTTAGTGGGAAGATGCTTGTCATCAGGACAGCTGTCCTCCTGGGCTGGTAGGTGGTGTCAGGGAGCAGAATGGTCCCCCTGTTACCCAGGAGGAGGCAGTCAGAGACCTGCTGAGCTGCTTGGGTGTTCATAAATCCCTGGGACCAGACAGGATCCACCCCAGGGTGATGAGGGAGCTGGCAGATCAGCTTGTGCAGCTGCTCTCCATGATTTACCAGCAGCCCTGGCTCACTGGGGAGGTTCCAGATGGCTGGAAGCTGGCCAGTGTGACACCCATTCACAACAAGGGTGGGAAGGAGGATCCTGGTAGTTATAGGCAGTCAGCCTGACCTCAGTACCCGGTGAGGTGATGGAACAGTTTATACTGAGTGCTGTCACAGGATGGCCAGGGTATCAGACCCAGCCAGCAGGGGTTTAGGAGGGGTAGGTTGTGTTTGACCAACCTGGTTTCCTTTTATGACCAGGTGACCCTCCTGGTGGCTGCAGGAAAGGCTGTGGATGTGTCTGTTTGGGCTCCAGCAGGCCTTTGGCACTGCCTCCCACAGCTCACTGCTGGAGAAGCTGCAGCCCAGGGCTGGGACAGGAGCGCTCTGTGCTGGGCTCAGAACTGGGACAGGAGCGCTCTGTGCTGGGCTCAGAACTGGGACAGGAGCGCTCTGTGCTGGGCTCAGAACTGGGACAGGAGCACTCTGTGCTGGGCTCAGAACTGGGACAGGAGCGCTCTGTGCTGGGCTCAGCACTGGGACAGGAGCACTCTGTGCTGGGCTCAGCACTGGGACAGGAGCACTCTGTGCTGGGCTCAGCCCTGGCTGCATGGCCGGCCCACAGAGTGCTGGTGAGGGTGCTGCAGCCAGCTGGGGCCAGGCACCAGGGGTGTCCCTCAGGCTCTGTGCTGGGGCCAGCTCTGTTCAATGTTTTTATTGACCACATGGATGAGGGGATTGAGGCTTTCATTGGTAAATCTGCAGATGACACTGAGCTGGGAGCTGTGTCCATCTGCTGGAAGGTAGGAGGGCTGTCCAAGAAGATGAAGTTTAATAAGTCCAAGTGCCAAGTCCTGCATTTTGGCCACAATAACCCCTGCAATGCTATAGGCTGGGGACGGTGTGGCTGGGCAGTGCCCAGGCAGAAAGGGACCTGGGGGCTCTGGTCAGTCGGCTGAGCATGAGCCAGCAGTGTGCCCCGGTGGCCAAGAAGGCCAATGGCTCCTGGCCTGGAGCAGGAACACTGTGGCCAGCAGGAGCAGGGAGGTCATTGTGCCCCTGTCCTTGGCACTGTGGGGTCACACCTCGAGTGCTGTGTCCAGCTCTGGCCCCTCAGTTTGGGAAGGACCTTGGGACGCTCGAGCGCGTCCAGAGGAGGCAACGAGGCTGGAGAGGGGCTGGGGACACAAACCCTGAGAGGAACCACTGAGGGAGCTGGGGGTGCTCAGCCTGGAGAAAAGGAGACTCAGGGGTGCCCTCGTCACTCTCACAGCTCCTGGAAGGTGCCTGTGCTCAGTGGGGCTGGGCTCTTTCTCCAGGCAGCACTGACAGAACCAGAGCACACAGCCTCCAGCTGTGCCAAGGGAAATACAGGTTGGATATGGGGAAAAGTTTTTTACAGAAAGAGTGATAAAGTTCTGGAACGCTCTGTCTGGGGAGGTGGTGGAGTCACCATCCCTGGATGTGTTTAAACAAAGCCTGGATGTGACACTGGGTGCCAAGGTTCAGTTGAGGTGTTTGGTTGGGCTGGGGTAGACTTGATGATCTTGAAGGTCTCTTCCAACCCAGTGAGTCTGTGATTATTTTAATGTGAGATCCTGAGGCCTGCACACCTGCTCAAGGACTGACTGAAGCTGTAAAAATGAGCTCCAGCCTCCCCTGGTCCTTTCACGCTGCCATGCCACATTCTGGGGACATTTCAGAGGATTTGGGCTCAGTTTCTGTGGCTGTCACTGCTCAGCAGTTCGGGACAGGGCAGTGCCTTTGTGGGGTGTTTAATTGTGGGGTTGTAAAGCACAGCAGGACTGGACTTAACCCCTCACTTCCAGCAGGAAATTGATGGTGAAACACTGCCCTGTCCCTCACGGACTCTCAGTGCTGCTAAAGGAGCAACTTTTATCCCTGATTTCACTAAAATGTAATTCAGTGCAGATGCTACACGAAGATAATAAACCACAAATGTGTTGCTTCCTCTCTTCCAGTGGCTTAGTGTTTTGGTTTTTTTTTTCCCTTTCTTGCCATAACTGGACACTCCAAATGCCTGAAGAATTAAAGGGTGAGGGAAGAACAAAGTGAGACTCCAGGCAGTTTTCCTGAGGAGCAGCTCCTGGCTGCAGCCAGGCCCTTCCCAGCGGGATGCTGATGGGAAGAAGTTGTCAAAATCCACAAGTCGCTGCTGGAGTGTTTTAACAGCTCCTGCCAGCTGGGAATCCTGAGGGATTGCCTTGTTAAAAGGACTCCACAGGTGTCACCAGCAGGAGCAGAGCCCTTAAAAATCTCATCTGTATAGAAGGAAATGCTGGAGCTTTCCCCTTTCTAGTGCTGCCTATCCAACAGCAGATTGGAAAAATAAAAAGTTCTGAAATGTCTCCTGTAATTCTCTGGCATTCACAGATTTTGGATAAACAAATATGACCTTACACTGATTTATTTTACTTCAGAATGTTACATCAGAGTTGTGGTGAGCACCAAGTCCTACAGTTACACTCATATTATATCCAAGTGGCCTCATTTGTAGGGAAAAAGTCGTAATTTGATCATCCCTGGCTCTTTCAGGCGGGTGAATCAGGAATTACACAGAATTCAGCTGACCCTGAAGAAAGTGACAGCAAGGGCTGGGGATGTGGGGAGCAGCAGGATGGCATCAGAGGCTGCCTGCTCAGCTGCACTGCTGCCTTTGGGGGACTGTTGCCAGCAGGAGATTGCTCAGCACCTCCTGTCACCTCCCCTGGGGCAGGTGAGGGCTCAGGTGTGGAAATCCCCTGGGTGCTGAGCCCGGGCTGCCTCAGGAGCTGCTGGCAATGAGTTCATTTACCCAGCCACTGCATTGGAAATGTCCCTGAGCTGCTGAGGACACCAGTGTGGCATGGAGAGGGTGCTGGGAGAGCTTGAAGGAGAGGGGAAGCCCTGCCAGAGGTACCCCAGAGCTGTGAAAGGCAGGCTGCCCCGATCAATTAGATAATTATTGCAGCCAGTTGTTCAGAGATGAAAATCAAACACAACTACTCAAGTTCCAATCACAAAAGAATTCAGGAGCAAAGATGCCCATCCAGCAACCCTGAAATTTGCCTGGGTGATAACAACAGAACAGGAAATCACATTTACATCAGTGCCACAACCACAACAAATAAAAGCAAGATTCCACAGGTAGGGAAAGTGTTAGTGTCTCCCAGGTTCTAATTTTTATTTTTTTGTCATTGGTGCTTCTGCTGAATAAACAATCCCACCTGATTTCCCTGCTCCACATGATCTGTGCAAGCAAATAATATTTTCATTTTTATTCCCCTTGCCTAGGAGGAAATCTTTCCTTTCTGTTAGGAGATGGCTGCATGGGAATATTGGTCAATGATGTATGAAATGAGGGGAAGAGTGAGAGAGAGGCTGTCTGCAGGTAATTCAGATAGAGATTTATCTAAAACAACTAGATATTGTTAGATATTATTTCTGTGGGTTTAGCCCCTCAGTGAGTGTCATTTCACAAACCAGAGGGAACAACATTGTTCTCACCTGATATCCTGTGTGCTTCACTTCTTTCTGCTGGAGAGACCCAAGCTGTTCCTGTGTGTCACAAATCCCGGGGTGGCACAACCTCAGGAAAATGTTTTCCCTATTTCTTGGGAAAGGATCCGGATCCCTGTTTTGGGAAGAAGGAGCCTCTTTTTTGCCTCAGGAGGATCTGACTCACTGTCTTGGTTTGAAAAGACAGGTGTCTGATAAGGAAGGCAGGAGCCTCCCTTGAAATGAAAAATGTAAACACCCTCCTTACAAATATATATATAATGTAAATGTTATATAATATATAATATTATATAATTATAATTATAGATATAATTTATCATTATAATATTATATATTATCATTCTAATTATGAAATTAAGGGGCTCTCAGGCAAAGATTTGGGAATAGGAATAACAGTTCTTTACTAGGAAAATTAAAAGACAAGTGAACTAGTACAAAACCCCACTGCCAGAGTCAGAGCAGGAGCTGCCCCGCTGTGGGTCAGGGTGGTGGCACAGTCCCATCCCATGGTGGCTCAGCCCTCCTGCAGGGCCAGCTGTGCTTCTGCTGGAGCAGGGATCCTGCACAAGGCTGGAGTTCTCCTCTGAAGCTCCAGGGCTGCTGGAGATGGGCCTGCTCTTCCTCTGGGAATGCAGGGAGCAGAAAGCTGCTCCTCTGGGAATGCAGGGGGCAGAGGCTGCTGTGCTGTTCCAGGGTCAGATTGGATCCAGGTAGGAATGCTGGGCTCCTGCCCTGGGCAGAGCATCTCCCATGGGATGATGGAATTGGATCAGCCCTGCAGGGACACTCAGTGGCCATGGACAGCAGAGATCTCCTGGAGGGAGGATGGGTTGAAATCTGCCCAGTGAACAGCAGAGAGCTGCCCCAGCTCTGACAGATGGGGATTGAACACACACCCCCGGCCACATCTTGCAACCTAAGGCACCTCAATGGATGTGCTGCTGGCACTGGGAAGTGCCCAGGAAGCAAAACAGACAGATGTGTTTGGGAAGCATCCCAAAAGATGCTGGGACACATTCCAGCTTGGTCCCAAGCAGGAGCCAGGCTGGCACAGCCCAGGGGGAACAGAACTGGGACAGGCAGTTGAGCTGAGGGATGGGAACTGTGTAGGCAGGAAAGCCATAAAGCCTCCATCAACTCCAGCTTCCCTTGGCTATCCCAGGGCTGGTTCTCCCTGGTGGCAGAACTGGGACAGAGACACTGCTGGAGCTGAGCTCAGACACCAAGCCAAGCTTTTACCATCAGCAGCCCTCAGAGATCTGCACCCCTTTGCTCCCCCCGGAAGGATATTTCACTATCAGGCACTTGGGGGAAGGCAAACCTAAAAGCAAAACTTTTCCCCCAGATTTTGTAGCATTTGTGCAGGGCCAGGACTGCTGGGGTCCTGCTCCCATCCCATCAGGCACTAGGGAATAATTGCTACATATATTAGGCAGAAATTTAAAAATAAGAGCAAAATCGACCTCTCTGGAGCTCAGCTAAGCCCCAGCTGATTGGCAACACCCTTCTTGTTCCACTGGGAACAGGCATTCCAAGGGTTTGAGCTATTTCAGGCATCATCTCTTCCCACAACAAAGGAACCTGGGTGGCAGAGAGTGCAAAACCTGAAAAATGAGGGCTGTTTAAAACATCACTTAGCAACCCAGAGACACCCCAAAGTCAGTGCTGCAGGAGAGCACTGGTGCCAATGCTTGTGGGATTTCTGCTTTCCTTGGATCCTGGTGAGGAATTTATAAGCAGATGCAGGAAACTCGACAGCCTTTATCTTTTTATCTCACCCCGTGTTATTCAGATAATTGTCTAATCCTTATTTGAAACTCCCCGAGGTCTTTGCCTCAATAATTGAAGTTTTAGTCGTGCTCTGGGGTTTGAAGAGCACAGTGTCTCCTGCAAGAGAAATCCAGAGGATGTTCCTCTGTGCTGGAATCCAGTCTGGAATCTGTTCCTCTGTGTTGGATACATTCCTCTGGAATGTTCCTCTGTGCTGGAATCCCCAGGTGGGGCCCGTGGGTCAGCTGAAACAGGAGAGATTTCAGCACCACGGGCAGGGTGGGCATGCAGGGGTGCAAACGTGGCAGAGCTCCAGAGGCCATCCAAAATACTGCTGGAATTGCAGAGCTGGAGCCTGAAGGACACCCAGTCCTCAGCACTCCTTCCCTCCCATAAAGAATGTCCCGTTTTCCACAGGTCAGCACGGAGTGCTCCTCACTGTTCTGTGGAGAAAATGGCCTTGGGTTTTACTGGAGGCAGGGAGGGTGGTGCTCAGTGCTGTTCTCCAGAGGTTAATTCCAGATGTGGGGCAGTCACTGAGTGCTCAGCTGGACTCTGCTCTGACAGACAGAGCCTCCTTCAGATCCCAAAAGGAAAGGGCAAAACACATCACAGTGAGCAGAGAGGAAAATGAGGAAAATCTGCCACAGCTTCCATCAAAGAAGGTTTTTTCTGAATCTCCTCCCCACTCGGGTGAGCAGGGATAACCATCCAGGAAGTTTAACCAAGTCATATTTTAAAGTCAGATAATTTAGAATCCCTTGCTAAGGGCTCCTGAAAGCATTCCAGAGCTAAATGCTCTGCATTTCCTGGCTGTCCCCACAAGGAACTTCCCACCACCCCAGGGTGCTCCAAGCCCTGTCCAGCCTGGCCCCATCACCTCTCAGCCAGAGAGGTGTTAAACACCTGAGCTCCTGCAGAGGAGGATCCTGGAAGGAAAGGGAAGGGCTGGAAATTTGTTTACTGAATTTAAATATGAGGTGAGTTTTAGCTCTCTCATGAGGCTTTAGCCACATAATTGCAAATAGTTATTTTAGCTGAACTTCATAACTCTGAGTTGCAGTGATTAAACTGAAATTCCCATCCCAGACCTGCAGGAAGACGAGTCCTAATAACAACTGTTAAATCTCAATATCACATTCAGCCACCTCAGTAATCTGTTTAAAAAAGCAAACATCTGCAATCCCATTATCAAGCAGCCCAGGGGCTGAAACCTCCCAAGTGGATATGTTGGGAAAGAGAGAAATTTTGCTTAAAAAGGAAGCTTATCTCATCAGGATGAAAAAAATATCAACCGAGGAAAGCAAAATGTGCTGTAAAACCTAACCACAACCTTTTTTGTCTCTCAGTGTCTGAGAAATTAAAATTCTCCAGTGGATTCTCCCTCTCTGAAATGCAGGTCCAGCCCATCTTTTAAAACAATGGCTTCAGGTTTATCACAGCGAGCGTGGAATTGTTTCTTTGTGACAAGTGCAGCTAACACAACAAATAGCCTCACATTCTTCAGGGGTGCTGGTAAATAAATAAAACTAATTCCTGCCACCAGTACAGCTCCCAGTATTTCACTGTGATAACAATGCTCTGGAGCATTTCATCCCTGCACAGCCCTCATCCATCCCAGGCAGCCAGGGCAGCTTCTCTCCTTTCGCCAGTCAAGAGAGAGGAACCAAATGCTGAGGCTGATCTTGCTGAGTGTTTTTGGGTGGCTGAGCAGAACCCTGGCTGCATTATGATACGCCCATAAAATAATCCAGAAACTCAGTTTCACACAGCTCACAGCACTGCTGGTGCTTCAGCTTCTCCTGGAAGACAAAGTTTCTTGGGAAGGATGACAAAAAATATCCTTACCTTCATTAATTCCACCCTATTTCTGTAAATTTGAGGGATTGCAGAGATGTGGACAGAGTTATCCCTGCAAAGCCCATTTTTAAGCACTCAATTTTACATTTTCAGTTCTCTACTGTTTTTCTGTGAAATCCAGAATGAGGGGGCTCTACCTCCAGGAAGCAATTGAAGCCTTAAATGCACATTTGACTGAGTAAATTACCCAGCAACTCCTCTGAGCATCCAGCTGGAGACAGGCGGAGATGAAGCTCGGGGAGAAGCACAGCAATAGGTTTTATGCTACAGAATTTACCTCTCTTGGTGGGAGGCAGGATGCTGAAGGCTTTGGAAGCACTCTGGTATCCTTGATTTCCTTCACAGCAGAAATGCACTGGCTTTAGCAGGGGTGCTTCTAATTAAACTGTTGTTAATGTGTTGTAGTTAATAAATAAATGTGGATTCAGGCCTCAGCATTAAAATTTGAATATGAGAAAATGTGGGGTTGTTTAGATCTGGGGGTTTATTTTAGCAGGCTGTAAAAGACAGATCAGAACCCATCCTGCCTTTCAAACATGGAATTTCCACCCATGGAAAAATGACAAATGATGGAGAGCTGTCCTGTCAACAGATGACAGTCTGAGGAACGGTGGAAATAATATTTTGTTACTGACTTTCCTTGGAATGGGCAAATTCCCTTCACCTCCCCAGCCCAATCCCTAGCTCTGCAAAGCAGGGCACTCAGGATGTGCTGCTATTTCAGACCTTGCACTGGACACTAATCTCCTTATGCTCCTTAAGCAGGTGCCTGTTTTAGCCCTGGGCTGGCCCAGGCAGCCAGGACAGCCTGGCATCTCTGCTCCTGAAACAATTCTGCCTCAGTGTCCCCCTGAGCCTCATCAAACCAGAATAATGAACATTTTACTGGCACTGCACAGGCTTTGGGACCAGTGTCCAGCCCAGGCCACCAGCGCTGTCCTTGGCCGGGGTCAGGGACAGCAAAGCAGCTTCTACACGGGAGCATCTGAACATTTCCCTGCCAGGCCTCCCACACCAGGCCATGCCTGTTACACAAGACTTAGATTAAAAATCAGAAATTGTTGCAAAAAACATTGGTGAAAGGGCCAGCCAGGGAGTGTTTCAATAACTTCTGTCAAAAACATCGCATGCTCCAGCTCAGCTCCAGCTCTGCCAGAAGAACAGAAAAGCCCATAGGTAATTTGTAAATTACTTTTTTGCCATTAGGACAGTGTCTTTTACCCAGAAGATGAACACAGGTGGCCCTCAAGACACCTGTAATTCTTTGTCTTCAGTAATAAACATGCAAAATGAATAATGAAGCCATTGGAAGCCCTGTCCACAAGCAACACTTGGTGACTCTATCATTTTATTTAGCTTTCTAAATAAAAGATACTAAAATGGGGTTTTTTTTGTCCTAGTAACACTGAATATATCATTGCAAAAAGAGTCGTGGGTATGATAGCAGAACTGATAAGGTGACCTAGGACAGGGAGGAATTAGGGGGAAAGTATTTTAGACGTGGCTGAAAAGATCCCAAATGCCAGCACCAGCAGCTGTGCCTGTGGAAAACTCAACAAACCTGGGAATGCCATGGAGAAACCAGGAAAACACAGCCAATCCCACATGGACATCACCTCCATAGCAGCAGCTGGAACTGCACAAGGAGAAAGCTTCCAGGCCATTTTGGGAGAGGATCCCAGGACTCAAATAAATGAAGAATCTAAATTCTTGAATTATCTCCATGAGTACACTGAGTAGGAAACATTCACAGGGACGTGGTGAGAATACCAACTTTGAACCAAGAAGGGAAGGTGGAATTGGTGCTGGAGTTCACTGAGGAGAGCCAGGAAATTCTGCTTTTGTCTCCAAAGCAGCCCAGGGTGGCAGCAGCTGTGCCAGCCCCCACTGGCCCAGGCTTGGGGAACCAGCCTTGGAGCAGCAGTGGGACAGGGCTGGAGCTTCACTGGATGAGATCAGCCTGGAGGGCTTTTCCAGCCGGGATGATTCTGTGGCTGGGACACAAGTGTGACCCCCCGACACAATCCTGGTGAAAAGCAGCATCTCCCAGAGCCCCTGCAGGACTGGCACCTCAGCCACAGGCAGCACTCCATGGAGCTGCCCTCAGCTGGCCCAGCCAGACAAGGAGATTTTGTCAATATTTCCTTTATTTGGGGAGGGAAAAAATAAAGCTGAAACAACAGCCTTGCTTTTAAGTTTTAATAAAACTCCTGCAGCTGCTGGGATTCTCCCAGCTGAGATCAAGGTTGCCTTGTCTGGACTGCTGAATTTTCAGACACCAGCCTGGTGTTAGATGCTCCCTGCTGCTGCCAGGGCCCACAGTGACAGGCCCTGCTGTAAGAACAAGCTATTCTATTTATTTTTTATTTTTTATTATTGGGGTAGAATGCGTTGAAGCACTAGAACTGCTCCTGTTCCATGCTAATGGTGCCACAGTTCACTGGCCCATCCTGCTCTGTCAGCCTGGGGGCTGCATTATGGTTTTGGGATTTCACTCTCTGCTCTGTGATCTGCTCTTCGTTGTGTTTCTGGTCTGTGCTTCAGGGTAATCCCTTGTTGGAGACACTCAGGCTGCTTGTCACAGAGCTCTGCAAACAGAAGAGCTCTTCACAAATTCTGTGTGTCTGGGGCTGTACATGATGGGAACATGTTCAGGATCTGTGAATCTTCCAGAACATTTCAGCACAAATTCCTGACAACAGAAATACATCTTCACACTTCATGTTTTAATGAAAACACTCAGCACGTTCCAGTGTGTGTCTTCTCCATTTATGCATTTTCATTCAAAATGCATCTTCACACATTCTTTGCAAGTATTTTACTTCAAATATTTAATGAACATCACAGAAAATGCAACATTGAATCAATTTGACTTTTCTTTAATAAACTACTCCCAAGGCACTACACACATGGCTATACCTTTACACATGAATAAGTATGCAGAGGATCAGAGTCTGGATTATTATTATTCATAACTAAGAGAGGACTGTGAATGTATTTTGCTTTTCAAAATTCAGGAACAATCCAGCAGAGGCTTTTGAGTTATCACAGGAGTCAGCAGGTGTTCTGTGAATGAGGAATTGGAGAGCTCAAGGCCTCAGAGCTGTAAGCACTCCTTGGTTTGAAGAATTTAGAAAGGTAAATAGGTGCAAGAAATAATAATGGGAAATTCCATTTAATGCAGGACAAAGGCAGGGAGATGTAGAATTACCCTTCATGAAGGGAGTAAAGCTTGGCAAGGAGCTCAAACCAGGCAAAACCTTCAGACAACTTTCCCCAGCTGAATCTATCAGTGGATTGTACAAATCACAGAGGGGGATAAGTAAAGATCCCTCATCCAATTCTAATCCAGCTGTGGAGAGTGAAATTTTTACAAGTTAGAAAGGAAAAGAAAATAATTAAAGCTACAACTTTTGATAGTTCTGCAGCTCAGGTGTAATTTTTGACAGCATTTTTGGTTCAGGTAACCAAAAGTGAATGTAACTTTAATGGCATTTCAATTTCACCCATTAGGTCAATAAGATCAGTCCATTTGTTTCCCTTGTTTTTCATTATCTTCTGTGGAGTCATTCTGGTTTTCTACTGGTGTGAACACATCCCATCCCATCCCACACTGTTTAATTTACTTTAAAATTTTATTTGCCCATTTCTGGTTTCAAGAGGACTTTAACTTGCAGGTGTTTAAATCAGCAAGGAAACAAAAAGATCATCTTAGAAGGAAATGGAGTCAACTCAAGCTATATTTTAATTTTATGACTGTTCATTTTCTTATACTGGCAATTCCCAGTCAACAACTCAGGTGAGAGAACATGACATTTTTAACCACTGAAATCCCATAATTTTGAAGTAACCGTGGGCTTCTGGTTGTTATTGCTTAAGATTCAACAGAGGCTGCATCAGAAATGAGCCTTTGAGGAAACCAAGTCTATTACCCCTGCTAGCTGGGGCAATGGCAACCATCATGAAAGTAAAATTACTGCCATTAAATCAAGAAACTAATTAGAATCAGATCATCAAGTTCCTTTTCTGCTGGAGCCTTGGTCTCCTGGCAAGGGATTTACTCCAGAGCACACACTAGGGCTGAGCTGAGTCTGCTGGTTTAGTGCTTTTCTGATACTTCCAGAAATTCAGTAAACAGCTCAAGAAGGCTCAGTGGCACTTGTGGACGTGGATGTGGGCTGGCAGCTCTCAGAGAGGAAGGCTGGGAAGACAGAGCTCAGGAAATGTGGCTGATGCCTCTGGATGGAGTCAGAGGGAATCAGCCTCTGCTCTCCCTGCACGGCCCCAAGCAGAGCAGGAGCCTCCAGCTGAACGTCTCAGACACACAAATCCTGGGCTTGATTCCCTCCTGTTTTCCTTCTGGAGAGCCCTCCCTCTCCCAGCAGGGATCAGTGAGATATCAGATGGAAGGATCATGAGCACAGCTGTGCTCAAGCATCTCAAACAGACAGGAGGCATCTCTGTGGTTCCTACGAAGAGACCTGGACTGGGTTTGTGTGAAAAACACGGTCACTCTCCTGTGAAAATGTAGAAAGTTTAATAAAGGACCATAGAGCAAAGGTTATTATGGGATCAGACAAGAGCACACCTGCTAGTTTGGAAACACCCTTTATATCCCATTTCTATTGCATCAGCCTGTTACATATTCATAGACCCTTATGCATAGGAAACTTTCTTCCCAAACTAGTTTACATGTTCCAAGAATTGTTTAGCATGGCTCCTCCTCGGTTCCACCCTTTTAGAGCCAAGTTCCTTGGCTGTGGTTTTAGTCCATTCTTATAATCTCCTGGGTTTGGGCCTTGGTCCACACTGCCTTCAGACACTGAGTGCTGATAATTGGAGTATCAATAGCAGGGTCCTCCTCCTGTGTTCACGGGATGTTATCCCATCCAAGCAGGCATTTTAACACAAGCATACTTATATCAGCTATTTCACTAAGCCTAATTAACAACAGAAATAAAAACTATATAACAAAGTTACTTTAACACCACACATATAGAATCCATTTTAATATTTGCAAAAAGCCAGTATTTTAATATGTATCTGTAACATTTGGGAGGCTCTGCACTCTGAAATCTCCTTCATCCCCACACCTGGGGGTCTCCTGGGCATGGCAGCCCAGTCTCACCTGCCTGCCAAACTCACTGCCAGCTTCCTCCCATCAACCTTCTCCTGCTGTGGTGGTCCAGCCTCTCCAATGGAGCACAGTTATTTCACAAATATCCACCAGTGAGCTCAGGAAACTTGAGGGGAAAGCACAGGACTTGTGAGGTCCTCATATTGAGGATGAGAAAGGTGATTCGCTCCAAAGGATACAAGAAGCAATTAGACAATTATCAAAGGTTAATAATGAATAACGTGCATCTGTCACAGCAGGAAGTGCCCCAATGAGAATCCAGGCTGCCACTCCATCCTTACAGGAGCCATTTCCTCTTTATGCCTTTGATTTCCCAGCACTCACCCTTATTTTCCCTGTCTTTGGAAAGTAATCAGTGTTTTAAATGTTCTTCAAAATTACATGAGTCAGTACAAATTGTCTTCCCATTTGTACCCTTGATTGGGTTTTAAGGCCATTTTAGGCATCTGCATGCTCCCAAGTCTAATAGGAACTCTGAAAAGCCTGAAATAATTTGGGACCAAAATTTTACACCTGAGGGCCATTCTATTAATGGGAGTTGAGAGTTACAAATTTTGCAGTTGCTTTGTTTACAGCCAGAGGGAAGGACAGGTTTACTCAGTAGCTGCAGCATCACTCAGCACAGAGACCTGAGGAATGTTCCAGAAAGCAGCAAGGAATTTGCCTAGTCCACAAATAAAATCACTATTTAAGATTATAGGGGCTACATTTATTGAGGGGATCTGCCTCAGATTAAGACACTGAAGTCTTCAAATATCTACACACAAAAGTGGCACAAACTGGTTGCCCAACTTCAAATGAATGTTTATTTTCTGAGGTATCAAACAGTCACAGAAAATGAAGGGAGAAGTTCTTCCCCAAGAAATACAATCAGTCAAAACAAGTCTCCTCCTTCCCAGAACGGAAATGCTCAGAGCAATGTTGATGTTCCTGCCTCCAGGACCATGAGTTGCTCAGAAATGAGCTTAAGCTCAGGAGAGATTATAAAAGTGCTCTGAACTACAAAATCAGTCCAGGTTCTCCAGTAGAAATAATATTCCACCAGCAAAGGACTGGAAAGGAAAACAGAAAATCCCTTGCTGATATGACCCACAGCAGATGTAGGGCACTTCAGTACTTCAAGAAATGGGCTAGGGAACAAATAAATTCTGTGTTTTTAGGCTAAACACCGAGTCAGTATGAAAAGCTGCAATTTCTAAATTAAAGCATTTGCTGAGCTGGCAAAATAACTCATTGGTTTGAGGCCAATCCCGAAAGATTCCCCAAAGAGTCACCCTAATACCAAAGCAAACTGATTAATAAGTCCAGTATTGATCTGCCAAGAGCATGGGATGCCTTTGCTGATCCCCTTGGAACCCTTCCCACTGCAATGCACTGGGAATTCAGCAGGATGGGCCACAGGGAAATCATTAGGCAAAAATAATAAAAGGAGAGAAGAAAATGAAGGAATCTCAAGCCTTCACTAGACAGGTTTCTGATTCTCCTCTTTCCTACGAATTAATGTCGTGTTCAGGCTGTAATATTCTTTGCAAAAACAAGGAAAAGCCACTGCTGTCCAACATCCAGCTATTTAAAGTACCTGCAATAACTCTGTACAATAATTCTGTAAAAAGAACTGATGCAAACCTGCAGACAAGAAACCAAACTGAGCTAGAAACCAACCCCTCTGGGTGTCCCTGGCAGCAGCAGGAGCTGGGGTTTTCCCAGGCTGCTGGTGTGAAGCTGCACTGATTTATTCAGACACAAAAGATTCAAGGCTGTTGGGGAGGATGGGATTTAGAAATTCAGTGTCCAGTGAGGACCTGCATGTTTCCATACACGTGGATATCCATCCCTGTGAATGCAGATTTGATAATGCTGCCTCATGGAACTTTATTGCATTTTCAGATGTTTTCCCACTGGGTTATTGAAATTCTTGCTCCTGTAAGAAGAGAGCACTCACGAGGAAATCTGCAGTTTGCAGGCACAAAGGAGGAAGATAAGAATTTGCCCTTTCCCACCTCCTTAGGACAGGGTGAGGAAGGATATTTCTCCAGCTGAAAGCACAAGGAAAATCAGGAAGGCAGAGCATGGCCTTGCTGACTGGAGTGTTGTTTCCAATACCAATCCCAAAGCATAATTAACAACAGCTGCCTACAAATATGGATTTTTTTTTTCCCCTGCCTGAAACTCAGTGGACACGTTCACCATCTCATTTGTATGCAGAGCTCTGATCTGCCAGGGACACCTGCCAGTCTCCAGCAACTTTCAGCAGAGATCAATCCATTTTCTAATTAGGGATGGGAGTTAATGGCAGCTGAAATGCCCACTTTAAATACAGCAGGCCCTAAACAATGACTTCTCAGGGTGCTGCCTGCCCCAAAGTCTTTCCTTTGTAATCTTCTCAGCCTCTGCACTCTCCTGGATGATTTATGGTGTCTGGGGGCACCATGGCAGTACTTTCTGTGCTGATAAAGAGGAGAACCTTGACTGTATCTTAAATCGTCAACAAATGCTTTCAAATTTCCTAAGAGTTCTTGCATTTGTCCTTCACATTTCCAGAGTTAAAATGTTCCAGCCTGAATCTGCCCTTTCCTACAGAGTAATGCTCATGAGCATCTCATTATTGAGCCCCATGAACTTTCCCCACAGTCAAAACGTGCTTAATTCCACTGGCCTCACCCCATAATTCCCAACTGGATACCCAACCTCGTGGTGACAGCCCAATTAATTCTGCTGGCATCATTAATGAGAGGCTGATTATTGGAGAAACACCTGGCAAGAGTGAGTTTCACAGGCTAAAAGGGATATTACAGCTTTAATAGAAGGAGACATCAAAAAGCGTTTGCCCACAGCAAGGAATTCAACAATTGTGTTTAAATTTAATATAACAAGTAATAAAGAGTTGAGCTGGAGTCAAAGTCTGTCACTGGCTCTCCCACAATATTATTTATGGCTCTATATAGGCCCAGCTCCATGGCTTCAGAGGCAGAAACCTTAATACCTTGTGACACAACTGGGCTGAGCCATCTAATATCACCCACAAATCCTTGAAAAACAAATACTCCTTCAAATAATTATGCTGTTCCAACATAATAACTTCCCAGGCAGTGATGAAATGTCCTGTTTTAGGGAAGACCACTGAAAAGCCTTGTCTGTATCCTGGGCTTCAAATCAAAAACCTTTAATATTAGGATCACACTCTGCACTGAATAAATGTCAGAGAAATAAACTTGACGGAACAATATATTTTTCATGCTCTAAAATGAATTTTAAAAAGGACCTAGAACAGGAAACTACAAAGTCTTTAACCTCCAGGGGGGAAAAAATCAAATACCACCCAGGTCACTAATAATCTAAAGTCAACTGTTTCCATAAAAAATGGGCAATGATAAATAATCAAAGCATTTAGTGGGAGCTGTGGGGATGTGGGTTATTCTCAGTTATTCTGTGTTATTCTCTGTGCATGTTGATTAGATTTTTAAAGAAAAGGAAATGTTTCTCCCAGCCCTGTTTCCCCGTGGTTTTTAACCCAGAGCATGAAATCTCTCACTTCATTTTCTAGATCCTTCCAGATCCTGACCTCCCTCAGCCTGGCTGCCACGTTATCTTCTTGAGAAGGAAACACCTCAGAGCAGCCAGTGCAAGGTGAACTTTGGGTTGGAGAGGTTTAGGACACAAGGCAGGTCTGGCTGATCCAAACTGTACAGAATTCCAGAATTCCAGATTCCTGCCTCCACGAGCTCCTGGCGTTGAGCTGGCTCCTGCAGTGCCCTTCCACTCCCACAGCCCTCTGAGCACTGCTCTCGTTTGGATGGGCAGAAAGGGTACAAGAAATGTTTATCCCACATAAATTATTTCACTTCTTGCAGCAAACGACAAGGAAAGGGCCAGCCCCGAGCAGCCCAGTCAGCAAACAAGTGAAAACTTGAACAATGTGGAGGCAGAGCTGTTTATTCCACTCTGCTTTACACCCCACTGCAACAATGCATTTATTACTCTCCTGCATCCATCTCATGCTGCCCAATCCTTCTTGATATGAAATGTAGAGATCAGCACAGAGTTCTCTGTTCCAAGAGACACAAGATCACTTTTGCTGCACTTCCTCAAATGTGAGAGAAGACAAAATCTCTTGTCCTTTGGCCAGGCAGTCCAAACTCAGCATGAGGATAAAACCCCAGTGACAGACAACGCACTCTGCATCCCAGGATGGAGAATCAGCTTTTCTTGCCAAAAAAGAGTTCAATGAAAAAATAAAAACAAAACAGAACAACAACCAGAACAAACACAAAAAAAACAAACAAAAAGCAAACAACAACCACCAAAAAAAAAAAAAAAAAACAAAACCAAAAAATCAAAAAACCCAAAACCCCAAAAAACCAACAAACAAAAAAACCCCAAAAAAACCAAACAAAAAAAAACCCACCCCAAAACAAAACAGAAAGTGGTATTAACTAACCTGAAATAGCAATTTTAAAGCAAGATCCCAGAAGAGAGAAGATCATGATATAACCTATGGAAATTGTACCTGAAAATACACAAGATTTCATGCCCTAGGATACTCTTTGCATCTGATTTCCATGAAGTGTCACATCCAAGGCCATCTGCATTCATCTTCTTAGGTGTAATACACTGTCTTAAAGGTAAAAAAAACCCCTCATATAAAAATCCCCTAGTGTTTCTCTTGGCTTTTGTGTCCGTGTGGCAAAGCAGAGCTGCAGCTGACCGTGCGGTGTTTGTGACACAAACCGGTGTCAGAGCTCCGGGCAGCCTTTCATCGCTGTGTGTGCAATGTGTGCATCCTCGTGGGGATTAAACACACCCAGCTCCATGCAGCCCTTTATCGCTGTGTGTGCAATGTGTGCATCCTCGAGGGGATTTAACACACCCAGCTCCGGGCAGCCCATTCTCGGTGTGTGTGCAATGTGTGCATCCTCGTGGGGATTAAACACACCCAGCTCCATGCAGCCCTTTATCGCTGTGTGTGCAATGTGTGCATCCTCGTGGGGATTAAACACACCAGCTCCGGGCAGCCTTTCATCGCTGTGTGTGCAATGTGTGCATCCTCGTGGGGATTTAACACCCTCAGCTCCCCCAGCCGCGCTCCTCGCCCTTCGCAAACCGCTGGACACGCTCCAGCTCCTCAGAGTCCTCTCCAAACCCGGGGGGACTCGCTGTGGGGCGCAGCCGGGACGGGAAGTGCAGCACAACACAACCCCACACTCCCGGCACCACCAACCCCACACTCCCGGCACCACCAGCCCCACACTCCCGGCACCACCAGCCCCACACTCCCGGCACCACCAGCCCCACACTCCCGGCAGGGTTTCGGGGCCGCGTTTTCCGCCTCGGCCGCGGCCGGCCCGGGCTCCGCTCCCCGCCCCGCTCCGCCCTCAGCGCCCGGGGCCGCCCCTTCCCGCCCGGGGGAGCGGGCCCGGAGCGGGTAAAGCCGCTCTGAGAGCCCGTCCGTGAGGGCCGAGAGCAGCGAGGGAAGGGCAGAGCAGCTCCCGGAGCCCGTGAGGGGCGGGCGCGGCCCTGGCTGGGGAGCTCCCGGGCACGGAGCTGCTGCAGCGCTGGAGCCGGGCTGGGAGCGCTGGGGGTGCTCACCTGGAGAGGAGAAGGCTCCAGGGAGAGCTCAGAGCCCTGCCAGGGCCTGAAGAGGCTCCAGGAGAGCTGGAGAGGGACTGGGGACCAAGGCATGGAGGGACACAGGGAGTGGCTCCCACTGCCAGAGGGCAGGGCTGGATGGGATATTGGGAATTAGGAATTGTTCCCTATGAGGGTGGGCAGGCCTGGCACAGGGTGCCCAGAGCAGCTGGGGCTGCCCCTGGATCCCTGGCAGTGTCCCAGGCCAGGCTGGAGCAGCCTGGGATGGTGGAAGGTTTTTTTCCCACTATCTCATCTAACCATACTCACTTTCTATTTCAGCTCATTCCCCCATTTTTCATCACTGCTTGCTGTTGTAAATAGTCTTACCTTTTTTTCCTTCTAAGTTCCTTTTAAATGCTAGAAAGGGGAAAATTTGCATTTAATTTTTTTAATGAAGAATTTTATCCAAGCATTACTCTAATCCACTACAGATTTGAAAAGAATGCTGCTCAGATTTCACAGCTCACAGTTCAGTGCTAGTTGCTGCTGTATATTTACCCTGTGGATCTGAAAGCGTGCTGCTCTAATCCCTGCTTTGGCTTGATCACGACTGAGATGTGATTTTACCCACCTGTTGTAGTGGTTAAATTGGGTGTGATGTGGCTGTAACATCGCAAAGTACCTCCCATGTTGCTGTGAGTAATCCTGTGAAACCGACCTTGTTTTTGTTTTATTTGCAGTGCTGTCCCATGGCAGCTGCCCCAGCAGAGAGCTCCAGGAGCCACAGGAAGGGGCTGGAGTGGAGCCAGAGTCACAGCAGCTCTGCCTTGGACTATTCAGGAGACACCTTTGAGTCCTTCAGCGAGGAGGAGAGTGAAGCACCTGGATCCTGGTGTTCCACAGAGGATTTGGAGGGGCCAGCTGTGTCAGAGGCTTTGGAAAGCTCATCATCACTGGCAGGCCAGAGTGCTGTAGGTATGCAGAGCTCTCCCTGCTTGAGGCCTGCCTTCCACAGCTTCAGTCAGTGCAGCGAGGGCTTGAATCAGTAAAAAGAGACATGTGAAAATTGCATACAGCGTCCTTGCCGTGCAAAGTGCCCACCAGATCCATGCTTCAGACAGCTCCATGGGAAGGACTCAACCATGGAAATCCTTCCTTAGTAATCTTGTGATGCTGAAATTCTGTTGGCGCCTTAAAAAACAATTCTCCAAGCTACTTTTTATCACATATGAGAAGTAGCTAGGCCATAAAACAATTTTTCCGTGGGATAGTTCCATGATTTGAAATACTGAAGAGGGCTGGGTAGGACCTTGAGGCTGCAGCAGATGAGGGATAAAGCAGAAGCTGGAATCTGTGGCCTCGTCTGTGTATTGCTGTGGCTCAGGGTTTCTCCTCCCTAGCAGGGAGAACTGGCACATTCAAGTGGAGGATTATTTGCCTCCCACTTTGCTTTCCTCACCATGTGTGCTCAAAGTTGCCTTTTTACCTTGCAGAGGAGGAGTTTGAAGCAGTGGATCCTGCAGCTGCGGAAAGAGCTGCCATAGGAAAATGGATTGATGCCATGGGAAAATGGATTGATCTGAACAATAAAGACACTGCGATTAGGCCAGACAAATCTGTCATCAGAACTCCTGCTGGTGAGTTGGGTAACTTCAGCAGAGGCTGTAATTGTTTCTTTTGGGAGGAGATGTAAACTTGACTTAAATTTTATACACAGGCTATTAAATTAAGCCAGCTAATTAGCCTGGCTTAATTAGCCAAGTAATTAAGTAACAAAGTCTCTCTTTTACGCTTTCTTGGAGAGCAGTTTGTCTCCCATATCACACACGGCTTTGATGCTCCCCCCATGTAGTGACATTATCCTGGTGATGCATTACCACAAAACCTGGAAAAGTACATTCAAAAATGTCCCCATGTTTGACATTTAATTGTTTCATTTAATTCAGGGTTTTTTTTTTCTCTCCAGCTGTAGAGGTACTAGGAAATTTGGGTATTTTTCCCTCCAAAATAAACATGACTTCAGAATTTATTGTGTGAAACGGGTTTTCCCCCTTGTTAATCAACAGTATTGATAATTGAATTATTTCTTTGCCCTGTTTTAGTTCCTTTCCCAAGCTGAGGGAGGCAGTAGGGCACCAATTTTGGCAGGAACAATGGAGCAGCTTTACCCAAATAATTATGGAGTGCAGGGAGGAGGAGGAGGAGAAGGGAAAGGAGGAAGGAAGGATCCATTTCCATGTACCAGTTATGCAAGGAACTGTGAGAGCAGATGGTGGGATGCAAGCCCTGCTAAAGTCTGTCAAAAAGTGGGTCAGAGATGCTATTTTTAATTAAGAAAAAAGAGCAAGAAAGCTGTAACTGAGCAAAAAATAATGGGAGCAGACGGGGAATCTTCCTCAATCTACATGTTGATGGGAGGTGAGCACACTTGGAGTTTTGTAGGTCACTGTAGGACAGTGATCCTCCTGCCTGGGCCCTTCATGGCATGGGATTTGTGTACCAGCATCCTCAAAGCACCCATCTGTCCTAAAGAAGCAGCACCTCAGGTCACTTCCAGGCTGGTCGGAGTTGCAGAGCTCCTTGCCCACGGTGTCAGTGCTGGGGGCTCCTGACTCATCTCCTGCATTCCTCTGTTCTGCAGTCGAGGGAAGGCAGGAGTGTGGAGCAGCTCATCCTGGCCTGCTCCTCCAAGAGAATCTTCCTAAAATACATCAGAGTCCTGTGACTGATTCCTGGAGACAGTGAGGGGGACCTGGTGGGTTCACAGGCACTGAAGGAAGGATGAACCACAGCTGAAGGATGTTTTCCCTTGGAAGTTGTACTCAGAGGATTTTATTCATGGAAGCACTTGCAGATCCCTGTGGTTCTGCACCAGGGAATGCTCTGCCTTTGGCTGGTGGATGCTGCTGGCAGGGAGAGTCAGAGTGGTCACTGAGGCTGGAGTAGCAAGTCCTGTTCCACGATCCTGAGCTGATGGATGCAGAGCTAGCTTGTCTTTGCTGGTCCTGTCACTTGTCCCTGTGGTGGCCTCAGGTACATTGGTGCTTCCAGTGATCCATATGAAGAGCACAAAATACAGTTCATGCTTTTCTTTAATGCAAACACAGTACCCAGCCATGCTATCCCCAAATCAATCACAATTAGCCATGCACTGCATCTTTTTATTGCAGAATATTACCATAAAATAAGCACAGCAACTTTTGTCTTCTGATAGCTGTAAATGCTGCTCTTGGACTTAAGCCTTCAGCACTGGGTGGCCCCCAAATCTTGTATTGTTTTAGCAGCTTGGAGATGTTTTTTAAATGCAGTAGATGAGCTCACCTGGATGTGAGCAGGCTGCACAGTGAGTCCCCTCAGAACACTCAGCTCAGTGAATCGTGTGGACTGAGCACACAGAGTACGCTGAATTAGAGTTTGTTTTATTGCCTCAAGACTTTCCTTCTCATCTTACTACTAATAGGGTTAAATGTCATGGGGGAGCAAAAAGGTTCTGGTTTGCCTGTAGGAGCACTCTGGAATGTCATTTTTATTTTTCATGGTTTTCTTTGTGGGCTGAAAGAAGGAAAACACGCTGGCCTCAGGAGAAGTGAGAAATTTTCATCAGAGTTGTCTTTGTCCCTGCACCCCAGTGTGGTAGCATGAGCTGTTATTAGGCAAATGCATCACAACACGAGTGTAAATTCTCAGTTCCACAGAGATTGCTCCATCTTAGTCATCTTTAAAATGTACTCAGGAAAAGGCAATTCTTCAGCTTGGATGTATCTGAGAATTCAGGTGGGGCTCTTTAACCCCTGGCTGGTGCTGTGCTCACAAGCTGCCTCTCACTTTTGTAATGTGTCTCCATGAAATGCTTTGCCTGTTTGTTTTTCTGCACTGTTCCTGTAATTGTTCCCTGGAGGGTGGGGATGCCCTGGCAGAGGTTGCTGTGAGTGCCCCATCCCTGGGAGTGTCCAAGGCCAGGTTGGACAGGGCTTGGAACACCCTGGGACAGTGGGATGTGTCCCATTGTGACACTGGATGATCTTTATGGTCCTTCCAGCCCAGGTTGTTGTGCGACTCTGGGATGATTCACTGTGCTGGAGGAGTTTTACTCACTTTAAATTTCTATTTGTGATGAACAGCCTGACATTTCAGCCTGTTTCTCTCAGTCCTCTGTTACCTGCAGGGGTCTTTCTCATGTTCTTTGCTGGTCAGGTTGTCAGCATGATCATCTGAACTGTAAAATCAGTCTAGGTCATTATGAAGATGCAATCTGGAGCTGCAGAGGTAAAACCTTACTGAAGAGCAGTTATTGATTATTGCATTTCACAGTTATCTCGTTTACTTTTTACCTTCTTTAAAATAGAGTATTGGTAGGGAATAATAACAAAATGCCTGCCAATTTTCCTATTCAATCAAAGTTAGACATCAAAGGAAAAGGAAACTCATAAAGATTTTCTTCTTTTACTCCCTCCTTGTGGATTTCAAATGTCACACTTAAGGCTGGAGTTACAACCTACATAGGTCACTGAAAAAACCTACAAAACCTACACAGGGTCACCGAGTTCCACCCCCCCAGCAGGGTTTAGGGTGCAGACATGAGGATTAGCTTTTCTCTCCTGGGCTGCTGGAATCACAGCTGCTTCTTGGTGCACTTTGTGGGGCTTTGCTGCCTAAACATTCCACGTTTTGTGACCTTCCTGCTGGGTGAGATGGGGCTGGGGTGGATGCTGTGCTGCTGTCACTTGGGCTGCTCTTGTCACCTGCTCTGCCTTACTCCTCTGCAGCGAAGAGAGGGCACACTGGATTTGGAGCAACCAAACATCAGGAAAATGTCCTTGTGGAGCAGTCGTTGGCACTGGCAGGGATTCTCTGCACTGCCCTCAGATCTGCCACCACAGCTGGAGAAGGAGCATTGCAGCAGGTCTGCATCACACATGAAAAAGAGGGAATCTGAGAGACATGGAAAAAACCCAACCCCAAAGCAAGAGCTGAGATCCCCTGGGCAGGTGAACCTCCCACAGCTGGGGGAGGTCTGAATGTGCAAATACTCCAGTTAAAAGACAAACTTTTCTCATCAGTTTTTGGGTTTGTTTCAGAAAAATTCTAGTCCTTGGTCCCTAATTTATGTTCTTTCTGAACTTCCTGTTAAGCATGAGTTAATGTGAAGGGATAACTCCTGCACTGAGTCGTGCAGTGAGGTTTAAAAATTGCTGTTCCCTTTGCCAGTGTTTCTTCTGAAGTCTGGAGGTGCAGATGAGCAGATGGGTGGGTGTGTGGCAGCACAGGATTTATGCATTATTAGAAACCAATTCTTAATAAAATTGCACTTGTGGATGTCAGAAGAACCTTAAGTGAGTTATTCAGGCTGGTATTAAACTGTCACTAAATGCTCAGTGGACCTGATGTGTTTTACTTCTCCCTTTGAGTACTCAAAGGCTTTTCTTCTGGGTTTTTTTCCTCCCTTACAATGGTAACTTTTTAATCTTTTTATTCATTCTATGTTCAGCATAAATGAACCTGCCAAGAATATTTTATTAGTGTGATTAAACCCAGTAGTGGCACATGATTTCCACTTTTTTACACGATTCTTGTAAGGGAAACCACCTGATGACTGAAATGGAGGTTTCCGTTCATATATTTATGATGCTCCCTCAGAATTGTTTTTAAAATTAAATTTCATTTTAAGGTGTTGCTAATTCTTATTTATGTGTCTATAAATTGTCTTTCCTTTTAATAATTGCGATCCATCGTCTTCTTAGGAGGAGTAAATTGCTCTGTGATGCTCAATTCTGAACTTAAACATATTTTCCATGTTGTCAATGAAGTCACAAAATTCCTGCTTTTAGTTTTAATTATGGATTCCCTTATCCTTTAGAACCACTGGATTTCTGAGAAGGTGCTCAGTTGCTTTGCAGAATTCCACAGCTGTGTCCTGTGCACTCAGGACTAAATAAATCCCAGGGAGTTTGGGGGAAGTTTTACATTCCTGTTGCTCAGTATTTTAAAGATTTCTGTTGTGGGACTGGAATGCCAAGTACCTGTCTGGAAATTGAATTTAATCCTGAAAAGACAGAATGTGGAGGGGTTGTTCCAATGATACAATCCGACCTCCCAGCAGGAATTTGGGGGAAATCTGGCTATGGAAACCTCGAGAGCTGTGGTGTCTGCACCTCAGCAGCCCCATCCCATGCTGATGTCCATGAAATACTGCACTGATTGTGCTCTAAGCCTCTGGAAAATCTCCCCAAAAGCCCTGAATGAAGTTGTAAATCCATCCTAACCCGCCCAGCTGAAGTCTAATCTCTGTTTTATTTATTCTTATGGGCCACTGGGAAGGATAAGGGAAGATGAAAGCGGGAATGATAGTTTAGAAATAAGATCTTAGAAAGAATTTAGGAAATGATTGTTGAAGCTTTAGATAAGAAGTGTTTTCTATTTGCATTTCCTCCAAAAAAAAATTGCCTCTCTGTAGTTTGTGGAATTTATTGGAGGTGTTTCCAGAGTGGCTTTGGTGGAGGCTTCCTCTAATTTTTCATACAAATTGCTCCTTAGAGTTATTGACGAAGACCTCTCTTGATATATTAATTAATTTGGGATTAGCAAGCTGCAGTTTCAGGTAGTGAGGTGCTAAATCTGTATTATTGACAGCCAGTTTATTTAATGTCATAGCATTTAACTGCTTGCTTTGCTAATTTATTTATCCTGTGCCATTAACCTTTTGTCTTTTTATTTCCTCCTATCTTTGGAGCCTGTTTTAGAGCCATTTATTGTGCAAGTTCCTACAGCTCCCATCCTCATTTACATTTAAATTCTGATTTTGGAACCTGTTTTAGAGCCATTTATTGTGCAAGTTCCCACAGCTCCCATCCTCATTTACCTTTAAATTCTGATTTTGGAACCTGTTTTAGAGCCATTTATTGTGCAAGTTCTTACAGCTCCCATCCACATCTGTGTTTAAATTCTGATTTTGGAATCTGTTTTAGAGCCATTTATTGTGCAAGTTCTTACAGCTCCCATCCACATCTCTGTTTAAATTCTGATTTTGGAGCTTGGTTTAGGGCCTTTTATTGTGCAGGTTCCTGCAGCTGCCATCCGCATTTGTGTTTAAATTCTGATTTTAGAGCCATTTGTTGTGCAGGTTCCTGCAGCTGCCATCCCCGTTTGTGTTTAATTGTGCTCTGTGTTGCTGCAGGCAGGGCCTGACCCTGGGTTTGGCTCTCCTTGGCCACAGCGAGGTCACACAGATGAAGAGCAGCAGTTCCTCTTTCCCTGGCACGGCCACTGATGCTCTTGCCCTGTTGATTTCTGCCTGGCAGGAGCTGCTGAGGTCTCCCAGGGAGAGCTGGGTGCTCTCAGGTGTTTCTGCAGCAGGAGGATCAGCAGGATGCAGCGGCAGCAGGCACAGAAGGGCAGGATGCTGCACTGGGGAGGCCCAGCAAGGCAAACTGAGACAGGAGATTCCTGTGCTGTTCCTGCCCCGCTGATGAACAGGATCCTGCTGGAAAACACCAGGGAGGCTGTGAAACAGGTACTGGGGGACACAAAGGGAGATTTCCCCTAAATACTGGGAGAACCACTGCAGGAAAAAAGCCATAATAGGATCAAGTCAGGCAGACCTTCCTGATGCTAAGCTCAGCCTCTGGAAGAGGTTTTGGGTTGACAACCCAAGATTTGTACTTCCCATTTCTTAGACATCACTGTAGAACTGTTGATAGCAAATAATCACCATAAAATATTGTCTGCTGATAAAATCCTGATTTATGTGATTGAGCAAGGCTGGGGTCATCATTTATTTTACAAGAAGCCCTGGACCAGCTGAAGGAAAAAGCCTTTTTCTCTGATTGTGTTTGCCCCAATTATTTATCAAATTATTCTGCACATTATTTGTTTTGAAGTCTTTGGGACTCCAGGATTAGAAGAATTCCAAAGACAAAACCTCCCTGTGCCCCCAGCTTTCTTAGGTATTAGATAATATTGATGAAAGCAGTTCCAATAAAATCTTGCTGACCTCAGTCCTTGGCTAAGAAGCCTCTGTCTCATCTTTACCCTATTCAAATCTCTTCTTTTTGTCACCAGCCCAGTGGTTTTTTCCCACCACAGGATGGGTTTTATGGCCCAGCTCCTCCCCTCAGCCCTGCACCTAAAAATAACACTTCAAAGTCAGTTCTGCTGTGATAATTATTTCAGGCTTCCTGTCTTTTAAAACAATTTTGACATTTCAGCCATCTGCTTTTTAAATTTCTGTTAATGTTAACCCACCTTGCAAATTTAGTGGAATTTTTTATTTCCCCTTTATTTGTCTTCCATTGTGGGAATGCATTCCCTGAGCAAAGTAACTTCATCTGCTCTTCTGCTTGGTTCTTTCTGTAGCTCCACACAACAACATTTTTATCCAGAGAAGTCAGGGAAAAGGGGTCAGAGAGGCCTGGGATTGGACTTCCTTGGGTTGATTCCCCTGTCTTTGTAGCAATTTAATGTGTTTATGGAGCCAGATGGAATCTGAGTCAATTAGATCAGATAAAACCACTGATATTTCATAAAAGCACAAACCCTGGGATTTGTGTAATGCTGTTAAATAAGCTCAAGATTTCATGGTGGATAAACTGGCCCAGGAATCGCTGAGTAGCACTGATTATCTTACAGACAGAGCTGCAGAGTCTGGGTTGGATTCTGGCTCAGAGCTGCGTGTTTGAACTAATGGCTCCAGAGTTTATTTGCCTCTTAATTTATTTATAAAATGTATAAATGTAATTTATAATCGTAACCTCTCTGGTTGCTGCTTAAGGCCTTGCATACAGTCAGCATAGGAACAGTTATAGATGCTGGAATTGTGACTCTGAATTATTGTACCACTGCCTAAAAAGCCAGATTTTGTCTTTAGTGTGTTTTTATTGATTTTCTCAAAGTTGCCAGGCCAGACATTACTCATGGCATCAAAGTTTCCTCTTCCAGGTGACAGAAGCTGAAATCCATGAGGTTTCAACCTGTCCTGACTGCCAGCAGAAGGAAGCAGAGCTGGCCAAGGTTGCCTTTCTCAGGCAAAAAAAGACTCTGCTGGAAGGTGCTTTAATCCAAGAGAAATTGGAAGAACAGTTTTACTCCAGGGTAAGCAAATATTATTGAAAAAAAATCATGCTACATTTTATAGGTGCTGTAATGAAAGAATCTGTAATTCAGATTCTCCCTGATTTATGGCAGTGAGATCAGTGCAAACCAAAATAGAATTTGGGTCCATTTCATTAATAAAATGCTTGGGACCAACGTTCTCTTCAAGTCATTTGAGCTGCCTGATTTGTGGAAGCTGAAGGTCATTGCCAGGATGTCCTGGAATGGTTTTGGGTCCCTTTGATTGTGTCTCCCCGGTTTGTTTTCTGCTGGGCTGTCCAAGCTGAAATGGCAAATCAAATGATGTGGTAGGAGGTAAGTGCCCATACTGGGCTTCCTTGCTCATCCTTTGCCATGGGAATCTTGCAGTAGGATGCTGCAATGTGTGGTGGAGGCTGAGATTTTTCTGGGATACTCTGAGATTTCTTCTTGGAATTCCTGTCTCTGTGCCAGGGTCCCAGAGGTGGAAGCTTTGTTGGTAGGAGGTGCCTCTGGAGCAGCTGGGTGAGCAGTGAAATGTGCAGAATTCCCTGGGCCTCCTGTGGCTGTTCTTGAGGAGGATCTTCATGAAGGAAGAGCTCTTCTCTCCTTCCTTGGGAGGGGGCAGCCTGAAGGCAGGAGCCTTCCTGCAGCTCCCAGGTCTCTTCCTATTGCTGTGTCTGGGGTCACCATTTATTACTGTGGGTTTTCTGGGCAGTCAGGACTTGGTGAAGCGAAGGAGAGATCTTGACTCCATTTCAGAAGGCTGGTTTATTATATTATGATATATATTACATTAAAAAAGACCACACTGTAACTATACTACAAAGAACAGAGAGAAAGATTCATCAGAAGGTGAGATAGGAATAGAAAGGAATGAATAACAAAGTTCTGTGACTCCCAGAGAGTCCGAGAGCTGCTGCCCCCTTGATTGGCCACCAAGTAGAAACATCCCACACCGACCAATCGAGAAAGCACCTGCTGCATTCCACAGCAGCAGATAACAAATTGTTCACACTTGAAGCTGAGGCCCTTCGGCTTCTCAGGAGAAGAAAATCCTAGCAAAGGGATTTTCATAAAATATCACAACCACATCTTCCCATGTTGATGAGCAGGCTGGCAGTTCGTGCTGTACCACACGCTCCTTTCTTCTCTAATGTAATTCCACTCCTCCAGCATTTTGACTCTTCCTCACTCCCTAACTAAGATTTGAGAGCTTCAGCCTCAGGTGAGGCTTCACTTTTTCCCACTTTTCCCCTCTGCTTCCCTGCAAGGCCAGCTGCTTTTCCCTGTCCCTCCTTAGGGAAGAATTCTGCTTTTTGGGCCGTGCTGTTGGACAGAGTTTTTAAATGAAATCCTTTCAAACGCACCCAGCTGTGTGGATGAGTGCTGCCCACCTGGCTGGGCTCGAGGGACTGGGTGTGTGCTACAGGCCATGAGAAATGGCAGGAATACAATCCTGAATAATCCCACGTTTGCTTTCTGTTTCAGGACATGCTCACACTTCTAGGAGAAGCACTCAGAAGCTTTCCCAAACCTTCAGAAGATCCCAGGGATTTGTGGCAAAGGCTGAAGGGTCAGGAGTGGAAAGACTGAATGAACCACAACTCCAGTGGGTGAAGAACTGGGAGAGCCTCCTGTGGGCAGTCAGCTCCAGAATCCCAACGATTTTGGATCTGAGCTGCTCTGGCAGTGATGGATTGGGTGCTGCTTTAATATTCCTGCAGGTGGAACCAGATCTGCCTGGCTGGGGTGTGAGTCAACCCTTCCTCCTTCTCAATGCAAATGTTGCAGTATACTGTAATCCATCTCCATAGCTTTCTCAGACTCCAGAAGCCAACAGTTTCCATTATTAATCTGGCAAGCCAGAAGTATTGTTTTTTTGTGGGATTGCTGTGGGATTGCAGAGCAGCTCCCAGCTGCTTCCATCCATAAGGAAAATAAATGATTCCCTTTGCCAGGGCAGGGAGGTGTAATTACTGCATCTCAGCTCAGGCTTTGCCCACTGCCTCATGGTAAATTGAAAGTGAGAGCCCCAGGTGGAAGACAAAAAGCAAATTTAACTATGAAAAGCAGTAAAATGAAATGCAGTATTTATAGAAGGGAAATAATGAGGTTGTAACAGAAATTAATCAGCAGGACTGAGGATGCCAATGGGATGAGAAATGATAATAAATTAATCATGGAATCTATATAGGATAGAGAAAAACAAGCAGCAGATGAAGACTGGGAGAATTGCAAGAAAATACTTTGGAAGTTGTTGTAATTTTTCAAGACGACGAAGTCACTGTTCAAAGGCTGGATCTGGGGTTCAGTGCACATCCAAATAAAATGGAATTGTGCTGGGAATCTTTGGGTTAGACAATGAAATCATCCTCACTGTGGCCTCCAAAGCCTGGTGCTGCTCTGTGGGCACCTCTGCAGCCCTTTGTGCCCAAAGCTGACAGCAGGGGCTCAGCCCCTTGCTCCAGCCATGGCCTGACTCTCCTCAGCCTCCCATTTCCTGATTTCTCTGCATCCCCATCTTTGTGGAAATCCTGGAGGGATATCCCTATCTATGGACCCACACTGTATTTTTGTGCCAAAGCAGAGACAATTAAATCCCCCTCCCCAACCTTGCATTTTCTTCCCCCATTTTGGGACAAGAGCCCTCACTGCTGAAGTGGGGTTTGGATTTCATTGGGTTGTTTCCCTCCTCATGCTCTGGATTGTTTATCAGAGTCCTTGAGGGCTGCTTAGCCTCTTGTTCTCACTTCCCACAAACAATGGAAAACCTGGAGAGAAATGTTGGGATACAAACAGAACTGTTAGGCAAGTTCTGCCTTCTGCTGCTTAAAAATCTGCTCAAGAGTGATTTCCCTGGGAGTGGATCCTGAGTAGGTCAAGCACCAGGTGGGAGCCCAGCCCAGCCTTGAGTTACTCAGTGCTGCTTGTCCATGCAAACAGCATTAATAGTCCATCAAAAATACTCCCCCAAAAGCATCCCCTTTTGAATTGTCCCTGCAGAGCACCTGGGTAATGAATAAACTCTGCTTGTTCATTCCTGTTGCTCTGGGATCCTTGGAAATGTTTAAATCCCTTAAATCTCTTGCCTTCCAATCTCTCCCTGGATGCCCCACCTCTGTTCCTTACTTGTTTTGCTCTGCACTCCCTGGTTCTCTGAGCCTCTGGAAGTCTCTGCAAGCCCTGGGAGAGGCACCCAGAATTTCACGAGGAGCCTTGGAAGGGCTGTCAGGTGTACAGGAGGTGATCAGGAACTGAATCCTTTGAAAATGTCATTTTGTAGCAGACTTCAGCCCTTGCAGACCCACAAAGAGTGACTTCCATGCACATGTTTTTGTTTTCAGAACACAGAAGCTTTCTAGAGCCGCTGAAATTCCTTTGCAGCTGCTGTCAGCCTTCCTGTAAATCCTGAACTGTGAGTTATTTGGGTTATGTGTCTGACAGTGTTTGTCTGTGGAACAGCAGCCTGCTCACACGCAGTGCCTGCACAGCTCTTGTTTGTTTGCATAAATGTTACAAACAGAACTCAGGTAACTCCTCAGGAAAATCAAAGCAGATTTTGCTGATGGCTGTTGGATGCATTTTCCTGCTGCTCACTACACTTATTTCATTCTTTTATCAGCAGTGACTCTGAGATCTCAGTGTTTTCTTTAGCAGCTCTTAGAGATATGCAATGGAATGAATGATCTGATCCCCTAAATAATTGATTTTCTAATCCTGCATTTTTTGAGGCTGGAGATTCAAAACTTTGCTGGGGAAGATGTGGAAAAGAGGGTGGGTGATGTATCCTCCTTTTTCTCCTTCCAGGAGCTCCTCCCTTCAGCAGGAGATTTTTCTTTTGATCCAAAGAAACCTCAAAACTCTGGTCAAGGAATATTGGCTCATCTGCTGCCTGGTTTGTGCTTGCTGGGGCATAACAGGAGCAGGGTGGCTCAAGAGGGATTCCTTGGGAAAAACAACTGTGGCTGTGAAACAAATCAATCTGCCTCTTCAAAGGGCTCTGCTTGCCTTTGAGGCTTTCATGGCACCCAGAGCTGGATGATTTAATCTTCTGGATGATTGCTGATGTGGTGGGGTTCACTGCTCTGAGTGAGCTCTGTGCTAACAAAGACAGTTTGTCCCATCTCAGTTGTTTCATGCTCTGTGTATGCTGATATCCACTTCTGGGGTGTTGGATTTTATAACTGACCCTTTGGAGAAACTTGCATTCCTCACATTATCATTAAAATCAGTTTCCCATGGACTGCAGCACTGTAACTTTCCCTTTCATTTGCTCTAGCTTTATAAAAACCACCCTGCACTCCAGGCTCCCTCATTCCTTGTCTCCTCTCCAGCCATCTCTTCTGCTCTGGGAATTTGTATCTCTAGAAAAACTTCCATCTCAGTCCCAGCAGGCTGCTAGCCCAGCTCTGAGTGGGAATGAAGTTTTAGTGTCATTAACTCCCTGGATATGAGCTGGCAACAAAGCTGAACATTCACAGAGGGCCTGTTCTGGTGGAAGGTGGCCCTGCCCATGGCAGGGGTGGCACTGGATGAGCTTTAAGGGCCTTTCCAACCCAAACCATTCCACAATTCTGGGATATTTGAATTCGGATTTCTGGCTACTGAGGAAATCCTTTGTGGTCCCACTGGTCCAGTGGAGGATCATCGAAGAGTTTGAGTTGGAAGAGACCTTCCAAAGGCCACCTAACCCCCTGCCATGGCAGGGACACCTCCCACTATTCCAGGGTGATCTGACCTGGCTTTGGACACTTTCAGGGATCCAGAGGCAGCCACAGCTTCTCTGGGAATTCTGTTACAGGGCCCACCCTCAGTGTAAAAAGTGTAAAAACCTTCTTGTGTCTGGGCTAAACCACCCCTCCTGCAGGTAAAACCATTCTCCCTTGTCCTGAGGGCACAGGGCCTGCTCGGAGCTGTGCCCCATCTTTCCTGCAGGCCCCCTTCAGCTACAGGAATGTTCCCTGGAGCCTTCCCTTCTTCATCTGAACACTCCCAGTGCTCAGGTTTTCCTCAGGCGCGAGGGGCTCCAGCCCTCAGAGCACCTTTGTGGCCTCCTTCCATTAGTCCTGAACCTTTTCTCTGAAGTTACAGGAACATCTGCCATGCTCCAGGCTCCTCTGGGGTCCCTCAATGCCTCCTCAGAAACTCCCCTCACAGGGTTGGGGTGTGGTGAGACTCGGGTGGTTTTTTAGTTCTGTTTTTTACCACAGCTAAGCTCGTTTATTTGTATTGGGAACCTGACAACAGTTTTCAGCTGGTGGCACCAAGGACAAGGGCTGGTGTTCCCCTGTGGAGCTGGGGCTGCCCCGGCACCCAGCTCTCAGTAAACCTGAGCTGAGTGCAGCTCAAACCATCCACGTATCCTCCAGCAAGGGCTGCCGTGCTCCCAGCTCTGCATTCTTCAAGCATTTTCCAATCTCCTTGCATTCCTCAAGCTGTGATTTTATTACTACTGGATGTGATTTTCAGAGAGTGACTTTTGATTGTGCCCCTGAGGGAGGCGCTGGGTGTGTGCAGATCAGCCCTGCCCGCCCCGGGGCTGCTTTCCTGCCTGCTCTGGCTTTAAATGATGGCAAAACAGATATTAATCCTACCAACACCACATTTGCATTGTTTTCATGCAACTCTTTGTCATTTATTTTTTTCTCCACAACTGATTTTGAAGATCTTTGGCAGCGCTGACAGCACCAGGATGTGGATGGGAGATGAGGGGGAGTGGATTCCTTCTGTCAGGGTCCTCCATCTTCCAGATTACCCCAAGAATTGATCAGGGTACTTAAAAGAACCCAAACATTTTCCAGCTTCTGGGCATGGATATTCACTGCTTATTTATTCATTTATTTATTCTGTAATAAAATAGTACTGTTCTCACAGACTAGGCTGTATGATCCATAAATACCCTTGTAAAATAGATTTGTAGCATGTAACAGAATCCTTTAGAATATTCTGTGAAAATTCTTTTTTTGTTGTTGTTGTTGTTGATAGCACTTTCAGAACATTTACATCCTTCATCCTGACATTTTGAAATAGAACATTTTTTTTCGTACAGAGGTAAGTTTACAGCATCATCACAGTATTATAGCTTGTTTAAAAATACATACAGCAGTACTGGTAATTGCAGGCAAGCTGTAGACTTGAGCAGGGGGATGGTGGCAACTTCACATGGTTTCCACTTTATAAAACAATGACATTTATTAATATTACATCCATCACTTGGTTAGAAAAGATTACTTAGATGTGCAACTCACAAGAAATCTGTCATTTCTCTGTGACATCACAGGACAGGCTATGGAAATAGAAACACTCCGTGGTATGGGTGGTTTAAAAAGGATTTGATGGCTAATTAAAAAAAAGGTGTAGGCTGTCTCTCCCCTTAGGAATTGGAGTTCCATTAACACTGGATGTCCTTAATCCACTTGTGGGAATGCCATGAGCAGCTCTCAGCACAACCCTGGTGCGAAGGAAGCACTGAAATGCCAGCCTGGGCCCAGGAGCAGCTCTAGAGGAGCAGCCTGGCAGTCCAGGCTGGGGACCCACTCCCTCCAACCCCCCAGCCCTGCTGGCACCAGTGCAGCACAGCTCCCCTGGTCCAGAGCAGCTGAGCTGCTTTGGGATACCCCAAGTCTGCCTCTTCACCTTCCAGGGGGTTTGTGAAAGAGTGAGAGCAACAGATTGAAATTTACTGGAAATTGTGAAAAAATTTACAGAAAATTGTGATTAGGGTTGGACTGGAGCTGAAAACTCATCCCATTCCAGCCCTGCCATGGGCAGGGACACCTCCCACCGTCCCAGGGTGCTCCAGCCTGGCCTTGGACACCTCTAGGGATCCAGGGGCAGCCACAGCTGCTCTGGGAACCTGTGCCAGGGCCTGTCCCTCACAGGCACTGCCACAGTTTGCCCAGTGAGGATTAAAATGACAGAAGAGATTAAAAATACATAATTGCCTTGGTTTTACTTTGCACAAATGAGACTAAATGTATAAATATATATATATATGTATAATAAAGCTGTAGGAAATCTCCAAACTGCTAACAACTCTTAGAAATGAGATAAACCAAGGATGTATTTGCTTGGAAATTCCAAATTTGCAGTTCTCTCATGATTTTCATTTTCAGGTAATTCAAGAGCCCTGGAATTGGTGGATCCTGGTTTTCTCTTTTTATGAAACAAGTCCAGGTGTGCTTTGGCAAATGCTCTTTTCTTGGTCTCTCTGATACTCCTCTTGTGCTTTCTGCAGTCTTTTCCCTCTGAGTTTCCACTTGTGGAAGCAGTAGGTGATGAGGGATGTCATCACCAGGGAGAAGATGATGACCAGCACGACGATGAGGGCGATGGTGGACGAGAGGGACCCCTCCAGCTGCTCGCTCTCCGTGTCCCTGGTGGAGTTCACATCAGCAAAGTTCTCGTAATCTGCTGAGGCCAAAAAAGCAGCTCCAGGAGCCTCCCTCAACTTGGGCCTCATTGGGACTCGGGGCTGTTCTCAGGATCCCGGAGAAGCAGATCTAGGCGTGCCCTGTCACCATCCAGGAGGCAGCTTTGGGTGCTGCAGGCATGGGGGAGGCTCAGCAGTGGTGTTTGCAGCCGGGGAGAGCAGGAACTGCAGCCTGTGGCACAAAGGCTCCAGCACAGGTCAGCTTTATCCCAGGTGCTGGGGCAGGAATGTGCTGCCTTCTTCATCAAGGGGCAGGGAAGGCTCAGCCAGCAGCCAGTTTGGGATTCCTTGTTTTCTGCAAGAGATAATTGGAGAAAATCCAATCAGTTTTCCAGTGGTGGCAGAGCTTGTCCAGGGGCTGAAAGCAAAACAAGTGCTGCAACAAGTGTAACTTTCTATCAGAGGAATTGTTTCAGTGGAAGATTTTTTTTCCTTCCCAAAATATTCACAGAAGAGAGGAAAATCAAAGGCCTGTTTTGTACATTACTCATAGTAACAAAATCAGCTGCAAATGGGAGGTCTCACATTAATGAAAGGGTTTCATTTCCCCTCTTCTATGTATCTGCTCTTGGACTGGGCTGGGATTTGGGGTTAAATCCCTGGAGTTTTAGTTATAGTGGGATTGAGGAGGTTTCCTCACTGATCTGGGATCTGGAGAAAAGTCCTGAGTGAAACCCCCCCCCGGATTAGTGGAGAGGTGAGCTCCCCTACAGGCACTGAGCTGTAAATTGGAATTTAACCCCCCACCCTTCCACAGTTCTGGTGGAATTTCAGAGACTTTTAAGTCATTTGCCTTTGATATGAGCTGTGTGTGACAAATCCTAAAAAATTCACTCATCTGAGCAGTTCTGAAGCCCAAAGCTGCTCTGCCCTCCCCATTCCCTCCCTGATCCAAATCCCATTTTGGAGCTCAACCTGAGGAACAAGGCTGCTCTGCTCTGGATTCCTGCTTCCAATCGGGACAGGAGGATTTGCCTCGGGATATTTTCCTCTGAGGAGCTGTAAGTGCGTTCAGGGCTATTTATTTCAAACAACAGCTTGCTCCAAACCCCCTCCACCCTCCTCCCAAATGCTTGGAGGCCAAAATTAGGTTTCAGAGATCTTGGAGCATCATTGTTTGGAGATGCTGTGTTTGATAGGATGCAGTTCATCCTCTTTATAGAAATAAAGTTCATCCCACTCAGGCTCATCGAGAACTGAGGGTCTCTTTTCCAATTAACAGCACATTCTGATTAGTAATAACCACTGTTTATATAGCTCAGCATTCTGTTGGTGTTAAAAGATGTAAATAACAGTTCCTGCCAGTTTGGAACAATATGTTCAGAGAGTCAGAGAGAAATTGGGATTTTCAAGGAAGTTCAGAACTCAGATTCAGCTGAGGGAGAGCTGATGGGAAGCTCATTTCACACGAGGGACTCGGCACCGCGGCCCATCTTTGATGAATGTCTACAAGTGGCACTGCTGGCAAGCCATGCATCAGGAGGGGGTGACAACAGAATATTTCAGTGCTCCTTGGCCGTGTGTTCAACATCTCTCTCAAGTAGCCTGAAGAAAGGAACTGCAATAAAAGCACTTGAGGAGCTGAGAAATGCCCCTCTGATTTATGGAGCAGCCAAGTGCCCAGCTGGCCAGGGAAGTCCAGAGAGGGGATGTCTCAGCACCGGGGGGAATCTGATCTTGCCATACTTGCCTTGGCCTGGGTCTCATCTCATCTGTGCCCACAGCTCTCGGGTTCCTGGGAGGAGAGAACAAAAGCACAGCGTCAGGAAGCAGCTGGCTCTGTGCTGCTCCAGGAGGGGCAGGGTGATGTTTGTGACTGCCCCGCCAGTGCAGGAGGTGAAATCCAAAACCAAACCAGGAAAGCTTTTCAATCTCAGATCTGCAAATCTCTGCTTGGGCCGCGGCTGCATTTTGGGGAAGGAAACGGCATTTCTGGGCAAATCCCTTGGGAACAGCCCCTGAGGGCTCTGCTGTGCCCGTGCTGTGACCTCTGGAGCGACAGTGACCAAAGCTGGGCGTGACAGCAGTGCCACCTCTGCTCCTGTGGGTCACACAGCAATGCCACCACGGCTCCCATGGGTGACAGCAGTGCCACCTCTGCTCCCGTGGGTCACACAGCAATGCCACCACGGCTCCCATGGGTGACAGCAGTGCCACCTCTGCTCCCGTGGGTCACACAGCAATGCCACCACGGCTCCCATGGGTGACAGCAGTGCCACCTCTGCTCCCGTGGGTCACACAGCAATGCCACCACGGCTCCCATGGGTGACAGCAGTGCCACCTCTGCTCCCGTGGGTGACACAGCAATGCCACCACGGCTCCCATGGGTGACAGCAGTGCCACCTCTGCTGCCTGAGGGCCAGGAATGCTCCTTGCTGCTGATCAGGGATGGATTGAGGAACAAGACTGGAGAGCAAAGGGTGAGAGACCCCAAAAAGTGGCAGCCATGGCTGGAGGCCTCGCCTGGTGTGGGCACAGGCAGGAGCAGTGCCAAGGGAGCTCCAGGGAGAAGCTCCATCCTGTGAGCATGGCAGGGGAGGTGGCACAAGGCCGGGGGAGCTGCTCCTGCCACGGCCCAGCCTGGCAGGGCCAGCAGAGGTGCTGCGCTCCTCTCCAGAGCACAGGAACACGGTGAGTTCTTGGGATGATCAGCTCCCATCCCATCCTCTGGAATCTCACTGGCAGCACATCCTCAGGAGGCTCTTCCCATTAAAATCCCCCAAACCTCTTCCTGTTCCAGGCTGTAGCTGAATTCCAGCAGCAGAGGATAAATAAAGCTGAGATTGTTTGCTTGGGTTTGTGTGAGTCATAAGCCTTCAGTGGCTTTGGCCTGAGCACTGCAAACATTGCAATCAGGAGCTCAGGGCTGGGCACATTTAATTCCCATTAAAATATATTAGAAAGATTCAAGTATTGACAAAAATAATGTGTTGGTTTTGTTTTTTTTAATCTGGAAATTTGTTAGAATAAACTTCTTGTGCAAGCACATTAGAATATTTGAAAGTTGAATTAATTTTTTAAGCTTTTAATGAAATAATCCTGTTTTACTCTGGGACTTACACAAGCTCAGGCTCTTGGTGTAGCACGTCCTTGCCTTGGGATGGACTTTCCTACCCTGCCTCACGTTCCCTTGTCTTTTTTAGCAAGTTGTAAAGTAAAGGACAACTCAGTACAAGATGGAGAAGACAAAATCTGCTCCTTGATTTATAATATCCTTAGGACAGGCATTGTCTTCCCTTTGTTCTCCAAGTCTGACCTTTGAGAACCTCAGAGAGAAATAGATTTTTGAGGTTTTTTACAGTTTTTGAGGGTGGAAAGTAAGAGAGGGTCGGAAGCAATTTGTATGAGAGGAACAAAGGAAATGACAGTAAAAAAAGCCAGTGTCTCAAGATGAATTCAGGTTATTGGCATCTGTCAAATACTGAATTACTGAAAAGAGATAAGAATGTTCATCAACAGCTTTTTGATTTCCCTGGGAGTCCTCCCTTTCATTAGGGCAAACCTTGCCTCTGTTTGCCAGACTTGGTAATAATGATGTTATCAGTGTTACAGTCAAGACAGAAATGACAATTTGCACTGTATTCCTAAAAATAAATAAATTTTAAAATCCAAATACTGTGTGGAAGAGCAGACTTAAGTTTTACTGGATATGGTTTGGGGCTTTTATATGGTTGGAGAAGTCTGGTTTTGATTTCAGTCTGAGAGGCTGAGTTCAGTGAATGTCTGGGATTTTCAGGTTTCTTGGAAGGATGAAGGGCAGGGATCCCAGTGAGCTGCTGCAGCTCCAAAGGGAAGCTGATGGCACATCCCTGACCCCCGGGATAACTCACACTTCCTGATGGGGCTGATAAAGAACAGCCGTTCAGGACATCAAACCAAGCCCTGGGGAAAAGGAACAGCCCTGCTCTCAAAGGAACACAAAAGCAGCTTCCAAAGGAAAGGTGACTGCCCTGAAACCACAAACCCTCCTTGGGAGCTGATAGAAAAAATCTCTTTGACAGCAGGAGAGCCTTGGGTTCTGTCTTTGTGTCTCATCTCCTCGTCCTCCACTCACCATGCTCTTCCCACTGTTGAATTACTCCCTTCCTTTATGTAACCCTAAATATATATTGATTTTTAAACATAGTTTCAGGCTTGCTTTCTTCCCTTTTGCCTTCAGCTTTCTTGTAAATCTCCCCGCTGCCTTTCAAATTGCCTCTTCCATTTTAATTGCATTAGGGAAGAATGCAGTTCCTCTCTTGGCATTTGCATCTTTTTGATGTGGAAACATTGGGATGAAAGGTGTCCCTCATGCTTCAACCTGGTATGGAAAGGGCTCTTTCTCCTCCTACACTCCCCCTGAGCTGGGGAGCGACAGGAGACATCAGCTCCAGCCCTTGTGCTCAGATAAAAGGAGTGGGAGCGGTGGGAGGGGGACAAGGAGGAGGAAGGGATGGGAGAAGGCAGAAAATGCTTGGGAAAACACAGTGAGACGTTTTAGCCTTGCTGCATCTTCCGTAAACTCATAGGAACAGAAGGCCAGGCCTTGAGAGTATCTAAAATAGGCCCATAAATAGATATGTATTTAATTTTGGATGCTTAGATTCTTTTGGAAATCTGCAGGTTTCAAGTCTCCAAAGTGCTGCTCAGTTTAATTCCTGGGGGTTCCGTGTCCTTTGGGGTGTGTGCTGCTCCCAGGCACTGGATTGGGTGTCACCAGGTTTGTGGGTGTTCAACACCACAGGCTTCCCTGCAAAGTCCTCACATTGAACCTCTTTGTGCCTCTTTCTTCTGTGTCGTTAATCTCCAAAGAGGAAACACGATCTGTGTTCCATTTTTCCACGTGGGCACCCCTAGGAACGACGTTTGCATAATCCCCTTGTGGTCACCCCCAGTGCCAGAACTGGCACCTTAGAGAAAGGCTGGAGCAGGCCAATTAATCTTTTAATTAAGTGTACAAAACTCCAGCCCTGCTTTTATCCCAGTGAACAAGAAATCTCTGCTCTCCATTGCTGTTCAGCGTGTTCTGCCTTTGTTATTCCTGAAGAAGGGAGTTTTGGGATCTCTCATTCCAGCCCTGCCAGATCCACAAGCCAGGGGAAAGATGTGTTCCTATAAAAGGATCTGGTGGGATCCTGATCCCCCCTGGGCTTGGAGAACTCTGTGCACAACAAAACCAGGTAATTTCAGAGCAGAACCTGATCCCATCTTCCCTCTGCTCGGAGGATCCTGAGCAAAACCACCCTGTGGACATTTCTGGGATCCAGAGACCTCCATTTTTGGGAGCTGCAGTGGGCAGGGGCTGTGCTCAGCAGGGCCATGCATGTAAGGTGCTGCTTTCCTGGGCATTTGTTTCACAGAGAACCCACGCGAGGCTAATTCTGGTTTTAATTTTAGTCGAGTAATCCTTGAAGTGGAGATTAATTAAAGCCACAGGTGGGCCTGGCTCTAGGCTCTCTCTGAAGCTCCATCCCACTGATTCTATTGGTGACCTCTGATAGTTTAATGTGTTAATTTAGCCTAAGTGTGATCTGATAAACAGCAGCAGCAGCAGCTTTGAGGGTGGGATCACAGCCTCCTTGTCACTGCCTGGTTTGGCAAATCTCAGCTTTGCCCTGTGCCAAGTTCAAATCCCTCTGGAATGGTTCCTGTTCCCAGGAGCAAAGTGAACCTCAGCCACGGACCATGGACAGACTGAACACTTGATGGATCCTCTCCCTAGGGCAGCCTCTGGAAAGTACCTGGACAGATATTGGAACCTTCTTGTCCTGGAAATGTGAGGAAAGTTTATTATCCTGAGCACTGGAATGCTCGGATGCCATTTGCAGGGTGGCTTTGAATCTCCATGAAATGCTCCCCAGAGGTGTGAGGACTGAGCTGGCACAAACATGTGAGCAGGAGACATTGGGGTTTATTCTTTTCACAGGAGGAATAGTAATAATAATAACAATAATAATGATAATGATAAGAATAATAACAACAATAATAATTTCTGTCTACTAAAGGGTCTGGGTTTTTTTCCCTTTTAAGCTTGAGAACAGTTCTGTATCCAGGTGTTCCCCTCCAAAGAGGCTTCACTGCCTTCTAAAAGCTCTGGAGTTGTTTTTCTCCAAGCAGCACCACTGTTCCTGCTTTTGGAAGGTGGATTTTCCTGCTCAGCCATTCCTGCCACAGGAGCTTCCATCAGCAGCCCAAGAGTACACCCTGCAAAATGGGGATTCTCTGTCCCTTTGAAATGGTATTTTGTGGTTCACTCACTGCTGATTTGCTTCGGACTCATTTTTTGTGCTGCTCTTCCCCTCCAAAATCAGGGGCAGCTCCATCCTGTGATGACAGAGGCAGCCTGGGAATTTCCCCTTGGTCCATAATTCAGATGTTTTTCTGTGCAAACACAAACCCTGGGGTGAGCAGTCCCCAAACCTGCACTGAGCTTAAATTGCTCAGTGATTTTTTTTTTCCCCATTTGCTGTTTTTAAGCTCAGTTTGCCTCAAAGTTCCAGGATTTTGGAGCCAGGACAAGCAGTGCAGGTAGAGGTGGATGATTAATTGTTGAGTCAGAAGGGAAATGAAAACTGAGAGCTGTTTAGAGCTGAACTCAAATGAAAACCCCAAACCTAAGAAGCCCCATAAAATACAGCCAATGGCCTTTTTGTTCAATTCTCATTTTGTCTGCAGGTGAAGGAGGGATTTAATTCTGGCCTGACTGTGAAGGGATGAACAAATTAGATCGGGGTTTGTGTCCCCCTCCCTATTTAATCTCTCCTTTCCCATTTTCTCCTGCCCTACCAGGAGCAAGGAAAGCCATTACAGCTGGGACACTGCAGCCTTTCTCTTGGATCTAAAATCTGACTGAAACTCCTGCAGGGATAGATTTCTTTTTTAAAAAATATCGCAAAGAGCAAGAAATTGTTTGAACGTTCCAGTTTTCATCCATCTCCTTTCAAATGAAAACTCTCCTGCTCTGAATGCACAGACCCAGTCTAGGACTGCAATAAATTCACTGTTCAGGGAATTTCACCTCTAAACTGCAGGAAAAGAAGAAGTTAAAGGGTGGGAGGGAGCAGGGGCTGGGAGGGGGAGTGATGAGTGTCAGTTTAGAGGCAGCTACTTTGTCTGCACATTTCTGGAATAAAATCACATTTCTTTTCCCACAGCACAGACTGGGAATAGTTTCTGTGGGATTTGGGAGCTGCAGGTGAGCAGGAGCACCCTGCCCTGCTCTCCCCAGCTGCAGCCCGGGGAGCTGAGCTGGTGTGCAGTGAACTGGTCCCAGCACCGAGGCTGGAGGAGCCAGGGAGGGAATGGAGACCGGGAGCATCCGAGCTTCCAGCGCTGCCCTTCCTCTGAGCTGCCAACCCCATTCCAGACGGGAAGAGTGGTGTGGGCTCGGGGAATGGTGGGAGATGGCCACGGCAGCACTGCCGGGGCTGGGAGGGGATGGGCACCCCCAGGGGCACAGTTCGGGGTGCAGGAGGGAGGGATGGGAAGGCTCAGGGATCCCTGGAGCCCGGGATGGCGAGCAGGGGCAGGTGTGCCCAGGTGTGCCCGGGACAGCTTTGGGGGCAGGGTGCAGCTCTCGGGAAGCTCTGGCAGCCGGGCAGGAGGGGCACCCACCCCGGAGGGTGGCACCTGGCACACCTGGGGCCGGAGCAGGAGCCCGGGGGGGACCACGAGCGGCCTGGGCCGGGCCGGGGGCAGCGGGGTGGGCAGGACAGCCTGGAGCCTGCCAGGGACCGTGCCAGTCGCTGGTACCGTGACCCGTGGCTGTCCTGGTGCCGTGCCGTGCCAGCCTCACAGCCCAGGTATCGCCGTGCCGTGCCGTGCCAGCCCTGCTCGCTGGTATCTCAGTGCCGTGCCAGGCAGGTGCCGCTCTGCCCAGTGCCGTGCCGTGCCGTGCCAGCCCGCCCCGGTGCCGTGCCGTGCCATCCAGCCGGCACGTCGGTCCCACGCTGCCCGGTGCCGTGCCAGCCCAGTGCCAGCCTCTCACACGGGATCACGGTGCCGTGCCGTGCCCGCCGGTGCCAGCCGTGCCGTGCCGTGCCGGGCCGTGTCCCCGCGGGGCTGCGGGGCCGGGATGCAGCGGAGCATCCCCGGGCTCTGCCGCAGGCGCTGCCCGCGCCCGGCGATCGCCGCTGCTTCCCGGGAATCCCCGCATCCTCCGGGCAGGGCACAGTGCCCCGGGCACCGCGGGCAGGGCACGGGGCCGGGGCTGTTTCGGGATCGCCCCGCGGCCCCTTCCCTCCCTGCCTGCCTGCCTCCAGCGCCCGCGGCTCCGCACGAAGGAGCCCCCGCGGCCGCTCACTCACCTGCTCCGGCCGCGTCCTCCGGCTCCGGGGCTGCGAGCGGCCGGCAGCCCGGGCACGGAGCCCCGAGCCCGGCCCCGAGCCCCGAGCCCCGCGCTGGCCCCGAGCCGGCGCTGCCGCAGCTGCAGCGAGCGCCGCACACCCCCTCGGCAGCACCATCTGAGCCCTGCCGAATTTGTCAACTTTATTTAGGGGGAAGAATGGATCACATGGGAGCCTCACCGAGCTGGGAGGAGCGTGCGGTGCGGAATCAGGTCACCGACAGAAAGCCGAGCTAGCCACGGCCACCGGCAGAGAGAGCCGGAGACAAAGGCAGGGCGGCGGACGGGAATCCGGCCGCGTTCTCCCCTTCCCTGGCCATTAAGCGGGGTCATTTCGCGCTCCTTGCATCGGGGGCGGTTTCCTAATCAAGCACGAAATAGAAGGCAATGTGAAAGGAATGTTTTCAGCTCCCGAGCGCTTTTGAGCACATTCATCCCGTCTCAGCCTTTTCCTTGCCCGTTTCTGGCTCTGTCCTGCTGCGCTGCACTGATCCAGCCCCAGAGCAATGGATGCTGGACCCATTCCCAAGCACCGCATCCCACAGCCCAGGTGGAATGTCCACCTCTGTCTCAAATCTTCAATTTGCATCTCCTGCTCAGACAAAGGCTGGAGGCTGCTGCTGATCCCTGCTGCCCCACGGGCTGAGGAATCCTTGTGGAGCTGGGTTCCTCCAGCACCTTTTCCTGCTCCTTCTCGTTCATTAATGGCTAGCAAAGCTCCCAAGCACCGGTGACACAAAATTTGTCCCCTGCTTGCTGCCAGGACCGCAGCAGGATCCGTGTGACTTTTAGTATCATTGTTTATTTCATCAGCACACATTCCCAAAGAGCTGCCATGGGTTTGGGTTATTCAGAGGCCAGAATTCAAGTGTGGATCCCTAAATACACACGGATCTTGTGAAGGAGTGGGCCTGACTTTTATAGGTGCTAAGCAACTGTTCTTGTGCATCTCCATCTGCCTTGAAGTCACATCCCACCCTCTCCACCTTCCTCATGTCCACACTTTGAGACAGAAATGAGCTGTGGAAAGTAGGCTGGCTCCTTCCTCTGCTGCCAGGAGCTTTCTGCCCAAAGGAAACTCCATCCTGCCCCACAGAAAATCCATCCTGAAGCAGGACACCCGATGGAGGGAGCTGGGAACCAGGGGAATTGCCACTGCTGTGTCCAGGGAGGGTAAAAACCCAGGGGAGGGCGTCTGCTGCAGCCAAAAATGGCTCGAGCAGCCATGGAACAAGTGGCAGCTGCCTACAGAGGGACTTTCCTTCCTTCAGCTTGCAGAAAATTATCCAGCCTTGGCACTTAAAGGCTGGAACAGTCAAAATGTTGATTCTTGGCAACTTCTTAATGAAGCCTCTGGATTAGAGAGGATGTAAATGAGGATGTCACACCAGGAAAACAATCAGACAGCACCCAAAGGCAAAGCTGAGTCCCTCAGTGGGCACTGCAGTCCTGGCTGGAGCAGAGCTTCCCATTCCTTGCTTTCCTCTCCCCAGAAAAGGGGGAAGCTGCCCCAGGCTCCTGCTTCCCATGGCTCCAGAGGCTCCAGGGAGTGCAGCTGCTCCTGCTGGAGCGAGAATTCAGCCCCAGCTGGATCTTTGGAGTGCAGGGAGTTCTCTGCAGCTTTGCTCCAGCACAGCCCCAGCCTGGGCCTGGCACAGGGACATGGGAGTGCCGTGGCTTGGGAATGGGGGTGTGTGCTCTATCCCCATCTGTCAGAGCTGGGGCAGTTCCCTGCTGCTCATGGGCAGTTTCCTTTATCTCTCCCACAACCCATCCTCCCTCCAGGACATCTCTGCTGTCCATGGCCACTGAGTGTCCCTGCAGGGCTGATCAAATTCCACCATCCCATGGGAGATGCTCTGCCCAGGGCAGGAGCCCAGCATTCCTGCCTGGATCCAATCTGACCCTGGAACAGCACAGCAGCCTTTGCCCCCTGCATTCCCAGAGGAGCAGCTTTCTGCTCCCTGCATTCCCAGAGGAAGAGCAGGCCCATCTCCAGCAGCCCTGGAGCTTCAGAGGAAAACTCCAGCCTTGTCCAGGATCCCTGCTCCAGCAGGAGCACAGCTGGCCCTGCAGGAGGCTGAGCCACCATGGAATGGGACTGTGCCACCACCCTGACCCACAGCGGGGCAGCTCCTGCTCTGACTCTGGCAGGGGGGTTTTGTATTCCTGCATTGTTTATTTTTAGTTTTCCTAGTAAAGAACTGTTCTTCCTATTCCCCTATCTTTGCCTAAGAGCCCCTTAATTTCAAAATTATAACAATTCACAGGGAGGGTGTTTGCATTTTCCATTTCAGAGGAGGCTCCTGCCTTCCTCAGCAGACACCTGGCTTTTCAAACAGGGAGATTTCCCCAGGAAAACCTGGGCTTGGACAGGGGACTGAGCTTGGTGTGCAGCTTCCATTGGCCTGGGTTTCAGCCCAGCAAGGATCCATCCCTCCGCACAGCAGCTCCAGGTGTTTGGGGTTATTTTGTGACAATCTCTCTGCATTGCCAGGCAGGAGGAGACCTGCCAAAGGCTCTTCCAGCCCTGGTCACCCCTTATTTATATCTCATCCCCAAGTTCTTTCTTCCTCACCAACTGAAGTTTTCTGTCTCCCGCACTTCATCAAACTTTCCTTTTATATTTTTATACTCTGCTGCTTGCTGAAGTGTCTGATGTCAAGTGAAAATCTATACATAATGTGTGTCTAAATGCATATTTATATAAATTCACCCAAATACATATGCAAAGACCTGGGAATGCAAATTCCTCCCTGTTTGCATTGGTGCAAGGGGAGCTTTTCCTCTGGTTTTATTACATTTCACCCTCCCCAACACTTTGCCAATGAGCTAAGCCCATAAGGAATGTCTGAAAAGATTCTAATATATTTTTATGCTACATTTAAGCTTTTCTTCAAATGCTTGCTCTTAATCCTCTATGACTAATCCACTCAAATTCCTCGCACTATCAGATTTCCACTTCCTGAATCTCCTCTATTTAAGGCTTGCCACAGGTCAGGAATTGTATCAATAATCTGAAGATTGTGGCTCTCAGGGAGCTGTTGACCAGGGACAGGGACAGTGCTGATATGGCACAGCTCTGCCTCTTCCAGGAAAACTTCCCAGAAAATCAGGAAAACCTTGGTTTCAGTAGGAATTTAGGAAAGAATTCTGGGCTATGAGGGTGGGGAGGCCCTGGAATGGAACTCCCAGAGAGGCTGTGGCTGCTCCTGGATCCCTGGAAGCGCCCAAGGCCAGGCTGGAGCAGCCTGGGACAGTGGACGTATCCCTGGGTACAGCTGGGTGACCCCAGGAGATGATCCCCAGGTTTGGGTTTCTCTGGGTTGGGATTGCAGGCACTTGAGGAGGTAGTTCATGTTCACACTCAGGTGTTTATTATTTCTTATCAGTGAAACAGCCTCACAACCATGAGTTCTGCAGCTTTTCATTAGCAAGGCACAAAATGGCTAACAGTGTCTTGTTATAAGGCCTTTTAAGACTAAACTCTCCAATTAAGAACTGACACCTGGGTTCTTTTCACTTTTAACCCAATAACTCATCCCAAAGAGCCCACAATGTGCATTTTTCTGCCCAATTACAAAATGCCACCCAAACCCATGGAGGAAGAAGCAGCATGAAGAAGAAACCCAGAACGACACCCTGTGCCCTCCATCTTGCTTCCATCCACAACACACTGGAAATCCCAAACCCTAAATTTCTCACTGAGTGACACACCTACACTACACTCTACAATTTACTTCACACTTGAGTGGATTCTAGTCCCTCTTGGAGTCTGGGAAACTTTCTCCATGAATGAGGGTCAGAGTCAGTGCTCCCCTGGGGGTCAGGGCACCCCAGAGCAGACAGAGGAATATTCCCAGTGCCCTGGGTTTCCACACCCAGGGAAATGTTGTTTTTTCCATGCCCAGGCTGCTGTCAAGGTGCTCCTCTCATGCAGAGATTGGAGCAGGCTCCTCACCTTTAATGGTCCCCACCTCCTCTTGGAGCAGAGTCAGGACTGTGGCTTTTCCTAACCCCAGCTGAGCAGGGAGGCACTAAAACCAGAATTATTAAAAGCAAAGTTTCCCATCAACGCCAGACCATCAAATTCCTCCTCACTGGATGAAGTTATAAATATTGACTGCAGGGGAAGAGCGAAATTTAGAGGCAAACAGAGTGAAATGAAAGCTCATCATGCAGAGAGTGTGAGCGGGGTTGTTGCTCCCTTCCATCCTAAGAGGAAGGTTTGGCTTTATTAGGAGAGATAAAATTGACTTAATAAAAAAATCAGTTAAGAGCTCATCATGTGAAAGTGGCTTAGCCAGCACTGCTGATCTCTCAGTCTCACTGATTTTAATTGCATTCAGCCTGATCGTGAAATGTGGAATGAGGTCTGGGATTTCCAAGGCATTGTTGGAATTCTCAGGCTGCTCTCCCATCTCCGAAATGGCTCCTGAGGAAAACTGACAGCTCCTGAATCCTTTGTTCCAGGGAGGAGGCAGGCAGGGGGGTAGGAGCACAGAAAATACAGAAACCTGGGGCAGGAAGTCAGCAATTCCTAATTAATCTGCCATTTGGGGAGAGCAAGGAAAAATCCAGAGGAATGGAAAGGCATTACAGATGATATTAATGGGCAGGAATGCTGCTGCACAGGGCACAGAACTCCCGTGTGGAATTCCTTGCTGCAGGTGGGCTCTGAGGCTGGAAGCCTTGAAGGATTCCTGGGAAGGTGCCTTGTGGGGTGGGAGCACCCAGAACTGTCAGCAGTGCCTCTGCTTGGGGCCTGGGGCTGTAACGCAGCCCATGCCAAGAGGAAATTCCCTTTGGGGCAGATCTCCTGCATTCCCTGGCTCTGGGTGTGTAAAAGCAGCTTCAGAGCAGCCAGGGGTGCCCAGGGGCAGCAGCTGGGGCTGCACAAACAGCCTTGGATCCATCCTTGCAGACACTTCTGCTCCATCACCATGGAACACTCCTGGCTGCTGCCTGAGGAGGAAATTCAGCTTCTCAACACAAAGATAAATCTGGATTTCCCCCGAGGTCGACTCCTTCTGTGCGCACAAATCCCCAGTGCTGGTGACTGGAGAGCCGAGTTCCCTTTGCTGGATCAAAAACCTGCTGGAAAAAGCTTGGATCAAAGGATGGACATTCTGGAAACGTGGGCTGGAGTGCAGGGAGGACAGGCAGGCCCTGTTTCACAGGGCTGGGATGGAAAGGTCAGGGCTGCTGAGGAGGCTCCTGTGTTCTCTGAGGTGACCCTGAGGAAGCCCAGGGTGATCCCTGCCTGGAATTTCCTTTTCTTCCCTCTTGTCCCGTGGCAGGGAGGGGGCTGGACGGGCTGTAAGGTGCCTTCCCACCCCACCCATTCTGGGATTCTGTGACACAAAAACCCCCTGTGGTTTCCACTCCCCTGTGCATCCACCTCTGCTCGCTCATCCCGAGCCTAAAGATCCTCAGCTCTCATTCCCAGTGTCCCTCATTCTGTCCTGCTGTCCCCATTCCTGCCGAGGCCAAACTGGGCATCCCCAATTAATCAACACTTTTACAACACAGCAACTCCCTAATAATTTTTTCACCAGTCAGTCGAGATAAAACTGGGACAATAAGTTAATCGAAAATGCATTTGTAATGCGAACCTTGGAAAAACCAGCAATAAATTAACAACGTGTGCTTGGAGCAGAACGCAAGTTCGGAGAAGGAAAGTGGGTTAAACCAAGCAGGGAGGAAACGATCTTGTTCTGCAATAAAACATCCCATCAGGGAGGTGCTCAGCTGTTCCTGAGTAACCCCTGAGGAGGGGAGGCACCAGAAATGGGCTGCACGACGAGAGGAAGCAGAGATGGAATTGCTGCTGGTTAATTTAGAGCCCTCCACCGAGCCAGGCAGGGTCCTGCAGGGAAGTGTCCTCCAGCAGGAGCTCCTGTGGCAGGAGGTGGCACTGGAGGCTGCAGCTGGCACTGCACCTTCCTCCTGGGATGGCTGACCCTGGGAATATCCCGGTATCTGCCTGAGCAGTTCAGGGGGGGTTGTAAGCTGCAATGGTGAGGGTGAGGCACAGAAATGCTGCTTTGGAGTGGAGCTGGGTGGGTTTTCACACTCCTGCTGTCAGGGCTCTGAGGGAGAGGCAGCTGGTGTGCTAAAACAAGGGATGGACTTTGGAACGCTGCAGGGTTAGGGACTGGGGGCAGGCAGAGACACAAATGTCAGCTTTCCTGGCAGGCAGTGACACAAATGTCAGCTTTCCTGGCTGCTCACTCCTCCCACTGCTCCCCGCGCTGTTTTCTGGAGCAAAGTGTAAACACTTGCTGGGAGGTGTTTGGTGGCCCTGCTGGCACGGACTCTGTGGGTTCTCCATCTGATGTTCTTCCTAAATACAAATTTGGGGGCTCCAGTTGCCAGCTCAGAGTGGGGCTGAGGGCCAGACTGGTGGAACTGGGGAGCAGAACTGGGGGAACTGGGCTCTGCCCCCGTGTTTGGGCCGGGACAGAGCCCAGCCCCAACCCCGAGAGCCCTGTGGGGCTGAATGAAGGCAAAACACCAAATTTGGGCTCATCATTAGCATGGGCAGGTGCATGTTGGGCTGCTGAATAGGAACCTGTGGGCTTTCATTATTTACTTTGAAACAAAGAGGTTTTAATCCATCTCCTTAGTTCAGGAAATTGTTATCTTGGAGTCCTTCTGCCGTGTTTATCCTGAGTGAATGAAAAGTGATTCTTTGCTCTAAATCTCCTAATCTGGACACAAAAGCAAGAGCAATAGGTTTAACCCCCTGAGGAGGAGCAGGAGGTGTAACACTGCAGCAAGGCCTGGAAATCAATGATAATTGCTCTAGGGCTTTTAATTAATCTCCCTTTTAATAATGGGGGATCAGAGGTCAAGGAGCTTCTCCAGGGCCGCTCCTGGCAGTGGGATACAAGCTGATCAGGAGTGGGAAGAGCCAAGGAGGAATGTTTTACCCAGAACCCAGCAGGGGTTGTCTGGCTAAATCCACGGGCTGGAAGGTTTGCCTTCCTCATCATCTCTGATGAGACCTGCCAGGGCCTGCAGGGGCTCCAGGAGAGCTGGAGAGGGACTGGGGACAAGGCATGGAGGGACAGGACCCAGGGAATGGCTCCCAGGGCCAGAGGGATGGGATGGGATATTGGGAAGGAATTGTTCCCTGGGAGGGTGGGCAGGCCTGGCACAGGGTGCCCAGAGCAGCTGGGGCTGCCCCTGGATCCCTGGCAGTGCCCAAGGCCAGGCTGGAGCAGCCTGGGACAGTGGGAGGTGTTTGCAGGGCAATGGATGGTGTTTCCAGTCCCTTCCCACCCAAACCATTCCATGATTCCATGATCAGGTACTCTGGAAGCACCCCCAGCTTCAGCTGCTCACATCCACGATGGTGACACCACTGGGACAGCTTCTACTGGCATGGGCTGGGAGCTGGGGGAGCAGCGCTCCCTTTCCTGTGGCAAACACCCCAGAGAGCCCCTGGAGGGTGTTCTGGGAGCAGTGGGGTGTTCCCTCTGGCACAGGGACCTTTAGGGGGTGTTCTGGGAGCAGCGGGGTGCTCCCTCTGGCACAGGGACCCTTGGGGGTGTTCTGGGAGCAGCGGGGTGCTCCCTCTGGCACAGGGACCCAGGGAATTTCTCCCTGATTGCTGCAGCAGCCTCAGGGCTGTATCAAACCGTGAGCCAGGCTCTGCAGCTGGAGGCTGCTGAAATATGAAATATTAACTGAATTTACCTGAAATGTGGTGGGATGAGGTTTGGAGAGTCCCAGACTGCCCGAGCAGCCTTGGGCTGATCTGTGGGCACAAATATCCCCAAGGAAGGGCTGCTCTGGGCAAGGCTGGCACCCTGGGCCGTGCCCTCCCAAGGGGCTCCCAGGAGGATTTGGAAGGGATCAGGGAAGGCTCTGAGGGAGCAGCACTGGGGATCAGGCTGTGCCAGCAGCATTCCAGCACCAGCCCTTCCCAATATTTCCCGTTTTCCCTCATTTCCAGGCAGGAAGAGGAACCAGAGAGGAGTTTCCCCATGGGGAGGGGGCAGTGGCTGGGGGCTGCTGGTGGATGCTGGGAACAGATCAAGCTTAACTCCCTGAAGAAGTTCAAGTTCATTTTGAGGAGCACCTGGGATCCCAGGGCTGGAGCTGTGCCCAAGGCCCCTCAGCCTCCTCCCAGCCCCACCCCACACCCTGGGAAGGGTTTTCAGCACCAGGGGGACATGTCCATCTCCTGTGAGTCACCAGGTGCTCTAGGAACGAGCCAGTGATCCCGTTCTGAGTCACAAGGGGTGGCGTTAGGAGACTGCTCCTGCTCCTTTGTTCCATCCACTCTGTTCTTCCCAAAACACGATTTCCTCTGAGCTGATCTGAAATTGGATTTCAATTGACCAACGGCTCCAGGATTTTCATGGAATGGGGTTTTTTTTGGAAGGGACCTCAAAGCTCTTCCAGTTCCACCTCTGTAATGATAATTTCGGGATTACAGAATTCACAGAATGGTTTGGGCTGGGAGGGACCTCAAAGCCCACCCAGTGCCACCCCTGCCATGGCAGGGAAACCTTGCACTGTCCCAGGCTGCTCCAAACCAGGGACATTCCAGGGATGGGGCAAATCCCACCTCTCTGGGCAGCCCTAAGGAGACAGAACTGAAAACACAAAACCTGGGTGCTCCTGAGGGACTGATGGGAGCACACTGAGTCCTGCATTCCTGATCCCCACCGGGAATCTCCATGTCCCTCCTGCTGGGAGATGCAGGGGTTGCAGCAGGATTGCTGTGGTTTGTGCTCATTCCCAGTTTTCCCTGCACAGCAGTCCCCGGCAGCCTCAGAACCACGGCAAGCACGGGGAGTTTCTGCTCCTCTCTGCTTTGTTTTTGCTCTCTTCTGTTCCTCCTGACAGCTCTTTGGTAACTCTTGTGTTTGGGTATCAAGCTTCAGTGCTGAGGCTTTTTTATTCCCCAGCACTTGCTGGGAATAAAAATACACTTTCTATCTGCTGGGTGTGCACGTGCCTTGGGCTGTGGATCCACAGTTCTGGGGGGAAAATGTCACTTCCCACTTCTCAGAAGTGTCACTTGTGAGGAACTGGTTGGTGGCTCGTGGCTCTCAGTTGTCCCCTCTCCCGGGGCCCAGCCCAGGCTGGCACACCCAGCCCGTGTCCAGTGCTGTCCCCAGCACTCCCAGCCCATTCCCAGTTCTCCTGCCCCTCCTCCCCAGCCTGGAGCATTCCCTGGGGTTGTTGTGCCCCAGGTGCAGGACGTGGCACCATTTCACTCCAAGGTGGGATTTACAAATTCTTTTTTTTCTTTTGCCACTCCAAACCTTTATGCAGCTGCACCTGGGCTGCAAAACTCACTTTTTTTATTGGTGTAGCTGCTCAGGAGATCTGTGATAACTCTGTTGCCCAGGAACAGGGAAAGCTGTGTGCTGGCCAAGCCCCTGTGTCAGCAAATCCCAGGTTTTGTGGTGTTTGCTTCCCCCCAGCACAGTTTGATTGGATTTGTCCAAAACAGCTTTCCTTCCCTCGGAGCTCTGTGCCAGCAAGGGAGGCTGAAATCCTGCCTCAGCAAACGGTGCAGGGCTGACCTCAGGAACGTCCCCTCCTGAAAAAAACTGGAAAATGAGTTATACTTGAGAATTCTGCTGACTTTAATAGCACTGAGCTGCACAGTTCTGCCAAAAGCGGGATTGGTGCCAGCAAAAGGAGCCCTTGGACAGCTGGGAATTGGGCTGAGATTGCCACAAAAGGACTGCTGTCCCCTCCGTGGAATTGTCTGGCTGCTCCTGATGGCTGGTAACGTGTAGATATTCCATTATTATTAATTATGAGTTCTACTGATAATAATAATAATTAAAATACATATTAATATGATAAGACTGGGATAAATCCTTTCCAAAGGCTTTCTCGGGGTGTACCCAGAGAAGATGAATCTCCTTTTTCAGAGTATTTTTGGGATGAGAAGCCACACTGAGGAATTTCTCCCAAGGTGCCGTGAGCTGGGATGCAGATCCAGCACTTTGCAGGGAAATCTCCTGCAAACAAAAGTCAATGATTCCAAAACCATTCCTGTCCAAATGCCACTTGTCAGAGGCTGTGCCAGCCTTCTGCTGGAGTGGGTGGAGGTTCATTAGGAGCTAAGGAGAGGGTTAGGGTTTAGCAGGAGCTGAGGAAGGCTCCATCCTGACAGAGCAGCACCTGCACAGCTCACGGCCAGCATCTGCTGAGCTCCTGCAATGAATCAGCTCCAAATTCACCTCCTGGGCCCAGAGCAGCCCTGCTGAGCAGCTCAGGCGCTGCTCGTACTTCCCAGGGCAGGAGGAACAAGCCTTGGAGCAGTTCAAAGCCCTGCTTCCTCCTGCCCCTCTCCAAATTAACTGCCTGGGCACTAATTGGCATCTCCTCGGTGCCTGGAGCTGCTTCCAAGGATCTGCAAACAAATGAACTCGGGAACAAGGCAGGAGCAGCTCAGGGAGAGCTGGCTGCTGGAGACAGAGCAGCAGAGCACACAGCTGGGAAAGCTGAGGTGCAAACAGCTCCTAAGGCCTCTGAAAGAGAGAACTGAACTGTGGAGAGAGCAGCCCTGCCACACCCTGATTATTGGAAGAGAATGAAGCGCAGCTGTTTGGATTTCACAGAGGAAAACAGTGGGAAAGCCTGGAATTGGTGTGGGAAGTTTAAAGAAGTTCCAGCCCAAAGCTGAGGCAGCACCAGGCGGCTCTGTCCCTCCTGGGGCTCACCAAGAGACAGCAAAACTCACTCCTGCTGTTCCTTTCCCAGCAGGCGATGCCTTGAGAGGCTCCTAGAGCAGAGGCTGGACAGGGTTAAAGGAACAGAGTAGGGATTTACTGAAAGGCCTTCACAGGATCCACCTTGGGCAGTGCAAGAGCCCTGCCAGGGCTACACCCAAGATGGACGAGGGTCACGAGTTTTCACACTTTTATAAGTTGTGGTCCATTTCCATACTGGGGTTCATTGTCCAATTCCAGCTCCAGGTGATGCAGTCCCATCCTCTCAGTTTGCTCTCCTCAATTCTCTGTTGTTTGCACTTTTTGGACCTGAAGCTGCAGCAGTGTCCTTGGTTCTGGGGCTGGAAAAGGATTGTTTTGTCTGACTGAGCTGTGAGGAGAACTTGCTAACACTTTATATGAAGTTCAGAGTTATGAACTAATGCAGTACAGAGTCTGGAAAACAGGAAAACTACAACTGAAGGCGTCACAAGGAGCTGGGATTTGGCTGAGCCTGGGCAGAGCTGGCCCTTGGAGCTGCTCACGTGGCTGGGCTGGGCTGGGTGTGCCCAGGGGGACCCGGCTCCCCTGGACCAAAGGAGATTCCAACCCGTGCCTCCTGTCCTGCACACCCTGTCAGACACATCCCTTCGTTCCTGTGCTCCCTCTCCCCTTCCCCTTGCCCTGGAAGCCATCTCAGAAGCTGCAGTGGTTTCTCCTTTCCCTCCTGGTCCTGCTCCCTCTAGTGTTCCCAGGCAGCTGCTGGCTCTCTGATCAGCTGCTGAATTTTGGATTTCTTTTCCCTGCATTTCACACAAGCTGGGAACGCCATCAGCTTTCTGTCCCTCCTTGGGAGAGGAACCAGGGCAGGGTCTGCAAACCTGCACCTCCCCTCCTTGTGCCAGCACCTGAGGCCAACTCTGAATCCATTTGACTTCCAGTTTTGATGACTTCCAAGTCCTTCGCTCATTCTCAGTTCAGTTTGGGGATTAGTTCCTTTCTAATTCAGGGAGCTGGAGGTTTAATGGGATGTCACACCTGGGATTAGAGCCACCAGATTTTGGTGCCATTCTGACAGCATCCATTGCACCTGAACGCCATGCTTGAGTTCACTTTAGACTCAGTCTAAGTTTGATTAAGTCTACAAAAGCTTTTGGAGCCATGAGATGTTGCCTGGAAATCAGAAAATGCAAAAGGGGACTGGAGATCCATGTTGGAATGATGGGATCAGTGCTGCAGAGGGAAGGTGGAATTAAAAACACCTCGCACAGAGATTGTTTCCAGAGTTCTGACTGAAATGTAACTGTTTAATGAGCTCCGAATTGTGTGTTATTTAATATAAATATTCCATTTGCATGAGAATATCTGGAAAAGAGCTTTGGGATCATCAAGTCCAGTGATTCACCAGCACCACCAGCACGGTGTCTTATTGGGGGTGTGCATTCTATTTGCCATCTGTCAGAGCTGGGGCAGTTCCCTGCTGCTCATGGGCAGTTTTCTTTATCTCTCCCACAACCCATCCTCCCTCCAGGAGATCTCTGCTGTCCATGGCCACTGAGTGTCCCTGCAGGGCTGATCAAATTCCATCATCCCATGGGAGATGCTCTGCCCAGGGCAGGAGCCCAGCATTCCTACCTGGATCCAATCTGACCCTGGAACAGCACAGCAGCCTTTGCCCCCTGCATTCCCAGAGGAGCAGCTTTCTGCTCCCTGCATTGCCAGAGGAAGAGCAGGCCCATCTCCAGCAGCCCTGGAGCTGCAGAGGAGAACTCCAGCCTTGTCCAGGATCCCTGCTCCAGCAGAAGCACAGCTGGGCCTGCAGGAGGGCTGAGCCACCATGGGATGGGACTGTGCCACCACCCTGACCCACAGCGGGGCAGCTCCTGCTCTGACTCTGGCAGTGGGGTTTTTGCATTGTTGATTTTTATTTTTATTTTTCTAATAAAGAACTGTTATTCCTGCTCCCATATTTTTACCTGAGACCCCCTTAATTTCAAAATCATAATAATTCATAGAGAGGGTGTTTACATTTTCCATTTCACGGGAGGCTCCTGCCTTTTTCAGCAGTCTTTTCAAACCATGACAATGGCCACCACCAGCCCCTGTCCTCCAGTGCCACATCCAGGTTTTCGGAACCCTCCAGGGCGAGGCCTCCAGCCCTGCCTGGGGTCGGTCGTCCAGGGCCACCCAGGGACAGGATCCCTCTGCTTTTGCAGGAGGAGGGAAGTGGCAGAGCCTCCCTCGCACAGGAATGTGTTCCACAGGCTCGGGGAGTGGGTGAGTGACAGCTGAAGGCTGAGCTCTGCCGAGCAGCACGGCTAATTAGCACCTAATCTAATTAGCACCTCCTCAGCTCACCCCTGCACCCAGCCCTTCCCGAAGGCTGGCTCTTGGGATTTTTGGCACCCGGCGTTGGGCTGCAGCACAGCTTTGTCCTCCACGTGCCTGTCCTGCCTGGAATGGGACCCGGCAGGATGGAAAAGGAGGGATCCCCTGGGATTTGGGTCTCCAGCACATCCCTCCTGCCCTGCCCTCACCTGGTGTCCCCAAGCACAGGGAAGTGGAGCAGGCCGTGTCATCCCCCAGCTAATCCTCCAGATTTCTCTCCAGGAACGCTGGGATTGCTGCTCCCAGCTCAGTTCCTTGGTGGCAGAAACTTCCTCCTACGCAGGGAAAAGGTGGAAACCCAAGGCTTTTCCCTAAATCCCAGAATATCCCCCCAGCTGGCAGCCAGGAGCTGAGGACACAGCCCTTCCCCTTCTGCCTGGGTCCTGGGTAGCTCCGAGGTGTTGCGGGGGGATTTTTAGTGCTGGGGCTCCTGCAGGGAACCCAGGAAAGAGCTCGTGCTCTGTTATCCATGCAGGAAAAAGCAGAAATTCCATGAGCCCCTTGGAGACTGCACTGCAGGAGCATCCTGGGAGGGAGCTGGGAATGGGGATCCATAGGGGGATTGGCTTCCGATTCATTCTGTCAGAAACACTCCAGCCCGCCTCCCAGGGACCCCCCCAAACCTTCCACAGACAAACCTGGAGACATCCCAAGGCCTCCCTGTGCCCTGGGTGTGTCACTCCCTGCGGGTGTCCCTCTCTGCTCCCCCTTTTGCGGGCCAGAATTGCTTCCAGAATGATGAACCTGCAGGGAAATGCTCCCACCTGGCTAAGTGAGGCTGTTCCCGCATCATCCTTCTCTTTATTCCAGGAGGAATTTCAACATTTTGGTTTCCCGCTCCAGTCAGGGCCAGAGGAAAGTTTGGGCAGGAAAAAAAAAAAATCCCAAGTTGAATCAGATCTTAAGCCTGGATTTAAAACAGATGTACATTAAAAGAACCAAAAAAATCCAGTAAAGGATAAAAATTCCCTAATTCTCCTCCTGATCTCCCTCTGCTGCCTCCCTGTCCTCCCATCCACCCATCCACTCTTCCCATCACCTTCCCTTGCTCTGCTCCAATTATAGATCCCCCCAGGCAGGGACCTGCCAGTGTTTCTGTCAGGGAAGTGCCAAGCCCATCCTCGATGCTTTACAAATAATCACAGGCAACACATTTTTTGTGAAATATTGAAGCTCTTCCTGTTAAAAAAAATGAAATCTCTCTGCCATATCAGACAGGATGAAATGTCAGTGTGCCATCCTTCCTAAATTAACATCCTTCCCTCTGTCACTCCTGCTGTGGCACATGGGAGCCCAGGATCCATCTCCTCCTTCCCACAGGGAAGAATTTGGTTCTAACTCTGAGACACAAACTTGTATAAAATTGAATGTCTGAGGTGGGTAAGAATGAGGGAAAAATCATCTCAAATCTCCTTTAGCTGCCTTTGTTTGCTGCCCTTCAACTCTTCATTCCCTGAAATCCCTCCAAACACCTGGAGGATGAGGCAGCCTGTTAAAGGCTGCAGAGTTCTTCCTGCTCCCCCTCGACTTTTCCAGGACCTGAGCACATCAGGAGCCTCGCAGCCCATTCCAGGGCTTGACAGCCCTTTCCATAAAGGAATTACTCTCAATATCCACCCTGAGCCTCCCCTGGCACAGCCTGAGGACCAGAGAAATCCACTGATGGGAAGGGTCCCATGGGATTGGGAGCTGGGGGGAGTTTCAGTGCCCAGGAAGGTTCTGCCCCCCGGGATGGGGTGAGATTGGCAAGATTTGGGGGGAGGGATTGGGCAGGTGCTCCTGAGGTGCCCCGGCTTTCAGGTCTCACTCCAAGAGCACTCTCAGTTTATTTCCAGGCTGGAAATTGTGCCAGGAATTTGCGTGGCCAACGTGGATCTCGAGGATTTGAGGTGACAGCTGGGAAAGAAATCTGCTGCTAAAACTGCATTGGAGTTCTTTCCCTCTCTGTCATCTCTCTCACTTCATTAAGAGCCCAGCCTTCTCCTGGGCTGGAATTAAATTATTTGCTTTCACCTCCAATCTGCCTGAGGTGGAGTGAGCTCCACTGGAGCTGGCAAACACAAACAAATCCCATCTCCACAGGGGTTGGGGGTTAATTGTGTTTCTCTCAACCTCTTCTGACCACAAAGTTGGGATCTGCCCCCTCTGCCTGATCCCTCTTGCTCCTTTCTTGAATTGTTTTGGGGAGCAGCAGGTTCAGGGCTGTGCCCCCAAAGCAGCTCAGGCTGTGTGAACACAGCAACTTTCTGCAAGTGAAATCTGCTTCTATTTCTGTGTTTGAAAAGGAGCTGAAATGCCAGTGGTGATGTAATGTTCATTTACATTTAGAGTCTGTTTCTATTTATTTTTGCTCCTATTAACTGCATCTTGATTCCAACAGTTGGGGGGTTTTTAATCCACTGAGGCTCTCTTTGCCATGGACAGCTCATTTTTTACCTAAAGCCTGCCAGATTTTGTGCCTTATTCAGTCCATAAATGAAGAAGAATGACAGGTAGAAAGGGAAATGGATGTTTCCTCCCCAAGGGAAGGCTCCTAAATTTGATAGGAGCTGTTTCTTCAGGAATTGCTGCCTCTGATTGCCACTGGAATGGCTCTGGAAGGAGCTTGGAGGGGATCATTCACCTCGGCTCTGTCCTGGATATGCAGGGCTGGGAGATGGTCTGGGGCTGAGAGATTTCCTGTGCCCCCTTCCATAAACACAGAGATGGATTCCAAATACCTGCAGAGCTCTGATGTGCAGCCTGTGCCTCCTGGTGCTGCTCCAGTCAAGGGGTTCCTCGGCCCCAGAGCAGGAGAAAGAAAGCAGAAAATCCTGGAATCACAGGGATCTTCATGCTGGAAAAGACCTTTAAGATCATCATCAGCCACCACCACGGTCACATAATCTGTGTCCTCAAGTGCCATGTAATCATCCCTTGCACTGAGAGCTGGAATCTTGCAGGTTTATTTCCCTCCCTGCTCTCATCTCCTTCAGGTTCTGGGCTCACCTTTGTTGATTCAACCTTCTGGGGTGCCTTTGATTTCTGTTGTTCAAAGGTTTCGGGGAGCACTGCCTTCCCTAGTGTTTGATTTGTTTTCTAAAGGGATAAATGCTCCAGGGTGGCTTTTTTAGACTGGGCAGAATCGGAGCTGGCACTGGCAGCAAGAATTAAAGCACAAGAGTTCAGCTCTGCCTTCAGAGTGAGCAGGGACTGAAGGCTATTGAAGGATTTCATTGTTTCTATGGCTATAAAATCCTTAGAAAATATACCCCAGCAGCTCTCTGTGCGCTTGCTCAGCAGAACTCCAAAGCAATGCTCTCAAACCCTTTATTTACGGGGTTGTTGGACAAGGAGAATGCAAAATTAAAAGAGGCTCAGGATCTGTCCTGGAGCTGCTGTGCCCCCAGCAAATCCTGTATTTCACAGCTCACCAGCCTAAAAATGCCCCAATGAATGCAGCCAGGGAGAGCTCTGACTCATTTTCCTCTCCCTTGGAAGTTTGAGGTTGTCCAGGTGAGCCCAGCTGATCCGAAGCTGAGAAAATGTGCAGAGAAACATCCTGAAATCAGTTCTGTCCTCAAGGCTGGGCTTAACTCTCCTGCCAGGTGGACCTGGGCTTGGTTTTTCCTGAAGGACAGAGCTCAGCTCCTTGATTGAAGATCAGGAGATAGGCCAGGCTTAAATCTGTGTGGGAAGGCAGAGCTGGAGCTGCCAGGTGCTGCTGGCAGGAGTGCTCAGTTCCAGCTGTACTTGGAGTGAAAAATGAGTGGGAAATGCAGATTAACACAGGCAGGGCCGGGAGGAGAAGCTGATTTATCTCCCCCTGATTTATTTCCCTCTATTTCAGAACTGATTTATTCCCCCCCGAGGTTTCAGTGCCTCAGCTGAGCTTGGAGCAAGCTCCAGGTAGCAGAGGGGCAGTGAGGGAGCAGGAATGTCCCCGAGCAGGTCCCAGGTGTGCTGGGCCATGTCCTCTGCGGGTCCAGGGAACCTCTGGCTCTGTTCTCCACAGGGCTGGGGCTCCTTTTTCACCCCACCCTGCACAGTCGTTCATTTATTCCCCATTTTATTAATTCCACAATCTCTCTTTATCCCCACAGTGGGAGGGAACAGAAGGAATTCAGTCCTGGAACCATCTCAGAATATCTTTACCACATTCTCCTCTTTTGTCAAATCATTCTCTTTTCCCCAGTTTCTCATTTCATAGGTTTGAAACTGAAGCTATTTAGAGCCTTCTCCTTCCCTGGCTTCTCTCTAAATATATCTTAGGGCTGCTTGGAGGGTTAAGGAAACACACAGACATCCCCTTATGGGGAAAATGGGGAAACACACCCCAGCCTCCTGCTTTTCTCTCTCCTCTAGACCACTGCCACACACATTTTGATTTTGTCATTATTGGCTGCTCATTGTGGGGGAACAGAATGAGAACAGGCAAAAGAGAGCAAATCAGTATGCTCCAAACCCACTTTTTAAAAATTAGGTTATTTAATATGGCCATGGGAGCTGGCAGTTGTAGGAGAGGAAGGTACTCATATTATAAATGTTTAAAAAACTGGGAATCTGCTTCCCTTCACACTTGCAGCAGTTCCCTTGGACAATGAAACCTGCAGCTGTATTTATTGCATCCCTCATTCCCTCATTTTGGTCTCATCCAGGGATGATCTCCATCAACAACTGGGGTTTTGCTTTCCTGGCCAACACAGCTAAGGGACTGTAAATAAAAAATATAAATATAAATATGAATATGAATATAAATATAAATATAAATATAAATATAAATATAAATAAATATAAATATCGGTTACATGTAAATATAACTAATAGAAATAATTGCTCCCAGTCTGTGGGTGTTACACAAGGGAATGTCCACCCTGGGGTGCACAAGAACTGCTGGATTTGGGGTTTCTGGGGGAGTTCCAGCAGGGTCATTCAGGTGAGTGAACTCCAGGGCAGACTGTTCCCACCCCGGTGCTCCCCTCACTCCAGAGCCATGGAAAGGGCAGAACTGAAGGAAGCTCTGCTGGATGTTGATCCCCACTGAACCTTCAGAGTTCCCCCCGTGGGTAAAAAATGGCAGAAGCACAGAATTCCAGCCTGGGTGGGCTTGGAAGGAGCTTAAAGCTCCCCCTGTCCCCTCCACCACCATCCCAGGCTGCTCCAACCCTGGAGTTTCAGGAGAGGGCAGAGGTTTGGTGAATCCATCTGGGAGCAGAGTGAGGGAGCAGATTCAGCTTCCAGAGCCTGCAGGGGCTCCAGGAGAGCTGGAGAGGGACTGGGGACAAGGCCTGGAGGGACAGGACACAGGGAATGGCTCCCACTGCCAGAGAGCAGGGATGGATGGGATACTGGGAATTAGGAATTGTTCCCTGGGAGGGTGGGGAGGGGATGGGATGGAATTCCCAGAGCGGCTGTGGCTGCCCCGGATCCCAAGGCCAGGCTGGGCACTGGGGCTTGGAGCAGCCTGGGACAGTGGGAGGTGTCCCTGGAAGGTTCTGGAAAGGACACAGGTGGGTTCTTTTGTTCTGGGCTTGAGGCATTTTGTGAACCAGCAAGGAAGTGTTGGACAAATCCCACGGAGCTCAGAAATAACAAATTCTGTAGATGGGACTTGTCTGTCCTGTGAAACACAGGGGTTTCAGGCAGTCACTCCTGCTTTACCCTCGGAGCCAGAGCTGGGCCCAGAGAGCCTGGCAGGAGCCGCTGGAACCCTTTCCCTGAGCAGGATGGAGCTGTCAGGCTCTGCTCAGGGGGGCTGCACTCAGCCCCACGGAGCATTCCCTGCACTCTGAGACTAATTCCTCCAGCAAGACCGATTGAATTCCAGAGCAATTCACTAAGAAAGAGCTAAATTGCTTGGCAGGATAATGGGAGAAGAAAGAACCTGGCAGGAGGGTAAACCTGGCAGGTTTCTTTGACCAGAAGTACCCCAGATATAACAAGTGAACCAAAGTTCCCTCAAGAATCATAAATAAAGAACTGAATCCCTCACTCCAGGCTCATCTGCTCAAGACCTGCTGCTGGTGTGTGTTTGAAAGCCCAGCTCCATCCTCCCAATGCTGGAATAGTTTTAGAGCCCTGAGCCACGAGCTGCTGAAGAATACAGAAACAATGCTGTTATTGGAGTTGTGCTAATTCCATCTCGTGTCATTACCCTGCTAAATCTGGGGGAAAGGATTGTTAAAGGGTGGGGGTTGTTCTTCAGGGGGAGAGCGTTTGCGTGGGTTTATTGCTGCTGGGTTTTAAATGTTACAGATGATGTTGGTAAACTCATAATAAGTGGAAAGTGGTTTTACTTCTGGTTTTACTTCTTCCCCTGCAGCTTTTGCAATTATTAAAATCCAGAGGTTATGATGTAATTTGTTAAAATCTCTTCTGAGGGATGCAGAAGGAATTATTCCAAGTGACTCAGACCTGCTGAGACTGGAGGAGCTTTTCGGAAAGGTTTGGGAGTGTCTGAGCGAATCCAGGAAGGCCCTGCTTAAATAATGAGCTGCTAATTGCAAATTTAGGGATCAGGACCAGGAGGTTTGGCCATTTTCTGGAAATTGCCTCCCCTTCATTCATTCCTGTCTCCCCCGGGAGGTGGTTTATCCAGAGGACGGATGAACAAACCCTTGGCTGTTGTTTACTCTGATTTCAGGTTCCCAATCTGCCAAGCCAAAAGGTTTTTGGGGTGAGGAGGTGAAAATCCATGGGTGTGGAAAGGTTAAAGATCAGTGGGAAGGAGCTCTGGAATTTGGGAATTACAGGAATCCTTTAGCATCATCACACATTTCTGGGAAACCCAGCCCTCCCTGTCCACCCCTAAAAACAAACCAGAGCCTTCCAAACAGAAACGTTCCTCGAGCTGGTTTGGGAGAGGATTTCAGGATGGTGAGGAAAAATCCGGGGATGTCTCTGTCTAATGCGTGCTCCCTGCAGTGTAGCAATGTGCCCCCTGTTGACAGAGTGACAGAACTATCCTTTGTCCCCTTGGAAAGAAACCCAGAAGTTTCTCTCCTCGATTAGGTGAAAAGGCATCTCATAAGCCTAAAAGACTTCACCTCAAATTTCAAGATAGCTAATTAGACAAGAGCCAAAAAGTCCCGCCTGAGCAATTTACTGGAAAAAGAAGTGAACAAAAAAACCTAATCACTTTTGTGTTTTACCAAGAACAAAAACCTCTTACACCTATCTCAGCTTTTCTGTTTGTTATTTTGCCTTTTATTAAACCTTTTTGTTTCCAACACTGCAACAAAAGCCATCCTACTAATTTTATGCCTCCAGAAGTAGCTAAGCTATCTTAAGTGTGATATAAACCTTCAAAAGCTTATAAGACCTGTCTCGAAGAAGCTCCTGTAACAGGATGTCTCTCTGGTTCCTGCTCCCTGCAGGCTCCGGACACGTGTGAGCACAAGGACTCCAAAATCCACGGGAGTTTCTCTCTGGGCAGCTCCTACAGCCCGTGGGCCTGAGCTGACGTGCAGAGATCTGGGGGAGCACTGGGGCCCCCCCACAGCCCCGTGTCCCTGCAGGATCCAGCTCCTGGCCAGCCCTTCGCCTCCAGGGAATTTGGGGATGCCCCTAGTGAGCCCCCGAATCGATGATTCCGTCCCACCCAGGCTGGTTAAGGCACAAACGCCCTAAATGTGATTTTAATCCTGATTTATGTGACTCCTCCCGTTCAGATTGGAGGTTCGGGGTGGTTTTGAGGGAGGGGAAGCACCAGAGGGGGTTTTACCTTGGCCAAAGCTGCTCTCACACCCTGGGAGGGCGATCTGGACCTTCCCAGGGCACGCTGCTGACCCAGCTCCGGGTCAGGGGATGTTTTGCAGGATATTTACTCCCTGCCTCTGGCAGATTTCCCCATGGGACAGCTCCAGCACCTTGATGAGTGAGAAGCTGCATTTTCCAGTCAAATTTTAGGGATTGGTCTGAGAGTTTTGCTCCTCAGCAGAGAGTGGAACTTGAACCCTGGATTATCAATCTGTGGATTTTAGAGATAAATGTTAATCAAATGAAGAGATTTGACCTAAAGGGTGTTGGGGATTTCCCTATCCAATAATCAAAGCTTCAATGTGGAATTTACTGCTTCTAAAAAGTTTTGAGTTGTGCATTAAAAAGCAAGTGCTGTGCTAAAATATTTCCTTAAGGAAAAAGCAAAAGAAATAGAAAAGGAAAAAGAGGAGAGAGAAAGGGAAAGAAAATGGAAAAGAGAAAGGGAAAGAAAATGGAAAAGAGAAAGGGAAAGAGATGAAAAGAGAAAGGAAAAGAGATGGAAAAGAGAAAGGGAAAGAAAATGGAAAAGAGAAAGGGAAAGAGATGAAAAGAGAAAGGAAAAGAGATGGAAAAGAGAAAGGGAAAGAAAATGGAAAAGAGAAAGGAAAAGAGATGGAAAAGAGAAAGGAAAAGAGATGGAAAAGAGAAAGGAAAAGAGATGGAAAAGAGAAAGGGAAAGATGGAAAAGAGAAAGGGAAAGCAAAGGGAAAGAGAAAGGGAAAGATGGAAAAGAGAAAGGGAAAGAGAAAGGGAAAGATGGAAAAGAGAAAGGGAAAGATGGAAAAGAGAAAGGGAAAGGGAAAGCAAAGGGAAAGAGAAAGGGAAAGAGATGGAAAAGAGAAAGGGAAAGAGAAGGAAAAATTAAATGTAAAAATAAAATTTTTAAAAAATTGTAAAAACAGAAAAAGAAAGTGACAAAGACAAAGCAAAATGAAAACAAAGAAAGAAAATAGAGAAAAAAGAAAAGATGAAAAGAAAAAGAAAAAGAAGTTGGTAAAAACTGATGCTTAAATCTTACAGAATCTCACTTAAATTAAATTAGAAGTTTATGTTTCTCTAGAGATGGAACCAAGGATAACAAATAGTGCCAGGTGCCATGAGTGGAACAGGATTTTCTGAGTGATCCCTGCTGAAGTGGATAAAATAATGGAGCAGAAAGGCAGTTTAGGGGACCCAGAACCTCCTCCAGAAGGAGGGAAAATCCTGGCTAAATTCCAGCCACGGATGTTGTGGGGTGTTCCTGCTGAGCTGCATCGCTCTGCTCTGCTCTGGGCTGTGGGATTGGACAGAGCCAGCCCCGCAGCACCTGGGGAATCACTGAAAAGGGATTTTTCACTAAAAACCACGAAATGCCTCTTGTGGTGAGGTGCTGGGACACCTCCGAGCCCAGCTGTGGCCAGCTGCACAGGGCAGCTCCTGCCCAGCTTCTTCCTTCTGCTGCCTGCGCTCTTCCCTGCCTTGGAAAACCCTTCCAGAGACTCCTGCCAGGCCCGACCCCGCTGCTTCCCCCAGAGACAGGAACGGACATTGTCCTCGAAATTGGCTTCGAGTCACCGCTCAGCAGGCACAGAAACGTCCCTGTCACCAGGGCCGCCACACCCAGCACCACTGCCTGCAGCACAGGGAGCCCTGGCTGCCACCGAGCCAATGCCGGCCTGCAGGAGCCAGGGAGGGATGAGGGATGAGGGATGGATGGACGGATGATGGAGGGATGGAGGGATGGATGGACAGGTGGATGGATGGATGGGCGGATGGAGGGATGGATGGATGATGGATGGATGGATGATGGATGGATGGATGGATGGATGATGGATGGATGGATGGATGGATGGATGGATGGATGGATGGATGATGGATGGATGGATGGATGGATGGATGGATGATGGATGGATGGATGGATGGATGGATGGATGGATGGATGGATGATGGATGGATGGATGGATGGATGGATGGATGGATGGATGGATGGATAATGATGGATGGATGGATGGATGATGGATGGATGGATGATGGATGGATGATGGATGGATGATGGATGGATGGATGGATGGATGGATGGATGGATGATGGATGGATGGATGATGGATGGATGGATGGATCCAAGCACTGATCCCTGTGCTGACAGCCACACCTGCACGGTGCAGCCTGCTCCAGCAGAGCGTTTGGACACAGGAGGGATTTGCCTGAGCTTTCCTACCTCTCCCAGTTATTCTGTTCTACTGTGCAGGGATTTAATTTTCCCTCTGTGTCTAATTTTGTATTCTAATTTTTCTATTTCTAGAAGCACAAGATCTCTGGGCTGGAATTACACATTTCCCTGTCCCTGGGCTGGGTCCAGGAGCTGGGTCTTTTCTTCTCAGCATGCTCTGTGGCTTTTCCCTTTTTCAGGCTATTCTTCGGGACGGAATTTTGCCCTTGTGCCTCATTTCAGCCCTGCCAGGGTGCTGCTGTGCTGGAGCTGCTGGAAAAGCTGCAGCCCATGGACAGGGTCACTTGGGCAGGGTTGAAAAGTGGCTGATGGCCAGCCCAGGGAGGGCTGGGAATGGTGGGAATGATGGAAAGGTGCCATGTCCAGTTGGGACCAGTCTTGTGTCCCCCAGGGATCAGCACTGAGCCCAGTTCTGCTCAATATCTTTATTGATGATCTGGGTTAGGGGATGATCATCGGTAAATTCACAGATGGAAGCGAGCTGGGTGGGATGTGGATCTGCTGGAGGGCAGGGAGGCTCTGCAGAGAGATCAGGGCAGGCTGGATCCATGGGGTGACAGCAGAACTGCGAGGCTCAACAAGGCCAAGTGCCCAGCCCTGCCCTTGGGTCCCCATGGAATGCTCCAGGCTGCAGGAAGAGCGGCTGGAAAACTGGGAAAGGCCCTGGGGGTGCTGGGGACAGTGGCTGGACACGAGCCCAGGTGTGCCCAGGTGGGCAAAGCCAAGGGCACCTTGTGCCAGCCATGGTGTGACAGCAGGAGCAGGGCAGGGCCCATCCCCTGTGCTGGCATGCTGGAGCACTTCCAGTGCTGGGGACAGCTCTGGGACACTCCCGGCAAGGCCTGGGGGGGCTGGAGCATGTCTAGGGAAGGGAACGGAGCTGGGAAGAGAGGCTGAGGGAACTGGAAAGGGGCTCAGCCTGGAGAACAGGAGACAGCAGTGGCTGCCACCAGACAGGAGGACACCATCCCTGCCCCACTGCTCTGTGTGTGCAGGACCTGGACAACAACAATCCCACCCCATGGAGTGCCCCACCGTGCCACAGCTCTGCAGGAACCCCAAGCGCCAGCGTCCTTCCCACAAGGACAAATGGGAACCTTTTGTTTGTGGCTCAGAATCACCTGGAAAACTCTGCCCGGCCGGGAGCTGGCACCTCCGACCCCAAAGCACTTCCCAGCCTGGGACCCAGCCCGTGCAGAGGCTGAGGGAGCTGGGAAGGGGCTCAGCCTGGAGAGGGAGCTGGGAAGGGGCTCAGCCTGGAGCAAAGGAGGCTCAGGGCCCTTCTGGCTCTGCACAGCTCCTGACAGGAGGGGACAGCCGGGGGGTCGGGCTCTGCTCCCAGGGAACAGGGACAGGAGCAGAGGGAACGGCCCCAGGCTGGGCCAGGGGAGGTCAGGGTGGACACCAGGAGGAATTTCCCCATGGGAAGGGCGGTCAGGGATCGGAACTGCCCGGTAGGGTTTGGAGTCCCGATCCCTGGAAATGGCCAAGGAACGCCCGGCGGTGGCACTCGGCGCTCTGCGCTGGTGACAAGGTGGGGACGGGTCACAGGCCGGACTGGCTAATCCCGTATTGGCTAACCCCGGATTCGGTAATCCCGGAGAGTTTTTCCAGCCCCACCGATCCCTCAGGGACGGGAGGGGCACCGCCCGCGGCCGCCAGGGGGCGCCAGGAGCAGCGCGCCTGACGCACGCGCAGCGCCCGCTCCCGTGTCCACCGCCCCGCCCGCGCCGCCTCAGACACCGCGCGGGCGGCGGAGGGGCCGCACTGCCCGACCAGGAACACCGGGAGCGGCGGGAGCACGGCGGGCCCGGGATCACCGCGGGAACCGGGAGCGGCGGTGCCGGAGCCCAGGAACCCGGAAGCAGCGCCGCTTCAGCCGCGGCAGTGCGCAGGCGCGGGAACAGAAGCCACCAATCGCAGCCGGCGGCGCGGCGGTGACGTCACAGGGGCTGTGAGCGGGCCCCGCTCCGGGAAGAGGCGCGGGAGGAACCGAGAGCGGCCCCGGGAACGGGCCCCGGGAGCGGCTTCTGGGCTCTGGGCCCCGGGCATGGGCTCCGGGCTTCGGGAACGGCCCTGGGCTCCGGGAATGGGCTACGGGCTCCGGGAACGGGCTCCGGGAGCGGCCCTGAACTCCGGGAACAGGCTCCGGGCCCCGGGAATGGGCTACGGGCTCCGGGCCCCAGGAACGGGCTCCGGGAGCGGGTTCTGGGCTCTGGGTTCCGGGAGCGGCTCTGGGTGCCGGGGCTGGCCCTGGGCTCCGGGACCTGGACCAGGGCGTCCCAGGGGTCACACGGTGGCTTTAGGAGGGTCAAAGGAAAGAGTCGCCGGGGGTGGGTGACCAGTCTCGGTGGAGGGACACGCCGTGGAAGAGGCTGGCGCTGGGCTGGTGCCGGGTGAGTTTTCCAGGCTGAGGGACCTGGAGGAGGCGGCTGCGGTCCTGTTCGTGTCCCGGAGCTGGAGGCAGCAGGAGCAGGGCAGAAACCCGGTGGCAAATCCTCGCTAAAAGAAGAGTTGGAGGCGGTCAAGAGAAGGAGCTGCTCCAGGCTGTGGTTTATCCATGATGAGCTTCCCCAAACCGTGTTCTGCTGCTGGCTGGCAGCTGCTGCACACTCCCCACACTTCCCAGCATGGAGAGGAGGAATCTGCAGCCCCTGCCCTGAGCTGGGGTGAATATTCTGCTGATTTACAGCGGGATGCACGCTGAGGGTTAAGGCAGACCCTGTGCTTGGCATCAGATCTCGACAGCTCATTAGCAGCTCTGTGCAAGCTGCACTAGCCCCGGGTAATCCTGGCAGCTTTTCAGGAGGATTCTGCAGCCTTCAAAGCAGGAGATAAGACAGGAGTGTCGCAGGAAAGGAGGGTGGTTGAGGCTGGGGACACGGCAGAGGCACGCAGCTTTCCGAGCAGAGCTGGAACAGGAGGGAATCTCCGTGTGCTGCCGGAGGCTCCCTCTGACGAGGCACCCGCCTCTGATCATCCCTGATCCCCTCCTTTCCCCTGCACACGCTGCTTGATCATTCAGTCACTGCCAGGCAAGACATGCCCAGCTGCAAAGGGGATCACAGAGCCCGTGAAGCAGCAGAGGAGCTCTGTCAGCCTGAGCTGCCTGCACAGCTCTGTGACACCCCTGTGTTCTTAGGGACTGCCACCCTGGGGCGGTGGGACGTGTCCCTGCAATGGCAGGGGGAGAGCTGGATGAGCTTTAAGGTCCTTCCAACCCAAACCAGTCTGGTAATTAATGACTTTGTACTAATTACCCACAGCAGCACTGGCACAAAGACTTCACGCCCTCAGCCCACCTCACCTCCCTCAGAGGATTTTGCTGATTTTTGGGGTGTTGGAAGAGCTGAGTGCTGCACACAGGGCACTGCTGCCCGGGATTTAAATGACATTTATTGACCCCCTGCAGTCAGGGTGGGCCAAGGAGACAAAGGAAGGCCTGGCTGGAGACTTCTCCTGGTCTAGAATTGCCCAGAGCTCTAAAGGTGCCTCATTTCCCTGGGCACGGACAGGTGGGAGCACTGATAGCCCATTGTGCCCGTGTGAAACACCTTCCTGCTCATTTTGTGGCTCTCTGTTCCCTAAAACCGATGGAAATGTTCAGCGTGTGAAGAAAACCCTTCAGTGAAGGCAGGGAGAGCCTTGGAACATTTGCTGAGGCCTGAGTGCAACTTTGCTCGGAGAGCAGCAAGGCCCAGGCTGCTTTTTGGACATTTTACACAAAATGTTTCAGTCTTCAGGTTTTGGGGGCTCAGTTTGGGGTGTTCCTCCTTGACAGTAACGATTCTGTGGGGTGGCTGGTTTGTTTCACAGCAATACTGAATTAAACAATACCTGGTGGTGAAGCTATTTTTGTCTCGTGGGCTGAATTTAAAAATCAGGATATTTTTGGGAGTGAGCACAACTTCCTGCCTGCTTTCCTGTGCTGCTGCTAAAGATGGAGGGGCATGCTGGTTCCTTTATCTTTTTATCTCTGTGCAAACAGCCCTAAATCCCAAATCCAGGGCAGTTTGTCAGGGAAGGAGTGAAGCCCCCCCTCCTTCAGCTCTTTGTGGTCTGCCAGAGTCACAAAAGCAGGAGTTTGAAGTGCTCAGTGCTTGTGCAGGGGGTGCAGCTGGCTCCTGGAGTGAGGGGTTATCTCTGCACAGCCCCTGAGCTGCGCTTTTTACAGCTTTTGGGGTTGTTCAGGGAAAATTTGGCCAATAAAACTTCAAAAATGAACAAGTTGAGCGTAGAGGATCTGTGAGCAGAAGGCTCGTGCTGAACAAGGAGAGCTCAGAGCAGCTGCTGGCAGCAAGTGAATGTTGTCATTGTGCAGCTCGGTTAGTAACTGAGTTCCAAAATTGGAGACAAGTTGTTCTCCTGCAAGAACATCAGGGAAATAGACAGATTTTATCAGAATATTCAGACTTTGGACCACTTTCTTCAAAATTCTGCTTTAAAAATAGAGGAGAGGTCCAGAAGGAAGGGGGGTGGGAGAGAAAAAAAAAAGCATTTTGTTCTCTTCCTCCTTCACAGCTAATCAGACTTGGAATTTTTTTCTGTTTAATTGGGATATCCGAGAGTTCAGCAAGAGGAACAAAGAGGTAAAATGGCTCCAAATTCTCCTGGACCTTGGCACAGTTTTAGGGGACACAAAATACTGTCACAGCTTCTCCTGGGATTTGTTTTGCATGAATATAACAGGAACACACCCAGAGTCAGACAAAACCCTGCAGTTTGGGGCTCAGGGTCTGACAAGGATATTTGAAATGTAAATAGAAAATACTTGTTCAAATCCAGTACAAGAAGGAAGGGGGGTGGGTGTTTTCCTGACATATTTCCTGGTTTTTAAAGGAGAAATCCAAACCCATTTTTCTGTCCATGTTTGCTTTAAAAGCTTTAAGGAATGGGGGGAGAAAAGCTTCAAAAAGCTTCAAAACCTGGAATCCTGTGGGACCAGCACTGCCTCTCCCACCCATTAAACAGTTCATGGTTTGCCAGGCTGGAATTTCCTTGGAGCTGCCTGAAGCTGCCAGGTGCCAAGGGAAGGAGGGGGTGAGGTGCCAGAGCTGGGGAGGGGGGTGATGAGCCTCTGGGGGGGGACACCCGAGAGAGTGATGGCTCTGAGCGGGATGACAAGGCTCACAGGGGACACACGGGGTGACGAGGCTTGAAGGGGACACCCGAGGTGACCGATGGCTCTGGGAGGGACGGTGAGGCTCAGAGGGGATACCCAAGGTGGCAGGGCTCAGGGGGCAGACAAGGTGATGGCTCTCAGGGGACACCCGAGGTGATTGATGGCTCTGGGAGGGGACACCCAAGGTGATGGCCCCAGCTCCGTGGCAGCAGCAGCTCCTAGGATCTCAGGAAGCCAGAAGACCCCAGCAGCTCTCTCCAGATGTCCGAGTGCACAGGTCTGGGGGAGATGCCAGGAATCCCTTCAGCAAGAAATGAGCCCCCACACGTACCACGGATAAATCTATATATCATATGTGGATTTCTATGGATGTATCTTCAGCACAATCCTATTTGCCTTGAGGAGGTCAGGGTAGTTGAAGACACACCGTGGGACACAAGCAGGAATTTTCTTGCTTGCGTTAGAGAAAAAGCCAATTAACAGCGTGTTGATTAGCTGGGGGCTCTGTGCTGCAATGCACTTGAACGTTTGAACAGGTGTGAGGCTGCGTTTGCAGAGGCAAAGCGCTTCCTACGGCTTCAGGTGGCTCCTGGCGCCGAGAAATTTTGCCGCAGACGTGCAAAAATCAAGTCCTGAAGCAGTTTTGAGGGAGAACGTGCGGAAAAATAGGAAAGGAGGGCGGGGTGTTTCCCTATCCGGCAGGGAAAAAGTGAAACTTCCCATACCGGGAGTCGAACCCGGGCCGCCTGGGTGAAAACCAGGAATCCTAACCGCTAGACCATATGGGAGGCGCTGAGTGCTGGTGCACCCGCGGATAGCAAAAGGGCTACAGCCCGCCCCGCTGATTCCAGAGCGGCTCCGCCGGGCCGTGCTCTGCTGCTCCATGGGAGACACCAGGAGTCACCGGGAGTGCCCGGGACTCATCGGGAGCCCCCCGGTAAACGCCCCCGCATTGCCAGGGAGGCGCTGCCCTCACCCAACATGGCGGCCGGGGCTTCCGCCGCCCCGCGCCCGCGTCACGTGACGCCGGGGGCGCGCGCGTGCGCGGGGCGGGCGGGGCGCGCGCTCACGTGACCGGCGGCGGCCGCCGAGCGCTGGGTCCCGTGAGCGGGGGGGGGGCGGGACGGGGGCACCGCCACAGGCCCGGGCACCGCCCCACCGGGCACCGCCGCAGGCCCGGGCACCGCCACCGCCCCACCGGGCACCGCCGCAGGCCCGGGCACCGCCGCAGGCCCGGGCACCGCCGCAGGCCCGGGCACCGCCCCACCGGGCACCGCCACAGGCCCACCGGGCACCGCCAGCGCCCCACCGGGCACCGCCGCAGGCCCGGGCACCGCCCCACCGGGCACCGCCGCAGGCCCGGGCACCGCCCCACCGGGCACCGTCACCGCCCCGCGCCGTCCGACCTGCCGGCGCTCACACCGGCAGCGCCCTCCGAGCCGCCGCAGGGACCGGGGGTCCCACCGGCATCGTCCCCCGAGCCGGTCCCGAGCCGCCCATCGCCGCCGGAGGTACCGAGGCGCGGCCCGGCCCGGGGGGCGCGGGCGCTGCGAGGCCCGGCGGGGCCGGGGCGGCTGCGGGGAATCCCGGGGGAATGGAGGGACGTGCCAGGAGAAGGGGCTGCGGGGATCCAGGGGGAAGGGGCTGCGGGACATGCCGGGAAGGGGCTGCGGGACATGCCGGGAAGGGGCTGCGGAGGCACTGCCGGCCCGGCCGCAGCGATCCCAGCCGGGCCGGGTGGTTTCGGGAGCGCCGGAGGTTTCCCGGCGGCAGCGGGAGTTCCCCATGGCCCGGAGCAGGGGGAGGGGAGCTGGGGCTGTGCCAGCGCTTCCCCAGTCCCGGGGGTGGCATTAGCATTGGGATTGGCGTTGGCATTGGCAGTGGCGAGCGGAGCCTGTGCGTGTGCAAAGCAGCGATCCAAGGTGGGCTTCTCTCTGCAGGTGTGTGATGCCAAGCACAGCCATGAAGAAAAAGGTAAGGACTGGCAGGAGGATCCTGTGTTTTCCTTCCCATCCCCATCCATGAGCACCGTTTGTTGTATCCATCCCTCGGCTGGGGCTCCGGTGCCTCTCAGAGTCAGCGCTGCATCCTCTGCTGAAGTGCCGGGCGTTAAGCCCGGGTTTAATCCTGGCCTGGGGATGGGCCGGGTTCCTGCAGAGCCTTCCCCGGCAGTTGCTGTTCCCCGGGCGCTGCTGGGGCTGTTGCAAAACCCTCTGCAAAACCCTGTGCTCAGGGAGGAGGATCTGCTCCTGGGCCACCCTCCCGAGGTGTCCCAGGAGCCCCGAATCCCCTCGGGGCTCCAGGAGGATGAAATTTAACACGTGGGGAAGGAGCAGAGGCTCTGGGCACCGCAGGGGTGGGTGTATCCCAGCAGGAGCACGTCCAGAGCTCTTAAAGGAATATCTGGCTGCTTTTCCATGGTGAGGCGGGGTTGAGTTCCCTGCCTGGCTCTCTGTGCTGCTGTCTGACCCCTTTGCAAGGGCTCTGCAGCCTAAACTTTGGGAATTGGGGATGGTTTGGGCTGTGCCTCAGAGGGGGATCACGTTTCTGCCTGGGATTTTTTGCTGGTGCTGTGAAATAAGAGCTTGGCTGTTCTCTGGGATCAGCTCAGGGCACAGGACAGGACAGGGCAGCATCCTGGGGAGGCCTCCCCAGCCCTCCTGGGTGTGGAGCCGCCAGGGACACTCCTTGTTGCCAATCCTGGAGCCTGTGGGCAGCTTCCCTCTGGCCAGGGCGCTCCCAGCCCGGAGCTGCTGCAGGGTGACCTGAGCACACAGCGCTGGGGAATTGTGCCTTGCTTTTGTGCCCAGGCTGTGGCAGCTCCTGCCCTGCTGTCCAGGCTGGGGGTGGGAGGCTGGGCAGGCACTCGCTGGGCTGTTCTCCTGAAATCCCTCCTGGATGGCAGACTTGCAGGGCTGCTGCCAGGAGCTGGATTTGGCTTTGTGACTGGAACTTGTCTAACAGCTGGGTTTTGTGAGCGAGGCTCTGTTGGCTGCCACTGATGGGTTTGTTTTGTTTAATTTTTATTTTTAGATCGCAATGTAAAGCCTTGCCTGGTGTGACTGTCTCTGGTGTGACTGTCTCCCCTCATCCCCACCCCCAGCAGCATTCCCTACTTTTTGGCTGCCTCTCCTTTCCCCTGAGGTCTGCAGGGATGGGACATCATGGAGCCAGGAGTCTCCTCTGGAGAGGCATCACTGGAGCCATAAAGGGTCTCCCCTGCTCTGGGGATGCTGACCTGAGTTGTCTCATCTGCTTTTCCCGTGGTTTTTTTTTTTTTTTTTTGATCCTCTGGCACCTGAAGCTGGGAATGTCCCTGGTATTTGGGGAAAGGAAACCAGTCATGTTGTGGTTGGTCTCATACGAGCAGTATGAGAAGGTCTTTAAGGTCCCTCCCAACCCTGTCTAGTTAGGACAGCGTTTGGAAAACCAGGGGCTGAGGGGTTGTTTTTGGTCTGAAGGGTTGAGACAAAGCTGTTCCTCATCTGTGAAGTCCTTTGGTGCCACCAAAGCCATCAGGTGGGAGGGGCTGGGAATGGGGAGGCAGCTTCTGCTTTTCCCAAGTCCTGTCCATGTTTTTGGAGAACAGTGTTCAATCTTACCAAGGACAGCAGGGAGGTGGGGTGACCATGACCCAGTGACCAGCCAGGAGTGGTTGGGATGTCTGTCCTGCTCCCCACGTGCTCTCTCTGCCTCTCTCCTGGTGCATTCCCAGCTGGACTGTGCCAGTGCTGTGTTCGGTGCCTCTGGCAGTAAGATGGCAGCTCGAGGGAGCTGGGAGGGACTCGATGCTCTGTGGGAGCTCATTTTTCCTTCTTTCCCTCTGTGCAGGTGCTGCTGATGGGTAAAAGCGGGTCTGGGAAGACCAGCATGAGATCCATTATCTTTGCCAACTACATCGCCCGGGACACGCGGCGCCTGGGGGCCACGAGTAAGGAACTGCCGGCCCCATTCCCATCAGCGCTCCAAGCCCCTCATCACAGGGGCGGGGCCGTTCCCTGCAGCGATCCCGGGGTCGGGAGTGTCCCTGCAGGTCCTCCCAGCTGCCACACCCTGCTGGCAGCGTCGGGAGCAGCCAGGGACAGGCAGGAAGTGGAGGGAAGGGAAAGCAGCACTGGGATCGGCTTTGCTGCTTTATTGTTCAACTTTTATCCTCAACTCCCTTTTTTGGGATCAGGAAGCAGCCTTTGCTGCTTTATTGTTCAACTTTTATCCTTAATTCTTTATTTGTGGGATCAGGAAGCAGCCTTTGGTGCAGCTACATCTGCCAGAGCCTCCTCTGTGTTGGTGGAACGTTCCTGCTGTATGCAGGGGTCTCCAGCACAGGGATCCTGCAATGCTCCCATGGTTTTGGCAGGATGATGCACTGGGCTTAATGAATGCCTTTCTTTTTTCCCTTTCCAAAACCTTTGTTGGGAAAGAGCAGGAAGTGATTCCTCTGGGAGAGGTGGATGAGTTGTTGGGATCTGGTGCCTCTCACTGGGAAGGGCCTGTGTGGATTTAATGTCAGGGATTGGTGTAAATTTCCTCTTTGCCATGAATTTGGCCTCTTCCTGAAGTTTACATTCCCCGTGTTCCTGGTTTATTTTGTCAGGGATGGTTTAAAGCCCTGCACAGTCATTCCTGCAGTATCCCAGGGATCAGGGAATGTGTGAGTGAACAGGAACACGTACTGCACTTCCCAGGGGAGCAGTGGGCAGGGAGGCCTGAGTTCCTATGGGAAATGGTGTTTTGGTGGGATTTTACAAACTGGTGCTGCTTTGTGAGGAATGCCCATCCCTGGAAGTGTCCAGGGCCAGGCTGGATGGGGCTTGGAGCAGCCTGGGATAGTGGAAGGTGGCAGGGGCTGGAATGAGTGTTTTGATCCCTTCCAGCCCAAACCATTCCATGATTTGGTGCTGATTTCCATGATTTTTGGCTGCCCAGGCTCTGCCCTGCGTGTGTGGTACAGTCAGTGAGCTCCTTCTGTCTCTTTGCAGTTGATGTGGAGCATTCCCACGTCAGATTCCTGGGAAACCTGGTGTTGAACCTGTGGGACTGCGGAGGGTAGGTACTGATTATTCCTGGCCTTGCCCAGCCTTTGGGGGAGGCTCTGGGGAATCAGGGATGGAGCAGAGTGGATTCTCCTCCCCCTGGGATGAGGTGGTGCCAAAGGAATGCTCCTTCTCCTGCTGTCCTGAGGTGCTGGAATTGCTCACTCCAGCTCCATCCAGGTGGGATTTGTGCAGGGAGGCCATGCTGGAGGTTGATCCTGTAGTTCCTGGAAGCAGCTTTTTTCAAGGAATGCTGCCCCCTCCTCAGCTCCATGGCCTCTGGACCATCTCAGTCATGTTCAGCCAGAGTTAAAGGAGATTTAAATCCTGGGATTTAAGGCTGAACTGATGCTTTGGGTCACGTTTCACCTGTTCCTGCTGCTGTGGCTTTCACAAACAGCTCCTTAAAGCCAGCCTGGGGCCAGAAGCAGCAGGACATGAGGGAAGCTTCAGCTTCCTGTGGGACTGGGGGGCTGACGCTCTCCAGAAGCATCCAGCTTTCCTTGGGAATGCTCGGGGCAGGCAGCTCCAGCCTGGCCTCCCGAGTGGGGGCTGCAGTTCCAAATCCCAGCCTTGCCCTCCTGGTTGGAGGAGCTTCCCACAAACCCAGCGTGCCAGGCGAGAGCTGCTCTAAAGGGAGTCTCCTGCTCTGCTCCCTCAGCCAGGACACCTTCATGGAGAACTACTTCACCAGCCAGAGGGACAACATCTTCCGCAACGTGGAGGTGCTGATCTACGTGTTCGACGTGGAGAGCAGGGAGCTGGAGAAGGACATGCACTACTACCAGTCCTGCCTGGAGGCCATTCTCCAGAACTCCCCCGATGCCAAGATCTTCTGCCTGGTGCATAAGATGGACTTGGTGCAGGAGGACCAGCGGGATCTGGTGAGGAGCTGGCAGTTGCCATGGAAACGCATCCCTTGTGCCATGTGGGTCACACCTCAAAGGCAGCCCCTCAGGGCTGTTCCTCGAAGGCTTTCTCAGATGTCCTCAGAGCTTTTCCTGCCTTCTTTTAAAGTGTGTCATCCTAGAATCCAGTGGAGAACAGCAGTGCTGATTTTTAGGGACAAGAAAAGCCTTTCCTGCCTGGTTCCAGAGCTCCAGCACACCTTGGCTCCTTCCAACCCAAACAATTTTGGGATTCTGCAGCAAGACATCCCTGGCACTGCTGCTCCCTGGGAGGGTTCCTGGCCACTCTCCCCTGCTGTGTCCCAGAGATCCGTGTGAAACTCATCCCATAAATCCATACAGCAGCCACAGCACAGGCAGGAACATTTACACTCAATCCCTAAACTCTCTTTGCTCCCCAGATTTTTAAGGAGCGCGAGGAAGACTTGAAGCGCCTTTCCCGGCCCTTGGAATGTGTTTGTTTCAGAACTTCCATCTGGGATGAGACACTTTACAAGGTTGGTGCAGCTTCCTCTCCACATCTGCCTTCCCACTGGGAGCAGAGCAGGAGGAGGATCCCTGGAGCTGCTGCTGGTGTTTTCAGCTCTGCAGCTGCTGTTTCTGCAGGGTGTCAGTGAAGCCCAAATTAATCCTGGGGTTAATTAATTAATTTTAAAAAGTCAGCATGCGGTAAATACTGAGAACTTGGCAGACAGGCATCCCAAATATCCCCCTGGCTCTGGGAGGGGTGAGGTTGGGCACTGCCCCACAACTGGGTCAGCAGCTGGGCAGGGAGGAGAGGCTGAGCTTGGAAGATCCGAGTGTGGATGAGCACAGATGTTGATCCCAGCATCCCCCAGCCCCTCCTGGGCTTGTTCCTGGCCTGTTGGGATAAGGTGGAACTTTGGGTCAGGGATGAGCTGCCAAGTGTCCATCTGCGTGCTGACCTTGCTCAGGATTAAAAATCTCTGTGAACTTGAGTGGGAGGAGACAGAAGCATTCCCAACTTAAAGCAGGAATGATTTAAGTCTGTTCAGCAGCACTGTAGTTTCTCTGCCTGCTGGAGAAGAACTGGAGCCAGGGAGGGATCTCTGCATGTCTGGGCTCCCCCTGGGACTTGGGCATGGAGGGTGAAGAAGCTTCTCAGCCTTGCCCAGGCTGTCAGCGCCCAGAAGTGCCAAAAATCCCTCTGGGAGCACATTTCTCACGAGGGCCTGAGGAGAGCAGCTGGTGGGACCTTTCTGTGTCTCCATGTCCAGGCCTGGTCCAGCATTGTCTATCAGCTGATCCCCAACGTGCAGCAGCTGGAGATGAACCTGAGGAACTTCGCTCAGATCATCGAGGCAGACGAGGTGCTGCTGTTTGAGAGAGCCACGTTCCTGGTGAGTTCCTGGCATGGGTTCCCTGGGTGGAGCCTCCCTTCCCCTCCTCTCTGCCTGGGAGCCAGGCTGGGAGAGCTGGGGCTGCTCACCTGGAGAGGAGAAGGCTCCAGGGAGAGCTCAGAGCCCTGCCAGGGCCTGAAGAGGCTCCAGGAGAGCTGGAGAGGGACTGGAGACAAGGCCTGGAGGGACAGGACACAGGGAATGGCTCCCAGGGCCAGAGGGCAGGGATGGATGGGATATTGGGAATTAGGAATTGTTCCCTGTGAGGGTGGGCAGGCCTGGCACAGGTGCCCAGAGCAGCTGTGGCTGCCCCTGGATCCCTGGAAGTGTCCCAGGCCAGGCTGGACCCTGGGGCGTGGAGCACCTGTGACAATGGGAGGTGTCAGGTTGGAACTGGTGAGCTTTGAGGTCCTTCCAAGCCAACCCATTGTGGGATTCCATGGAAGTTGGGAGGTGCCAGCCCCAGTGCAGAATGCCCTGATCCAGGCCTTGGCATTCTGAAAGCAGCTACTGGGACCCTGTGGCCCATGGGATCATCCCAAAATTCCCCCCTGCAGCAGCTGAGCTGAGGTTTGGTTGGGGTTTCCTCTTGCAGGCTCTGGGAGTGTTTCATGTCCCCATTGTGGTGGGACTGCTCTGAGAATCCCCCTCTGCACAGGGCAGGAACCTTTTGTAACTTCACAACCAAACCTTTTCACTTCCTCCTGCTGGGGCATTTGAGCTGGACCTGATTTCTTTTGATTTTTGATATTCTGCAAACCCAGAGCATGGATGGGGTGTCAGCCATGGGATTGTGATGCTCTTCCATGTCCTTGTGCTCCTAATCCCTCTGCAAAGGTGCTGGATAAAACCACTCTTGGTGCTTGTCCATATTCCTGATTGCTGGGCTGGGCTCTTCACACTTTGCACCAAACTCTTGCTGAGCTGAAGGAAATACTTGAATTATTTGGAGTGTTTTCCTTGCTGGTGATTTGGAAATGATGGAGGGAATTTGGGAAAGGAGCCACGACTTTTTTCCCTCCTTAAACTATCAGAAACAAACACTTGCCATGCCTGGCAAGTTCTGCTTTTTGACCTTTTGGAGATAATGAATAGTTCCACCTTGGGGTGTGTGACAGTGTGATTGTTACAAGGACATTTTCAACTGAAAGAAATGTTCTTTGCTACAAAAATTGCCTGCTTAATTTAAGTGCAATGGTGACTTCTTAAAACACTCCTCCCTTTTTTTCATATACTTAAACATTCCCAGGACTCTTTTCTCTTGAAGGGAAATCTTCCTGTGAAAAATCTCTTTGGGAAATCTTATTCTGAAAACTATTCTGAAATTGTGTTTAAATTGTAGTGAAAAAAACTCGTCTGGGAAGTTTAGGAGGGAAATTGAACACTGGGAACTGCAAGTCTTGGATGTGGCTAAAACTGTGCTTGTGGGAAAAATTGGGCAAGTTTAAAAAGTGATGGGGTTAAGGGAAAAAAAGAGGAAAAAACAACCCTAAAAAACCTGTTCAATGTGACTCCCTGAAAAGAGCAGTTTCACATTCCTGTGCAAGGGCTCCTGACACATCCAGTGAGGGCTGATTTTGGAATTGTGAAGAGTTCAAAGCACCTGGGCTAAGGTTTTGAGGAGATTCTTGTCAGGTTTGCTGTGGGGATGGAGCTGTTTGGGCAGGAAATGCAGCTCTCACTCCATGTGGCTGAGGAACAAAGGGCTGGGGCCACCAGCTTGGTTGGAATGTTTATGGAGATGCTTTCAAGGGTTCCTAAAGCCCTTCAGACCCGCTGGGTGTTGGCATCCAGGCACTGCTCCCTCTGCTCTGACCGGAGTCTTGGAGAAGGAATTCCCAAGGACCCAGCTGCCTTTGAGCTGCTTTTCTTGGGGAGCAGCAGCTTGATTTGGCTTTGGGATCACTGCCTGTGCAGGATGGGGAATCCCCCAGCAGCACCTTAGGAGGGGAAATCCATCACAGCACTCAGCCTATTCCTGAGGTGACGGCCACGTTTTTTACCGTTTCCACCTATTTTTGGATCAAGATGTAAATTACTGCTGAGGTGAAGCCCTCAGGGGACAGCGGTGTCACCTGGCAGATCTGTGCCATCCTTTGTGTGCTGATCTGAGCTTCTCCACCAAAGCCCCACAAGAATTTCTGTAAACACTCCCAGATCCAGTCGGCCAAAGGCAGAGGGGATCCTCCCTGCTCCCCAGCCATTGCCAGACCTGCAGTGGGAGAGCTGGGCTGGAGTCCCTGACCGGCTGTGCCCCTTCTCCAGGTGATCTCCCACTATCAGTGCAAGGAGCAGCGGGATGTGCACAGGTTTGAGAAGATCAGCAACATCATCAAACAGTTCAAGCTGAGCTGCAGGTGAGCTGCTCCCATCAGCACTGGGGACATCAGGGCTATTCCAGCTTTTCCCAGAGAGTCCCAGTTTGACTCCTCAGCAGCTGGAATGCCAGGGTGGAATATTGCTGGAACGCAAACCATTTAAATGTTAATTTAACTCCTCCTTTGCTCATGGTGGGAGAGCTTTGGTGCTGTTTTATTCCAGGCCTCCTTCTCCTGGATCAAGGCAGAGAAATTCCAGGGCTGAAGTGATCAGAAGTGTTTCTCTTGGAAAGTGGGAATGGCAGCTGGAGAGCTCTGCTCCAGCCCAGGCCCACAGGGCTGCCTGAGGAGGACAGGGCTTGCAGGCACTGTTTATCCCTGTTTTCAGTGGGAAAGTGGGAAGCTTGGCTTTGCACAGCCCTCAGGCTCCACTGCCAGGTTAATTCTGAGGGTGTGTGGAGCTGGATAGAATGGAGAAGTTTCTGGGGGGCTTACAGATGTTCAGATGTCTCCAGATATTCCCATTTTATGCCTATTTCTGCTGCTCATCCTGAGTGTCCAGCTGGGAATGGCTGAACCCTGGTATCCATGGGGAGCAGGCCTGGTCAGGGGGGTTGTGTCTGGAATTTCCTTCATTCAATGCACAATCAGCTGATACTGTTCTCATTTGGCCCCAAACTGAGGAATTTTGCCTTTAAAACCAAGCCCAGCCAAAGCCCTGCTGTAACCACACCTTGCCAAGTGGGAATTCCAGCTCCTCCTTGTTCCCAACAGCTCAGATCAGGGATTTTGGCCACGTGGGTACAAAAGCTCTTCATTCACTCTCTTTTCCCCCTGTATTTCCTTGTTTTTCAGTAAGCTGGCAGCTTCTTTCCAGAGCATGGAGGTCAGGAACTCCAACTTTGCTGCTTTCATTGACATCTTCACATCCAACACCTACGTGATGGTGGTCATGTCAGACCCCTCCATACGTAAGTCTGAGCCAAGAGAAACCTGCTTGAGGCAAAAAAAAACCCCAGACAAACCTCAAAAAAGGCGTAATTAGTGCAGTTTAAACTGTGTTGCTCTTGGAAAATGAGTTATTTGTTACAGAACTGATTCAGAGAGAGGGATTGAGTGTGAGCAGGACACTACAGAGGTGGTGGCACAGCTGAGCTGCTGCTGCTGTCTCCGGGAGCCACCAAACCAGACCTGGCTGAGCAGGTCGTGCCTAAAGCCTATTTTGGGCAGTTGGGAGCTGGCAGCCCCGGTGATTTTTGGGGAGGAAGCAGAGCTGGCTCATGTTTGGGTGTTGCTGGGCTGTCTCGGGTGGACAGGCTCTAATTTTAGCAGCCTCTATTTATCCCAAGGAGGAGCTGCAGCACTGCCAGCCCGCAGCCCCTGGGAGCAGATCCCTGTTTACACGGCTCTTGGAATTCCTGCTGGGAGCTCAGGGGCTCCAGGGACACTGCCCAGCACTCCTCAGGCCTGCTGCTCTTGTTTTCCCTGCCCTCCTCACTTGGGGAATTGGGGACAGTGTGGGATCCCGGAGAGTGAGGCACCAGCTGGGCATTGCTGGGCTGGGGAGCAGCTCTGGGATGAGCAGCTCTCCCTGGGAGAGGCTTTTCCTCATGTTCTTCTGGGATCAGCCAACAGCCCTGACCATCCCATGTTAAATTTGCCCAGACCATCCCACACTAAACTTTGCCCAGACCTTCCCATGCTTGATTTTGCTCAGACCATTCCATGCTGAATTTTGCTCAGACCTTCCCGTGCTTAATTTTTACCCATCCCACATGAAATTTTCCCCACACCATCCCACACTAAACTTTGCCCAGACCCTCCCACCTTAAATTTTGCCCAGCCCAAAATCCCACTGTGGATTTTGCCTGGCTTGGGAGCAGCAGGATGCACCAAGCCCTGCAGGCAGAGCTGTTGGAGCCAGGCAGCCCTGAGGCCGTGGTGACTGTCACCCTTTTTAACTTCTTTTTATCTCCCCTGCCCCTTTTCCGTCGCAGCTTCCGCGGCCACGCTGATCAACATCCGGAACGCCAGGAAACACTTCGAGAAGCTGGAGAGGGTGGATGGACCAAAGCACAGCCTGCTCATGCGCTGATCCCAGGCACCGGGGCTTGGGGGGAGAAAAAACGGATCGGGACTACTTCTTTTTAGGAGAATCTAACACTGTCCATGTCTTCGTTGGGCTTTGAAATGAGTGTGCTGCTTGTTTTTTCTCCTCATCACGTTGGACACTAGAGCTGGAGGCTGGCCGGATCCGCCGCGGACCTTCCCGGAGTTCCCTGGCACGGGAGGGTGGGGCAGGAGGCAGGACAGGCGATGTGCCCGCAGGGGTGCGGCAGAGCCCTCCTGGATGCGTGGCTGCCGGCTGCTGGGATATTTACTCTTTCCTTGGAGGGTTGCTAGAATGAGTTTATAAATTTCTCCTCGTCTTTGGTCATGGAAATAAATTTTTGCTACCAGGGATTTCAGATCTGAGAGCTTTGCAAAGTGGGTTTGCTTTCTCCCAAATCCTGGGGCAGCTTGGGGAAGCAGGAGCTGTAGGAACTGGGTGGCTCGGTTCGTGGTTTTGGGGGGATTTGGCTGAAAGCCATTTCGGAGTTTCACTGGGAATCGCTTGGCAGCATCTCCCTCCCTTTATTCTCTCTTGCTGCATCAAATTACTGTGTAAAAAAGGGTGTGGTGCCTCCGTGCCTGGCTCTTCCCTGTATCCGTGCCCACACACCCGCTGGGAGGGGAGAAATCCACCGGGGCGAGTCCGGCAGTGGGAACGAGGAGCTAAAAGGGCCGGAGAACTTGGAGCCTCCGCACAAGAGCTCCCAGCCCCGCTCCATCCTCCTGGAATTCAACAGCCGCGTCTCGCACCGCCCACCCGGCAGCTGCCGTGCCTCCCCTCGGGCTGGGGGAGTTCCGATGGGAATCGTCCCCGTGGGAGAGGAGCTGCTCCCGAGGGAGCCCCTGGAGAGCCGCGAACGGGCCGGGCCCCCGGCAGAGGTTGTGCTCGCCGGGGTGCAGGGCTGGAATACCTGGAGTGGGAATCGTGGAACAGCCCCGACACAGCCGCTGTTCCCCCATGGAGTGCCCCGTGGCTGGGAGCAGACCCCGCTGGGAATGTCACGGCTTCCCACACTCCAGCCCTGCCTCGGAGCAAGAGGATGATGCGGGTGTTGGAGCCTCTGGAATGCCCCATCCCACCGGGAAGGGCTTCAGCAGAGCCGGAGAGGCCGCAGCTCCTTCCAGGAGCTTTGGGCACCTGCTGGGAGCTGACGCGCCGGGAAGGAGCGGCGGTGGGAATGCTGCTCATCGCCATGGTGACAGGAGTTGCCGCTGGGTTTCCTTAGGGAACGAACCGCAGCAGCACATGGGAGTGGGATGATGTCAAAGGGGAGTGTGGAGTGGGGGGCAGGTGACAAAGACCGGTGAGGGACAAGTGGCCGGAGCTGTCAGGAGCCAAATCCTGGCCGGGCTGGAGCTCCTGGGACAGTGACCCAGTGGGGGCTGGAGTAAAGTTCAGCTGCTCTCCCTCTCCAAATCCCTTTTCCTGAAGCGCACGGATCTGGGGGCTCTGTGGGAATCAGCCCGGTCCTTTTGCTATGGCCAAGGTGCCACTGTGCTCATCGAGTGCCAGCCTGTGACAAACACAGGTGGCTGTGTCAGAGCACCTGCCCTGCGTGCTCCGATGGCGCCCAGGTGTGTCCTTTGTCCCTTCCCAAAGCAGATCCCAGGCCTTTTTGGGAGCCTGGGGTTGGTAGCTGCTCTGGTCCCTTCCATTCCAAGCAGGGAGATTTGGGAGATCGGGCTCATCACCCTCATCCCAACCTCTGGTGGAAAAACTCTTCCCACTTTCTCTGGCAGCTCCTGCCCTCAGAAAGAAAAAAAAAAAAAAAAAAAGATGCCTGCTCCAGATGTTTCTCACACAAACATCCCAAACCTGGATGAGGTGGCCACGATCCAGCCTTTTCCTTCAGCACTTGACCTTGAAATGAGGGGAAACTTGATGCCATGTGTCACTGAGATCCTGAATAAATCCCCCCTTGGCCCAGTTCCTTTCCCCTGGGAGCTGCTGTGGGGCCCGGGGTGAGTTCCCTGGGATGGGCTGTGCTCCCTGGGGCTGTCTTGGAGCTCCTTCCAGATTTTTTGGCCATTTCTTTCTTGGAGCATGGGTGGCTCCAGTGCAGTCAGCCCCAGGCTGTTTCCCCCAGGATGAGCTGTGTAGGGTCAGCAGTTCCTGAGGGTCTCCATGGGGATGCTTCCACTTGATTTTCCTCCTTTGTGGCACAGAATTGTCCCCAGGAGCCGCTTGTGGGGGGCTGGACATGGGGCTGTGGTGGCCACACTCCAGCTGGAACCAGCTTCTCCTTCCCACCCAGAGGGTCACGGATTCTCCAAAGTCACCCCGAACTGTCACTGCTGAATTGTGCCCTGTGAACACCTCGTGAGGAGCTTCTGCACCATCCCCTGCCCGGGCTCCAACCCCTCCTGCCAAACCCATCCTTGGGGAGCAGGAGAGGACACCTTGGGGGGAGCCCCTGCCCTGCTCCCCCCTTTCTTCTGTGTTTTTTTGGGAGGTCACCTGTGCCTGCTGCTGGTCCTTCAGCTCGGTGACATTGGGGTGGGGGTGCTTTGGGTGCAGGGCCCCCAAAAGGTCCCCAGGGGAGGTTGGCTGAGGGAGGGTCCCTACCTGAGCCTGTCCAGGGGCCTCCCTGGTGTTTCCTGAGGAGGGAAAGGTTTTTTTTTTTGGTTTTTTTTTTTTTTTTTTTTTTTTTTTTGCCAAAATGAGGTCGGTTTGGTGCTGGTTGCGTATGGTGTGGTGGCTTTGCAGAAGTGGGGGGACACAGGAGGGATCCTCTCCTCAGCCCTGGATGAGCTCTGTGTGTGCCAAGGTCACCAACTTGGTGGCCATGACCTGCTCCCAGAGTCACCCCTGGCAGGGACATCAAGAGTAGGGGCTGAGTCCCCATCCACAGGATTCCCTGTCCCTGGGGATGAGCGGGTCAGGGCTGGGGGTGGGGGTCCTGCATTTGGGGGTTGTGGTGTGACTAACCCAGCCTGGCAAACCAGAGAAGGGTAGGGATCTGGGGACATCTCAAGGTTGGGACACCCAAGGCTGGGGCCGCAGTGCTGGGAGCAGCCGGGTCCCCTTGGGACGAGGGGCTGGAAAACCAGTGGGGTTCAGGGAGCGTGGGATGAGTGGGGGTGAATTCCCACTGGCAGTTCCACCCCAGGCCAGGGGCTCCCCGAGACCCCCAGACCCCCCCAGAAAGGGGCCAGGGGACCTCCAGACCCCCCCGCGGCTGCAGCCCCCTGGAGAGGCTCCCCCAGCTCTGCCAGGACCCTGCCACCCTGGGAGACCCCCCTGGGGTGCTGAGGGGGTACCCCACATATCTGGGGGGCTTACCTGTGTGGTGGGGGGGCTCGGGAGGCAGGGACGGGGGTGAGTGCAGGCAGCGCCCCCCAGGGCACCCGTGGGTGCTCGGATTTGGGGGTGCTCCCAGCGCCTGCGGATGGAGGTGCATGAGAGCCCCAGGACCCCAAGTGGGGGGGTGTCTGCTGCCCCCCCGCACTGCCACAGGTTCCCCCGGTCCGAGCCCTCCAGCAGCACCCCCTCCCCGATTTCGGGGTGCACTCCGTGTGGGGGGGTGGGAACAAGTTGGGGTCCACCCCCCCTCCCCCAAATCCTGCGCGTTCCCATGGCAACGCCGGATGCGAGGGGAGCCGCCCATTGGCTGCCGATGATGTCATCTCAAGGGCGGGGCACCCCCACCCCAAAAAAAAGAGGGTGGGGGAGGGGAGCTCCGCCCCACGCGGCCCCTCCCCGCCCGTGGGGGCCCCACCCCGCCCCACCCGGCACCGCCCCGGGGGCAGCGGCGGCGGCGGCGGCGGCGGCCGGGGATGCGCTCGGAGGAGGCGCGGGGCACGGTGCGTGGGGCCGGGGGCGCGGGGGGCGCGCGTGGGGGGCTGGGGGTGCTGGGAGCGCGGGGCCCGGCGGGGGGAGAGGGCCGGGATGGAGGGAGGGCAGGGATGGATGGAGGGGAAGGGTCCCGGTCCCGCCCCCGCGCCCCCCCGGGCCTCCCCTCCCCCCTCGCCCCCTCACGCGGGGGTCGCGCGTGGGGTGCCCCCCCCACCACGCGCCGCGCGCGCTTCCGGGCAGGGCGCCCCCCCCGCGGCTGGGAGGTCACACCGGGCGGCGGCCCCGCCCTTCCCTCCCCCTCCCACGCCCTTTGCTCTTAAAGGGCCAGACCCGCTTTGGGCTCCAGCCCCCCCCCGTGCCCCCCACCCCCATCCCCCCCGGGGTCCCCCCTCTGTATCCCCTCCGTGCCCCCCCGCCGTGTCCCCAGCGGCCGCCGGCGCAGGGTGGAGCGCGGAGGAAATTCCACGGGGGGGTGTGGCGGCGGCGGCGGGGTGTGACCCCCCCACGCCCACGGGTGGGGGACACGCAGCGGGGGGAGGGGGTGGGGACACGGAGGGGACAAAGCGGTGGGGGGGGGATGTGGAAGGCGTTTTCCCACGCTCCAGCCCCAACCCCCCCCCCCCCCCCCACAAGGTCACCCGAAATGCCTCCTTAAGCTGTTTAGGGCTAAAAACGGGGGGCACTAATTATTCCCGGGGGACATGGAGTGTTGGGAGGGGTGCACAGCACCCCCAGCTATGTGGGTTTGAGGGGGGGCCCCCCGAGCCCCCACCCCGCACCCCTGGCTGGCTTTGGGGTGCACCAGGCTGAGGACGGAGGAATTCAGTTCCATAAACGGGGGTGAGCAGTGGTGGAATTTGGGCGGCAACGAGCACCCCCCTGCCCACTTATCTGTCCCATCCCGCACCCCCTGCACCCGCGGGGCTTTGGGGTACGATGGACCCCAAAATTTGGCTAAGGCAGGGTCCCCCAGTGGAGGACGGGGTGTCCTTTTTGCACCCACCCCCCTCAATGAGCCTGTTTGTGGGGACCTCCCGGGTGTCAGGGGCTGGTCCTGGGGGGCTCTGGGGGGACACTGAGGTCCCCAGCTGCGGGGGGCAGTTGGCTGTCTGCCTGGGGTGTCCCCTGGGGTGTTTTTGGGGGGGTCTGGCTGGAGGGGGTGTTTTGAGGACCTGGGGATGTGTTGGAGGGAGTCCCTGACTGAGCGGGGGGTGTTTGATGGGTGTCTTTCCTTGTTGGGGGGTGTGTTGGGGGTCCCTGGATTTGGGGGGGGTCAGTGGGGGTCCCTACATGAGAGGGGAGGTTTTTTGGGGGCGCTGGTAGTTTGTGAGCATGTGAGGGGGGTGTTTTGGGGGTCCTTGGCTGGTTATGAGGGTGTTTGGTGGGGGTCCCTGGCTGAGTGTTTGTGTTGGGGGGGTCGCCCCAATATGTGGGTGCTGGGGGGGTCTCTGTCTCTGTTTGGGGGTGTTTGGGGGTGTACCGTGTGTTTGGAGGGGGCTCTGGGCGTTTGGGGGGCCCCAGGTGAGCAGATCGGTTCTGGGCAGGGGGGCATGTCTCTGGCTCTTTTTGGGGTGTGCTGGGGGGCTCCCGGCTGTATCTGGGGGTGATTCGTGGGGGGCTCTGTTTGGGGGTTCCGTGGCTCTGTGCGTCTGGTGGGGGGTCCCTGGCGGGGTGGGGGGGTCGCGGGGGATCCCTGCCCTGAGTGTGGAGGTGCTTTGGGGGGACCCGGTTTTAAGGGGACGGTGGATTCGGGGCTCCGTGTGTGAGCAGGGGCTCCGCGCCGGTGCCTTGGGCTCGGTGCCGGTACCGGGGGGTTCCGTGCCGGTGCTTTGGGCTCGGTGCCGGTATCGGGAGCGTTCGACGCCGGTGCCTTGGGCTCGGTGCCGGTACCGGGGGAGTTCGGTGCCGGTGCTTTGACTCGGTGCCGGTACCGGGGGCTTCGGTATAGGGGGCTCGGCGCCGGTATCGGGGGGGGTTCGGTGCCGGTGCCGAGGACGCTGTGCCGGTGCCGGGGGTTTCGGCGCCGGTGCTTGGGCTCGGTGCCGGTGCCGGGGGTGCGCCGTAGCCGCCGCCCCCCCGGGCGGGGCCGGGCCGTGTGCGCGGGGCGCGGCGCTGGGTGTGGCGGGGCGGGGCCGCCGCGCGAGGCCGGTGCGTGGGGGCTCCGCGGGCGGGGACGGTCCCTGCGTGGGCAGGTACGTGCGGGGGGCCCGGGGCAGCGCCGGGGGGTCCCGGGGCAGTGCGGGGGGTGACGAGGAGCTCGTTCGGCCAGGGGTTCCCCCGTACCGCTTGCCCCCACGCGTGCCCCGGGACCCAGCGCGGGGTGCGGTGGGTCTGGGGGTCCCGCTTGTCCCCCGGTCGTGTCGCGGTCCCGCGGGGGCGCAGCGCCGGCCGTGCCGCGGGTGGGGCCGTGCCCGGTGCCTCCCGCGGGGGCCGGGCCGGGCCCTTTAAGAAGCTCCACCCGCGGCCGAGCCCAGGTGGAGCCGCGGGGCCGTTCGCACCTCGGCCGGCGCGGCCCGGGAGATGGTGCTGCGGGCGGCGGGGGGCAGCTGCGAGCGCGGCGGACACGCGTGGGAGCCCCGCGGGTCAGTGCGGGAGTGACCCCGGGCGGGGCCGCGCGGGCCGGGGGGGGGCGCGGCCCCTTTAAGGCGCGGGGGGAAGGAGCGGGGCGGGGCCGCCACCGCCCCGCGCGCGGGACACGCCCCCGCCCCGCCCCGCCCGTGGGGGGCGGGGCCAGGCCGGCACAAAGGCGCGGGCGGGGGGCGGGGCCTGCCGTTCCCGCCCTCGGCGCGCGCGGCCGCCGCCGTGAGGGGCCGGGCGGGTCCGTGAGGGACGGGCGGGCCCGGCCCCGCCTCAGGGCACGGGCGGGCCCCGCCATGCCCGGCCCGGCGACCCCCGGGTGGCCCCACGCCCCGCCGGAGCCGCCCCGAGGCGCCGCCCTGGTCGGTTGGTTGGTGAGAGCCCGTTAAAAAAACTCCTTTGCCCCCGCCCCGTGCCTCAGTTTCCCTGGCTCCTCACGGACTGCGGGTCTCTTGCAGGGCCAGGGGAAGGCGACGCCCGCCATGAGCTCGTCGGCGCTGCTGGCTGAGGGCCCCCTCGACCCCCCGGTGCTGCTGGCCGACATCAAGACGGAGCCCCCCGAGGAGCTGCTGGCCAGCGACTGCAGCCAGCCCCAGGCCGAGCCCGTCGATCTCTCCCTCAATAAATCCAAGGTGGCTCCGGCCTCGGCCCCGCCGCCACCGCCCCCCACCTCGGTCCAGTCTTCCCCCATGCTGGTGGCTCCCCCGCTTCCCGCTCCCAGCACCGTGTCCATCCCGCCCTCCGGTCTCAGCTCCACCTCGGCCATCCCGGCTGTCCTCTCACCCGGCTCCATCCTGGCCTCCACGCAGGGCAGCGGCGGGCAGCAGATCCTCCACGTCATCCACACCATCCCCTCCGTCAACCTGCCCAGCAAGATGGGCAACCTGCAGACCATCCCCGTGGTGGTGCAGTCCCTCCCCGTCGTCTACACCACCGTGCCCACGGACGGCGTCACCGCCATTACCGTGCCCCTCATCGGGGGGGACGGCAAGAACGCTGGGTCTGGTAAGGGCACCTGGGGGAACGCTGGAATTCTGGGGGTGGAGGGTGTGTGTCCTGCCTCGTGGAGGGGCACCCTCTAGGGGGATCTCATTTTTCACTGTGGAGTGTCCCTGCCACCGCCATGTGCCACTCTCATACAAAGCCCGTCAGCCCCCAGCCTGTGCCCCCAGGGGACATGGGGAGGGCAGGGACACACAGGGCATGGCACTGCCTGTTCTCCACCCATCCTGCTGCTGGCAGCCTGCCCTGCCCTTCCCACTGGCTGCCTGCTGCCAGCAGCTCTGGTTTCAGCTCAGCTGCTCCCTGTGCCCCCCACAATCCCCTTTCCCAGGACATGCCCAGCTTCCCACCTTATCCGGGGTGGGGGACCTGGATCTGCCCTGCTCTGGGCGGGAGCAGGCAGCCAAAAGTGGCACCCCCAAGTCACTTCCTCCCTTTGGGGGTTCTCCATCTACCCGCTTGGATTTGATTCTCTGTAGCGACAGGCGGTGCCAGGAGCACTGCAGGAGCAGGGGGAAGGCTGCAGCCTGATGTGGGGTGGGTGTTTTGGGGATGTCTGTTCTGTGCTCAGCCCTTGCCTCTTTATGCCCTAAAGCTTTCCTTTCCCGGACCCCTCCAGTGAAAATGGACCCTGGCTCCGTGTACCCCATGGACATGAACAGCGACAGCGAGGACAGCGCCTCTGAGAGCGGCCCAGCACCTTTCCAGGACCTCCAGAGAGAGTGAGTCTCCTCCTGCCTGTGCCTCCCCACCCTTTACCCCCCTGAGCCCCCCATGGGCTCCGTGGGCTCCGGGGCCGTGGCTCCAGCTCTCCCTGCTCCCGGCAGGCCGGCGGCGCGGGGGCCCAGAGCTGATTCCCCGGACTTGAAGAAGCGGCGCATCCACCAGTGCGACTTCGAGGGCTGCAATAAGGTCTACACCAAAAGCTCCCACCTCAAAGCCCACCGGAGGATACACACAGGTAGGGGTGGGATCGGTGTCCCTGGATTCCCCATGGGATGGTGCTGCGGTCCTGGGTGGCCCCTTGGGAGTGCTGGGAGGAGGTGCCGAGGGATTCCCCGCTGGGAATTTCTGTGAGGGCTTTGGGGGCTCCTTGTGGCAGCGCTGACCCCTCGGTGCTCCCCTGCACAGGCGAGAAGCCCTACAAATGCACGTGGGAAGGCTGCACCTGGAAGTTCGCCCGCTCGGACGAGCTCACCCGGCACTTCCGCAAGCACACGGGCATCAAGCCCTTCCGCTGCTCGGACTGCGACCGCAGCTTCTCCCGCTCCGACCACCTGGCCCTGCACCGCCGGCGGCACGTCATGATGTGAGCGGGGCCCGCCGCGCTGGGGGCCGGCAGCGCCTCCCTCCCTGCATCCATCCACACCCCGCGGCTCCTGCGGGGCGGGGCGGGGACTGCCGGGGCGCCGGGGCCGAGCCGTGCCTGCTGCAGGAGCCCCGCCCGGCACGGCACGGGACGGCAAACAATGGATTCTGGACTGCTGCCCCTTCTCTCTTGTCCCCAGCTGTTTTTATTCCTGGGTTTGTCCTCGCCTGGAGGCTCCTTGACTCCTCACCTGGAATTCACCCAGCAGTTGCCTCCGGCTCTTCGGCCTCCTGCCCGTTGTTGTCCCCCGCGTGCTCCCTGTCCCCTGCCCCTCTCAGTGCCTGGGAGCCGTGGCAAGGATGGGGGCAGGTGATGGCGCGATGGGCCCCCGTGAAGGTGCTGATGGCCGTTCCTGCTCCATCCCCAGACTGTCCCAGCAGGAGAAGGGACATCACCTCTGTGTGTGTCCCTCAGCATGTGCTGGGCTTCATGGGAAGTGCTGAGTGCAGAGAGAGCCAGGAGGAAAAGAGGAATCAAGAAAGGGGGAAAGAACCCAACAGTGACTCACAAACAAGACCATCGCCACACAAAGGGAAACTTTGTGGAACATGGAACTTTTATTTTATGGAATTCTACGAGGGGGTGGGACAGGGTGGGGGGGGGATGAGAGCCAGCAGCTCTCGGGTTTTTTGGAAGACTCTGGGCCACTTGAAGTGTTTCTAAGTTAAACCAGCGGCTGTGGCCACACGCTTTGCTTTTTAATAATGGTTTTTGAGGAGTGTTTCTTCATCCCCCCCAGCCAAACGCCCTGGTTGCTGGGAGGGTGTCAGGATTTGGGGTTGGATGCTGTGAGCTGTTGGGTGGTGCAAAGGGTGATGGGGACCATGACCCCTGCTGTGCTCAGGGCAGTCCCTGTGGGGAGTTCCCAGACTCCCTCCAAGCTGGTGCTTCTGCCCTGGCTGTGTGGGGATGGGGGAACCGGTGTGAGGAGGGGCTGGGGGGGCACTTCAGGGACCTGTGGCCCCTGAAAACTCACAGCTGCTTGGGAAAGTGCTTTTCCTCAGCTTCCCATCCACCAGCCAGGGTGTGCCATGGGCAGAGCTTGTCCCTGGCCTGAGGTGATCCCTGACCCCCGTGGCCTGAGGGAGAGTCTAGCTGGGCACAGGTGAAGTGCTGGGACCTGCCCCTGGCCACTGCCACCCCACCCTGCAGGCCTGGGCAGAGTGGTGGAAAGCTGCCAGGTGGGGAATGTTCAAATCTATTTATGGCAAGAGGCACTGTAGGAATACCATGGATTGGCCTGGTCAGGGTGAGGATGTCATCTCCCAAAGGGGACAGGGACAAGGCAGAGCTTTCAAGGCATTCTGTGTCCAAAGGATGGACCATGGGGGTCCCAGTGCCCTGAGCTGGACGAGCAGGACTGCAGGAATGGTCTTGAATGAACTTGTGCAGAATCTTCTGCTCCAGCTGGATCCCTCCAAATCTCTCTGGGACCTGGTGGGATTCATCTGAGAATCCTCCAGCAGTTGCTGATGCCATCACAAAGCCTCTCTTGATGATTTTGAATGGTCTTGGGACTCCAGGAGGTCCCAGCTGGCTGGAAACTGGGGACTGTTGTCCTGATTTTCCAGAAGAGCAAGAAGGAGGAACCCAAGGCCTGTCAGTCTCACTTCAGTGCCCAGTAAAATCATGGAAAAGATGATTCTGGGAAGTATTGGAAAACAGTCATTGGTCACAGCTCCGTGGCGGGGAAGTCTTGCTTGTCCAGCCTGATTTCCTTCCAGAGCAGGGTATCCCACCTGGCTGATCAAGGAAAGCCAGGAGATGGAATCTTTTTGGACTCCAGCAGAACTTTTGATCCTGTCTCTCCCAGGGTCCTTCTGGACAAAATGTCCGGGCTGCAGCTGGATAAACACAGGGGATGGGGGAGCACCTGGCTCCTGGGTTGGGCACGGAGGATGGCAGAGTGGGGTGACACCAGCCTGGCACCTGTCATTACTGGGGTTCAGCAGGGCTCCAGCCTCATCCCAGTTCTCTTCATCATCCTGATGAACAACCCAGATGTAGGATGCTAAGGAATACTAAGGAAAAAAATCTCTGAATTCTTCAATTGAAGCTTTTTATGGATTTTGCATGAAAGATGTCCTATTCCAGAGAGAAAAATTACAAAGAAAAGATAAAACTACTCCTTACAGAAATGAAAAAAATCCTACTTTTGGAGGATTTGGGAATTCTGTCACCTTTTGAAGGGCCCCGCGGCGCCACCTGGGCTCGGCCGAGGGTGGAGCTTCTTAAAGGGCCCGGCCCCCGTGTGGGCCGCCAGGCACGGCCCACCCGCAGCACGGCCAGGGGGACCGAGGGACAACCGAGGGACAAGCGGGACCCCCAACCCCACCGCACCCCGCGATGGGGCCCAGGACACGCGTGGGGCACCCGGCATGAGGCTGCCACGGGGACCCCCTGCCCAAACCGGCTCCTCGTCAGCCCCGGCGCTGCCCCGGGACCCCCGGGGCTCCCCTGCACCTGCCTGTGGGCATCCTCAGGGGGGTCACTGGGGGTGTTGGCATCCCCAGCCAGAGACTGGGGGTCCCTCCGGGGCACAGGGTGCTGGCAGTGTGTGTCAGGGCTGGGGGGTTTCCTGTGGGGGCATGGGGGGGGCTCTTGGGAGGTGCCCTTTAGGGGGACAGGGCGCTCTTTGGGGGTGCTGTCACCCTGTGTTAAGGTTCAGGGTGGCACTTTGGGGCACTTAGGCTCTCCGCTCGCCCTTTTTGGGTGCTGGCAAGCAAAGCCATGCTCGGGGGGACCCTCCCGTCCTTCATCCCCCAGGCTGGTCATGGGGTGCCCCCCCTCCCGACCACCCCCAGCGCCCCGCAGTCCGTGTGCGGGGCTGGGACCCCGGCAGTGCCTGGGGGCTGCTGGGGGGGTCCTAGCGGGCGCTGCTCGCCCCCCAAACCCGGCCGGGCCGCGCTGCTGGGACCCGGCGGCGGCGCTCGGGCACCCGGTGGCGCCAGCGGCCCGCGCTGAACGGCGGCCGGAGGAGGAGCCGAGGGATTCCCGTTCTTCGGGAGTTTCCCCGAGCGCCTGGGGCCCCCGTGGCACCGCTGATCCCCCGATGCTCCCCCGGCACGGGGGATGCTGCACCTAAAAATGCCCGTGGGAAGGCTGCACCTCGGAGTTGTGCGAGCACGGGGGGCAGCAAACCCGCTGCTTGGACTGCAGCTCCCCCACTCCGAGCGCCTTGGCAGGGACTGCTGGCACAGGCCGGGTTGGGCAGGGGGAATGGGGGGACAGCTCCCAGATCTCGGGAGGAGCTGCAGAGGTTTGGGGTCACACAGGGTCCTGTGACTAAGGGACAGCGGTGTGTGGCACCACTCTGCGGCTGGAGAAGATGCCGTGGTCCTGCCACACAGGAGCGGGTGCCAACCCCTCCCCAGGGGCTGCACCCGCCATGCCGGGGGTCCAGGCTGTGCTTCCTCCCAGCCGCCTCTCCGCGGTGAGGCCCTGAGGGCTTTTAATGCTCTGAGCAGCCTCACTTGAGACCCCCACCCACATCCTGGGCCCACTTAAGCTCAGCCTGGGGCCTCCAGCTCCTCCCTGTGCTGTCCTGGAGCTGTCTGAGCCCTTTCCACAGCCACGAGCCCCCCTGGCTCTCACCTTGACCTGCCCCATCCCTGTCACCTGGGACTGTCCTGCAGCACATGCCAAGGGCAGGGTGAACCCCAGGGAGGGCTGTGCCACCCCTGTTCCGGGCACGGGTGGTCCCTGAGCTTCAGCAAAGCCCCTCTGGCAGTGGCGGCCAGAGCCTGTGGCATGAGGGGCACATCCAGCTCCACGTCCCCTGGGAATTCTCCAGTGCCTGGGGTTGTGCTTGGTGGGAGCCCAGAAAAGCCTCCCAGTTGTTTTGCAGGCTTGGCAAAGGTCCAAGGCTGGGTTTCGGCAGGGGGAAAAGGCCAATACCACCACTTTCCTTGCTCCCTGAATTTTTGTCCTGGAGACTCACCTCAGCCTCAGGCCCTTCTGCTTCCTCACCTCCCTCCTCCTCTCCCAGGAACGCCTGGAGCTGCTCCATCTCACTGCCTCCCAGTGCTCCCCCACTGCCTGACTGGGGGTACTGGGGGCCTCCCCATCTCCTCTGCGCTCTCTCCCATCACCTGCCTGCACTTTTCCATGGCTGGCAGAAGAACTTAGCAATCCCCAAACTGCTTCCCTGCTGAAGGAGCAGTGACTGGGAGGGGTTCTGCAGCCTGCTGGGGGGTCCTGCCGGCTGGTGGCACCCCCGTGTCCTGGGGGCAGTGGGGTGGCGGTGTCCTGGCTCTGGGATCCCCGCGGTCCCTGCGGACGGTTCCTTGTCCCTGTCCCTGTCCCTGTCGGGGGTGCCGGGGCCTCTCCGCCCTCCCGCCCGCCCGGCACTGCTCAGACTGGTTTAGCAAGTGGATGGGACGGGGCGGCCGCTTTTCCTTTGAAGGGCTCCCGGCAAGCATTTGATGGCTGGAAACCTCCCGAGGAAGAGAAAGGAAAAGACAAAAATAGGTGGTTTTGGGTTTCGGTGGGGGAGCGGGGGAGGCGCGGGGCTGCTCCGGCAGCTTTGCAGACCTTTGTGTGCCGGGCGTGGGGACAGGCGAGCGGGGCGTCCCCCGGCCACAGGGAGCCCGAGCAGCTCCCGGCCCAACCCCGGGGTGGCCTCGGCCCAGGGAGGCAGAGCCAGAGCGGACTGGGGATGTCCACCACGGCCCCGAGAGAGGTGGGTGCTCCGGGGCGGCCGGGGGCGTTCGGGGTGGCAGCAGGGAGGGAAGAGCTGCTGCAGGAGGGAAACAGGGCCAGGGACCCCCAGGCAGGGCCTGGCCCCTTCCCTGCCCCCCTCCTGGGTGGGACCTGAGTGGGGGCTCTTGGGGGTCCCTTGGGGAGCCAGCCCAGTGGTGAGGTGTGAGGGTGGCTGTGGGGATGCTGGGGACAGGCTGGGACTGCCTCTGGCTGTGCCTGGGGTCATTTGGGAGTGGGAGCTGAGGTTTGCCTCCCAGCCTGATCCAGGTTTCCTCAAAATTCGTTGCTTTTCTTGCCTTTTAGCTTGTCCCAGTAATTCGGGGCTTCACCTGCCTCCTGCTCCCTTGTGAGAGGAGGACCTGGCTGTCCTTCCTCACCATTCCCATGGACCCGCAGTGCCGGGATCCGGGATCAGGGGCTGGCTCCCCAGTTCTCCCCCGGCAGCCCCAGCCCCTGGGTTGGGACCCCCTTTCAGCTCCGTGCGGCTCCTCCATCCCTCCCTGCACAGGATCTCCCTTCCCAAACCCCCTCCAGCAGCTTCCCGGGCTCCCCTCCAGCCTCTCTGTGTCGGCTTTTCAGAAGGGAATTCTGCTGCGATGAGGGAGGAAAACGTGAGCAATGTCGGGAGGGGAGCGCGGGGGTGGCCGGGTCACGGGGAGCCGCCCTTATCTCTGTGCCATCGCGGGTGGCACGTGGGGACACAACGGGACCGGCGGGGGCCCCGGGGCAAAGTGCCGGTGGCAGAGAGGGGCCCAAGGCCGTTCTCCCGGGGCAGGTAAGGGCACTGCCTGGGTTTGGCCCATCCCTGCGAGGAGGGGCAGCTCCGCCTTGGGAAATCGTGGATTGCTCCCTGCTGGGCAGGAGCAGCCTGGAGCGAGCCCTGCTCCTGGGATTCACCCAGCTGTGCATGGGATGGAGAGAAAGGGAACGCTTTTGGTTTTTGTAATGGAATTATGGAATCATAGTTTAGGCTGACAGGACCTTGAAGCTCATCCCATTCCACCCCTGCCATGGCAGGGACACCTCCCACTGTCCCAGGCTGCTCCAAACCCCAGTGTCCAGCCTGGCCTGGGACACTGCCAGGGATCCAGGGGCAGCCACAGCTGCTCTGGGTACCCTCACCTCCCTCACTGCGAACTTCCTCCTTTCCTCGTGTGGTCCTGCAGGGCTGGTGACACATTCCCCTGTCCCTGGCATCCCCTGGGAGCCCTGGTGAATGTTCCAGCAGCAGCACAGCTTCCCTGGAAAACAAAACCCTGCAAGGCCTGAGCTGTTCCTGTGTTTGCTCTCCCAAGGGCTCACAAGCCCTGCTCTCTGGGATGCTCAGCCCCCCAGCTGATGGTTTTGGTCCCTGGTGTGGGGTGGCAGCTGTGACACCAAACCTCTGCTGTGGCTCCTGCTCTGAGTGGTCTCAGGTCCCACGTGGAGGCCCTGGAGTGGCAGGAATGCCATGGGAACGGCATTGGGCATTGCCCTGCCCTGGCAGCACTGCAGCTGCTTTCCCTTCGGCCAGGGGGGTAGAGCAGCCTCGGCCCCCCACACTTCCTTCCCCTGTCCTGTGGTCCCCTGGAGCTGTTGGGGTGTCCCCAAGGTGGTGACAGCAGCATCCCTGCCTGTATAGGACACACAGGGAAGTGGGGAATCTGAGGCTGATTTGGGATAGGTGAACACAGAGAGGGAGAGGATCCAGGCTCTTCCTTGTGGAGGGGCTGGGGACAGTCGGGGCTGGATTATCTGGAGCAGAATGGCTTTTTTTAAATTATTATTATTTTTAAATTTTTTTTGTTTAGTTCTTTACCAGAAAGGTAATTTTTATTCCCTTGTATCTCTGGATCTTTACACTCCTTCCTTTCCAGAAGTGAAACCCAAACACAGTTGCCTGGTGTCTCCATAGAACCCTGTGCTCTCCTACCTGTGTGTGCTTTTCCAACTGTTGCTTTTCTTTTCCTTTAGGGTTTGTTCCTTTCAGTTTTGATCCTTCCCTTTTATTTTTGGTCCTTCACTTTTTCTCCCTGGGAATGAGAAGTGTGAGCAAACAAGAATTTCCTCTCAAAATTAGTTTTGATGCAAAATTGACCCATTCATGGAAAAATGGCATTTTCTCATTGAAAAGTACCCATGTCTGTAAAAAACTGGAATTTCCCCCTTGTTTCAGTGTAGGGGACTCATTTTGGAGACAATGGTTCAGCTGGGGGGTGTTCCAGGCCTCGGGGTTGGGGAGTGACCCCTCCATCCTGGTGGTGCTGGAGCTGGCTGGGCACCATGGCTGATGAGGCTCCTGGAAGGGCTCAGGGATTGGGATTTGGGATCAAATCCTGGAGTGCTGGAACTTCTTGGGCTCTGTGTGAGAGCACAGCTGGTGACAGAGTTCAGGGTTGGGATTGGGGATCAAGTCCTGGAGTGCTGGAACTTCCTGAGCTCCGTGTGGGAGCACGGCTGGTGACAGAGCTCCTGGCCACCTGCCCGAGGTTGGGATTGGGGTTAAATCCTGGGCTTTCCTGAGCACTCTGTTGGAGCATGGCTGGTGATGGAGCTTGGGTTTGGGATTTGGGATTGAATCCTGGAGTGCTGGAATTTCCTGAGCTCTCTGTGGGAGCGTGGCTGGTGACAGAGCTTGGTGTTGGGGATCAAATCCTGGGGTGTGGGATCACAGCTGGTGACAGAGCTCCCGGTCACCGACTTGGGGTTGGGGTTGGGATCGAATCCCGGCGTATAGAAGCTTCCTGAGCTCCCTGTCAGAGCGCACCTGGTGACAGCTTGGGGTTGAGATTTGAGTCCTGGGGTGCTGGAGCTTCCCAAGTGCATTGCGGGGTCACGGCTGGTGACAGAGCTCCCAGCCACCTGCTCAGGGTTGGGACTGGGATTGAATCCCGAGGCATGGGATCCTCCTGAGCTCTCTGTCGGAGCACACCTGGTGACAGAGCTGCCGGGCTGAGTTTGGGGTGCTGCAGCTTCCCGGGCTCGCTGCCGGAGCTCCTCTCGCCCTTTTATGAGCGGGTGTCCCGGCGGGGCCGGCGCCGGGAGCCTGATTGGCTCCGCATCACCGCGCCGCTTCCAGGTGGCGTTTCCTCCTCCCGCGGCCAGGTAGAGCCTTCCCGCGGCCAGGTAGAGCCTTCCCGACCCGCCACCGGCCTCCCACCCGCGCAGCTCGCTCCGGCTCGCCTCAGGGGGTTTACTTCCCTTCCCCTCCCTAGTTTCTCCCCCTTTTTCCCTGTTTCCCGGGCCGGGCCCGTCCCCGTGCGGGGCGCGGGGGGATGAGCAGCGGGCTGGTGGACGCCGCGGTGTTGGCACCGCTCAAACCCGTCAGCATGTCCGGGGACCCCAGCGAGGACACCCCGGTCTTCGAGGACATCAAAGCCCCCTCCCGGCCCCTGGAGACCCCTCCCGACCTGGCGCAGGTAAGCGTTGGGAAGGGGCCGCTCCCGCCCGCTCAGGTGCCGGAGCCTCCCCAAAGCCTCGGGATTTGGGCTCGATTCTGCTTTGTTTCTCCCGTCGTTGCTGCGACACCCCCGTGGCTCTGTCGGCTCCCGCTTCCCCCTCCGCTGGCTTTTCTCCTGGGCGTGTTGGGTTTCGTTTGGGAATTTGAGTTTGGGTTTTTTGCCTCCTGTCTGCCTTCAAAACTCCCCGCGTCCGTGTGGGCTTTGCTCCCACTCCCGGGTCCAGTCCCTGTCCCCTGGGCTGGCAGGCCAGGGGTGTCCAGCAGCTCTCCCACCGGGAAAGGGTTTGGGATCCAGATTGCTGTGCCTGCATGTGCTGGACGGGATACGGGACCTTATTTTCCATTTTGTTTTATTCTCTGTACTTTTCCGCCACCGCCATGGGGAAGGAATGCTCCTTGAGATTCCCTGGCAGCATTCCCCCCAGATAAAGGCCGGGATAAGGCTTTGGGATGTTCCTGCAGGCCCACCCCTCTCCTGGGCCCTGCTGCCCACCCCATGTGGGCGACCAGGCTCCGTGTCCCACCCCAGAGCCTCCGACCGCTCTTCCTGCTGGGAAGGAGGGTGAGGCAGGCCGGGCCCCACCCTGGAGCCGAGGTTTCCCCTTTTCCCGCTCCGTGGGGCGCGGGGTGCCCGGGGTAATGATTAACCCCAACCCCACGGCCCCAGCGCCATTTTGATCGGGGCGGGAGCGCTCCGGGCCCGGCTCCGGGGCCGCGCAGGGACCCTCACCCTGCTGCTGCTCCTCCGCAGACCCCCGGGAGGCCACCCCAGCGTGGGTGGCACCAGCCAGGCTCGGGGCCATGTCCCCAGTGCCCCTGCTCTGGTCCCCACGTCACCGGCGTGCCAAGGGCCATTTTGGGGCTGTGTCCCGCAGAGGGCCGTGGCTCCATCCCTGGATTTCCTGGAGCTCCGGGATCCACAGGGGCTGTCAGCGGTGCTCGTGGGTGTGGGGTCAAACAGGGGAGCCATTCCTCCCTCCCCTGTGGGGTTTGGGGATCACCTGGATCAGAGCCGGGTGGTGACTCTTGGAAAGCTGGGGATTGTCCCCAGGGCCTGTCCTGGGGGGAAAAGCTGTCAGCTCCCTGCAAACCCCCTCCAAACGGGCTGGGGGAGGGTGAGCTTGGCTGCTTGCCTTTTTCTGTCCAGGTGGGATGAGGCAGTGTGGCCATGGCTGGCCCTGAGCCACCTCTTGTCCCCCTCATGGGGACACCCATGGCTGGGAGCACCTTCACCCCACACCATCCCAGCTGTGCTTCCAAGGGAAAGGCGGTTTCTCCTCCCAGTTTGGTCCCACTTTGCTCTGGGGTGGTGGCAGCTGTGGGGTGGCCTTGGAGGTGTCACCCTTTGCCACTGACCCTCCTGTGTGGCAGTTCTGTGTCCTGTTCTGGGCAGTGGGATCCTGGGAGAGCAGCTGTGGAGCTGAGCAGGTCCCATGGATCCCATGGATCCCCCAACCCACGCAGGGAGCAAGGCTGTGCTGGGACACCCCGAGAGCCCCGGGCTGGACCCCACAGCCCCCAGGCGGGAGTTTCCATGGCCTGGCCCCTTTCTCCTGGTGGGTTCCAGAGTCTGTGGCACTGTGGGAGCCGTGCCTGGAGCTGGAGGAGCTGGAAGCTGCAGGGCTGGGAAGCCTTTGCTCCAGAGGGTTTTTATCAGCTTGACAAGGCTGGTGCCAAAGGCTGTGACCTGTCAGGCTCCAGCTCGGGGCAGTTCCCGCTGCTCTGGCTGCCCGAGCTTGGGAAGAGGCAGGAGCAAATCCTCCCTGTGATTTCAAAGTCCCAGTGCCATATATTCCCCTCAAGTTGCTTTTCAGGTGGGAGCTCTTTGCTGTTAAAAATTTTATTGGATCGGGCTCAGGTGGAAATAGATCCTTTGTGGAATTTCCAATCAATTTTTCCCTTTCCTTGGCTTTTCCAACCAAAAGAAAAACCCAAAAAAACCCAAACCAACCAACCAAACAAAAAACTCCCAAAACAACCAAAAGAGGAGGGAAAAGGAATTATGAGAGGAAGGGACTGTTCATTCCTGATTTGAGTCAGATCAGCCAGAAAAAGCATTTTCCTCTTTAAATCTCCAGTGGCTGATGCTGAAGGAAATAATAATAATAATAATAATAATAATAATAATAATAATAATAATAATAATAATAATAATAATAATAATAATAATAAAGTAATGTCCAGGGAACATTTCAGGAGAGGAGGAACTGATCCCTTTGTGTGGCTGTTGGATTCCCTGGAAGAGTGAGGGGCCTGGGGGATTTATCCTTGCTCCTTGCTCCCACCTGGCTGCCACAGCATTCCTGGGCACCTGGGGCTGGAGAAGCATCCCGGGATCATGCAGGGCCTGGAGGGACAGAGCAGGAATTGGCTCCTCCAGGCTCCTCTGCGGCTGTGGGGAGATGGCTCTGCCACCCACTGTCCTTGAGGGTTTGGGAAGGGAATCCCTGTGTCCATGGCTCCATTCTGGTGTTGGGGCTGTTGAGAGAGGGCAGGAGCTGCTGGGAAGAGACAGAAGGACAAACCCCCGACCCTGACCCTCAGTTTAACCCCTTCCTGCCTGTGCCAGGCCCCAGGGCAGCTGTGGTGGGGCTGGTGAGCTCCCAGTGGGGCTGAGGCTGTGGTGGGAAACAAGGAAGATGCTGATGAGTGTGGAAAGGGATTTTCCTTGGCTGCAGGCTGAGGAACAGCAGCAAAGGGCTCCCTTTGTGTCCCCTGGTCCCAGTTCCTGCCCCACAGGCACTTCCCCACCCTGTCCTTGGCTCCCTCTGGACTGGAGGGGCTCAGGAGGAATAAAACATCTCTGGCATCTGGGGGGTGCTTGGACACATGAGATGGGATGAGGAAAGTGCTGTTCCCAGAGCTTTTCCTGGCACTTCACCTCTTCAGTGCTGGGAATGGCACTGCCAGACCCTTCCAGCAGCGTGGAAGAGCTGTGGAACAGGGTGCAAGTGCTGTGGTGCTCCTCTGACTTCATCTTGGCAGGGATTTCGCTCCTGGATCACAGGAGAAGCTGGATCCAGCATTTTTAAGAATGCTCCAGCTTTCAGGAGCTGTTTCAATCCTGCCCTGTCCCTGTGCCACATCCTGCACCTCCTTTGGCGCATCCTTGTCATGAATGTGGCTGTGGTGGCTTGAGGGTGGCTGTCCCTTGGAGCAGGGATGGCTTTTCCTGCTTCTTGGTGCTCCAGTACCTTGGAACCAGGGCGATGGGTCCTGGTCAGGGCCAGGAGAGTCCTGCCTTCCATAAATAAAAGTCCTTTACTTTTTAGGAGAGATGGTGGAGTGCCCAGCACAGCTCCCAGGGGATGATTCATTTCCTTGGAATCTCAGGAGCTGCAGGCAGGGAATTAATTTGGCTTTTCTGCAGGGAAAGTGGAGATGGTTGTTTTGGAATTTTGCTCTGGACCTGGAATGAGATGCTTGGGGAGAATTCCCTCCCTTGGGGATCCTCTGGCTTTGGAGAAGGGTTCAGAAATTCCATGGAAGTGTGCAAAATCCATTTCCAAAGGGTGCAGGAATTGGGTGGGAGAGATGGGAAGTTAAATCTTGCCAAGGAGGAATGGGAACACCTGATCCCTCTGGCACGAGGATGGCTTTGGGAGCTGGTAGAGCCTTGCATGAGGGATCCTGCCTTCTGTTTTGCTTTGGGATCAGCTGATCCCAATGTTTTTGGGACCAGCCCGTGGATTTGCTAGTCTGATGGGCTTTCTGCCTGGCAGGTGTCTGCAGGGCCTCAGGGAGCTGGGACAGATTCCCAGCAAGGATCCATTTATCCCTCTAATTTTGCTGGAAGACCCTCAGGAGAATCCCCAGCTCAGGGGTGTGCCAGGGGTTGGTCTCATGGCAGAGCAGCTCCAGAGCCTGCAGGAAGCTCTGGGTAGAGCCAGTGAGCCCAAACCTGGCACACGTGGGGGCTTCATCCACAATATTCCTTACTGGACTTTTCTGGGGGCCCCAAACCCTGCCGAGTTCCCCAGGTGGGTGCAGGAGGGAGTGAGCAGCAGGTGGGAAGGAGCAGCAGGATGGAAGGAGCAGCAGGATGGGAAGGAGCAGCAGGATGGAAGGAGCAGCAGGGTGGGAAGGAGAGGCAGGATGGAAGGAGCAGCAGGGTGGGAAGGAGCAGCAGGATGGGAAGGAGAGGCAGGATGGAAGGAGCGGCAGGGTGGGAAGGAGCGGCAGGATGGAAGGAACGGCAGGATGGAAGGAGAGGCAGGATGGAAGGAGCGGCAGGATGGAAGGAGCAGCAGGGTGGGAAGGAGCAGCAGGATGGAAGGAGCAGCAGGATGGAAGGAGCAGCAGGGTGGGAAGGAGCAGCAGGGTGGGAAGGAGCAGCAGGGTGGGAAGGAGCAGCAGGGTGGGAAGGAGCAGCAGGATGGAAGGAGCAGCAGGGTGGGAAGGAGCAGCAGGATGGGAAGGAGCAGCAGGGTGGGAAGGAGCAGCAGGATGGAAGGAGCAGCAGGATGGAAGGAGCAGCAGGGTGGGAAGGAGAGGCAGGATGGAGCAGCTCAGCCGAACTTTGAGCCGCGGAGCTGCGCGGCTCTGTCCCGGCGGGACAAAGGCTGATTGTTCTGCTCGGGAAGGAGCGAGCTAGGGAAGGGGACGAGGATTCCAGGTGTGTTGTGCTCGTCCTCCTCCCTGCGACCTGCCATCCTCTTGGATTAGCTGGAAAAGCGCCTGGTGGTTGGTGTTTTTTTCCTTTTTGGAAAGCTGCAAAAGGAGGGAACGAGCGGGACGCTCCGGATTTCCCTCTGCGGCTCCTCCTGAGCGCGGCGTGGGAGGCGAACCCCGTCACCTGAACTCGCTCCCCGGGCTTTGGGGAATGCATTTCTGGCCCGTGCATCACCGCCCGGGAGTTTTCCCCCTCGCAAACCTGTTCGGTCACCTCCCGGCGCTGTTTTGTTCTCCTTCCCTGCTCCAGTGAGTTCTTTTATCCAACCCATCCACTGCAAATAATCGCACTTACGAGCGTCTTGTGAGCTCGATTACAGTGTTTGCTTTGCTCGTGCTCCATTGGCGAATTCCCGCAGTCACAGGGTCCGGCCGCGCTCTGGGGATTGGAGAACTCGTGTTTACAATTCAGATGTTCTCAGAACTTGAGCTAGCATGACAACCCTCCAAAAAAACCCCCATGGGCTGTTTACCACATCAAAGAGCTTCAGCCCCGTTCAAGCTCGGCTTGAAACTCAAACAAAGAATCTTTCATTGAGTTCAGAAATGCTGCGAGAATTCTTGGAAAATTATTGTTTTCTCAGCGTGATGGGGAGGGACCTTCAAGTTCCCACCCAGAGCAGGATTTGTGAGTATTAAAATGCATTTCAGGACCTCACTCTTTGTAGGATTTTCAGTGCAAGCAGGAGGAGGAAACAGCAAGGAATTCATCGCAGTGTAGCTGCTCTGAAATCACAGGTTTATCCCAAAAAGCAGGGTATTATCCATCCCTTATCATGTCCCTGACACCAGAAGTGATTTATCTCATGGATCTGAACCCATCATGGAGAGGCCAGAGGATGTGGATGCTCTCCAGCCCATCCAAACATGGATTTTTTTATTTACCCCAAATATTTTAATTTTGTCTCTACAAAATCGTAATTGTGCTGCTCCTCAGGGATGTTTCAGGGAGCTAAACCCAGGAATGGCTGGATGTATTAAAATTCCTCACAATGAGCAGGTTTGATGTTCTCTAAGCTGTTCCCAAAATTGTTGGGAAAATCAGGACATCTCTCCAGCTGCTCATCCAAAACACTTCCAAACATTTTGTTCTGGGCAGCTTCCAATATTTGGGGGTTCTGTGGTTCTGTGGTGTGTGAGGAACTCGACTCCATTAATTTGGAGTTTGCCATCGCCTTGGAGATGCCAGGAGTGTCCCAGTCCTCGTGTTTCCCAGGGCTGGCAGTGCCCAGGCTCCCAAGTGCTCCCTCTGGACCTTCTCCAGGGCTCAGAGCCTTCTCCTGGGAGCTGTTATTGGCCTGTGCCATAATCAGCTTCCCTTAATTATCAGCAACTGGGGATTCCTTTATACACAGGGAAAGCGTGGAAAGGCAGGGTTTGGGTGGAGGGCCCTGGATCTGGAGGAAACTCCAGATTTCTGCTCCCCGCACCACACCAGAAGCACAGAGGTCCCTGCTTGTGGCAGAGGGTGGAATGAGGCGATGGTTGAGGTCCCTTAGAACCCAAACCATTCCATGATTCCATTAAATACTCAGCACAGGACACGTGGCAGGAGTGGACCTGCTCCAGTGTCCCCCTCGGTCCCTGTTTTGGCAGATCTCCTTGGCCTGGGACGCTCAGGCTTGGAAGAAGGGTTGGCCCAACCCAAGGCTGCTCGGGGTTTGTTTTGTTTTCCCAACTGCTCTGGGAGGAAGCTGGGGCCGCAGGGATGGGGGGATTTGCTGTCTGCACATGAAACCTGACCTTGCCCAGGGTCTGCCCGGTGGTTTGCCTGGGAAGAGTGGGATTTGTGGCCTCTTTGGTGGGATCTGGATGCCAGGAGGGCTCCACAAGCCCCAGCAAGCAGCCAGTGACTCATTGCATTGTCAGCCCCTGGGAACGTGCCTTGGAGAGGAGAATGAGCTGGCACAGGAGTTGAGGGAGGCAGAGTGAATCCCACCAGCTGGGGATGATCCCTGGGAGCTCCAAACCTCTCCCACAGCACCTTCAGGATCTGGGGCAGGGATGTGGAACTGGGGGAACTGGAAGGTCAAAGACAATCCCAGTGTCCTGTAGGCAGGAACAGGTGGATAAATCTATCCAGGTAATCCTGGGGATTGTGGCATCCAGGAGTCAGGGAGAGGCAGTTCTGGGATAGAGCTGGGTCCAGAAGGAGCAGTGGAGCTGCAGGTGCCCCCTGCTCCTGGCTAATTCCAAATCCAGAGCTGATTTGTGCCCGTGTAACCCAGGGCTCCTTGAGTGTTTTCACTGAGGCTGGAGCAGCTCCAAGCCTCTTGATCTTCCAGGAGTTGAAATGACATTAAATCATTTTTCCCAAAAAGCCTCCAAGGGGCTGTAGCAGCTCACACCAGGAATCAGCCCAGATTGACCTCCAGGAGCTTTGATGGAAAACCTCCTTGATTGTCTTCAGGGGCTTCACCTCAGCCTTTGCTGAGCAGGAGCAGCTCAGAAATCATGGAATGGGAATATCCTGAAAGGTGTGGAGGTCCAGCTCCCTTAAATCCTCATGTCCTCCCTTCCCACACTTTGAGAGTTGTCCTCACACCGGGTGGAGCGATGGGAGAGGGGAGAGGCCATCCCTGATTCCCACCTTCCTTCCAGCTCCATCCAGGGCTGAGGTGGCTCTCGGTGGTTCTGCAGAAGGGGGATCTACCCCAAAAATGTGGATCTGCCCCAAAGTCACCATGGGACCCCCCCACCCTCACATCTGGAGGTCCTCCTCCATCATTCCCTTCCCACTCTGTCTCCAAGGTTTTGTTATTTTTCACGCCATTTATGGCTTTGTTTTTGGAGAGGTTTCTGCTTGCTGCTGGAGCCTGGCTGCTCCCAGCTGCCCCGCTGCTCCTCTTCCAGCCCCTTGACCTTGGAGTTGGATGAGGCTGTTTTCCCTGGCTCCCTTGGCCTTTGGGATTGTGGCATGATCCCGGTGATAAATTCCTGAGCTGGATTGCCTTTGAGGGAGCCTTTATCAGCTGCTGGAGGGAAGGAACTGCAAACACAGCCAGCAGGTCTGGGAGTGGGGCTGCCTGCATGGAGATTCCCAGCTTCCCTGGTTCCTGGGAAGCCATCCTCTGCTCAGGGAGTTCCAACACAAAGGCAGCAAACAGCACTGGAATAACCCTCCCCATCTACTGGGCCAGACATGAGCACAAACCTGGAGAATGAATGAAATTCCATGAACGACTTGGGGGCAGCACTTCATCCTGGAGTGCTCTGAACACCCAGCTTTGGGCAGGATGGGGTCTGACATCCTTTGTGTGGCAGGGAACTGGGGCAGGAAAAGGGGAAATGTCTGGGGTGGATGATGTAAACCTTGGGCTTGGTCGCCTTAGAGGTGTTTTCCAACCCAAATAATCCAGGAATGCCTTGAGGGCAGCCCCTCACCCTGGAGTTGCTCGGAGCCCCTGAAGCAGGGGAGCCCATCCAGGGCCTCCCTGGGCCCAGCACATTCCCACGGGAGCTCGGATTCCATCTGGGACAGGCTTTGTTGTTTACGGCAGCCAAACGTTGGGTACTTGAAAGGAAGAGTCCCGGGGCTTTCTTTGCTAATCCCGTTTTACAGAGAGTTCCAGGAGACCTGAGGAACAAACAGAAAATAACGTCGATCCAGGTCGGTATCAAACCCAAATGATCAGAGGATCAAATATTTACCCAGGTCAATATTTAACCAGGAGACAATAAATGCTGATATTGAACCAAATCTGGATATAAATACAGGCTATTTATAAAGTGAGCCTGCAAAGGGGCACTGCCAGGGCCGTGCCAGGGGGGTTGATTGATGATTATCCTGCCCATTGTTTGCTGATTCCCTTGGAGGCTGGAGTTTCGTGCAGGTGCACAGAGGAGAAGGAGCCCGGGCTGGGCTGTGGCACGGCCGTTGTGCCACACCTGTGCCCCGGGGTCCCTCATCCTGGGACAGGCCCCCCCTTCCTGCTGGAGCCACCTCCTGCTGCTCCCCCCTTTCTTGAACCCCCAGGTCAGAGAATCATCAAGTCATGGAGTGGTTTGTGCTGGGGGGACATTAGAGATCACCCAACCCTGACACCTTCCCCTGCCCCAGGCAGCTCCAAGCCCCAGCCTGGCCTTGGGCACTGCCAGGGATCCAGGGGCAGCCCCAGCTGCTCTGGGCACCCTGTGCCAGGGCCTGCCCACCCTCCCAGGGAGCAATTCCTAATTCCCAATATCCCATCCAGCCCTGCCCTCTGGCAGTGGGAGCCATTCCCTGTGTCCTGTCCCTCCAGGCCTTGTCCCCAGTCCCTCTCCAGCTCTCCTGGAGCCCCTTCAGGCCCTGGCAGGGCTCTGAGCTCTCCCTGGAGCCTTCTCCTCTCCAGGTGAGCAGCCCCAGCTCTCCCAGCCTGGCTCCAGAGGGGCTCCAGCCCTGGAGCAGCTCTGTGGCCTCCTCTGGATTTACTCCAGCAGTTCCACATCCCTCTGATGCTGGGCCTAAGGGCTGGATGCTCTTGCCTGCCCAGCATGGACACAGGGGACATTTTTCTTGCCTCCTGTCCCCAGAGCTCTTTGCAGCCCCCTGCACTGGGGGCTGGGTGTGAGCAGGAGCCTGGATCCAGCTGAGAGGGAATCTCCCATCTGGGAGAAGGGCTGGGAGCTCTGGCCAGGCAGGAGTGGGCACAGGGCTGGTGAAATAACCCCGTGTCCCCCACAGCCCCTCCCGTGCCACCCTCAGGGCTGGTGCCTGTTTAGCAAACACCGATTTCCCTCCTGGTCCCCTGCGCTGCCCGGGTGGTGACAACACCTGATGTTCCTCCTCGGGCCGTTTGTCATTTATCACCTGCAGATTAGGAGGTGTTTAATCAGGGGACAGCCAGTCCCACCCCAGCCCCAGCCCAGCTCTCCGTGCTTGTGGTTAATCCGGGTTTATCTGGGGCCTGCCAAGAAATGTTTGTGTTGGACTCTGCTTGAATCGATCTCTGTGCTGATAACAGCTCCCCCAGGCTGGGACATCTGATCCAGGGATAAATCCCAGGCTCCTACAGGATTTGTGGGAACTGCCAGGGCTGGATGGGCTCATGTCCACCCCTCTGAACCACCAGAAAGTCCTGCTCCTGGAAAATCTCCTGTGGAGAGGTGGGATGGCATTGCTGTCTTCATCAAGCCACTGGTTTTACTGGGGCTGGGGGATTCACACCCTCCAGTTCTCCCAGGGGCTGCTCCTGAGGTTATCCCATCCTCCAGGGAACTTTGGTCACCAGGTTTGGGTGTGCTGAGTGTAACACTGCTGGTCCAGAGACACAAACTGGTGTCCAGTGGCCTTTCTGGAGTGGACAAAGTGCTGGTTTGTGCCTTCTCCTCGTTTTTATTTTGGTTTTCTTTCTCTGCCAAGTTGAGGAGATGCTTCTCCAGGGTCAAACTTGGGTGACTTTGGGGGAAAAATCCCCCCCCCGAATTCAGTGCTTTCACTGTGTGAGGAGTTTCTTGTTGGCTTTCCCCTCCTGGGCACGTAAAGAAGGCTGCAAATCAAAGAGAGTGGGTTTAGGTGGGATTTTGGGAAGCAATTCCTGGCTGGGAGGGTGGGCAGGCCCTGGATCCCTGCAAATGTCCAAGGCCAGGCTGGATGGGGCTTGGAGCAGCTTGGGACAGTGGAATGGGATGAGCTTTGAGGTCCCTTCCAGCTCCAACCATTGTGGGACTCTGTGAACTATCCCAGTCCCTCTGGCCTCCCAGAAGGTTTGTTGGTGTTTCCCCTTTTCCCTGAGCTGCTGATCCCTGACTCTGTGGTGCTGCTGGAGCCTGTGGCCATGCAGTCAGGGTTGTCTGGTGCCTCCTGCCCTCATCCTGGTCCCCAGGGATGGCAGGGATGGCCTGGCCATGACTCTGAGGGAAACTGGGCCTGTGTGAAAACCTGGTGGCTCTTCATCTGCAAGGCTCTGAGCCCTTTCTCAAGAGCCCACATCTCGTGCACTGTTGGGATGAGCTGAGCACCTGTGTGGGATAAATGCAATCCTGCCCAAAAAGAGCCAGGAAATGGCTCCTTCCTGGATGGGCTGGGCATTCCAGGTCACTGCTGTCCCATGGGAGGGGACAGGCAGAGGATGTGGGGTCTCCAGCTCTGAGGTCTGAAACTCTCCTGGCAGTGAGCAGGAGAACCATGTGGAATGAGAACAAGCCCACAACCAAATACAAATTGGGATTTGGTGGAATCCCAGATCCCTTCCCCTCTTCTTGGTGCTGGAGGACTGTGGCCTATTTGGAACACTTGCCTTGGAGAAAGGATCTGGGTCTGAGGGACCTGGGAAGAGCCCTCAGCCCTCTGTAGGAATCTGGGAGAAGTGGAGGCAGGAGAAGGGAGAGGTGCAGGACATTTGTGAGCTCACTGTCATCTGTGTGGGGGTGATAAAGGGATTTAAGGTGCTGTGCCTCAGCCTCCTTGGAGAGCTCGGTACTTCCTATTTGTCTCTTCTTCCCAAAGAGGCTTCCCTGTTCCTCCTTGGACAGGCTGCAACCGTGGTGGGCAACCTTCAACCCGTGGTGGGCAACCACCAGCTGCTTCCATAGCATGGGGTGTGGGGTGGGACGAGACACCATTGGCATGGGGGACACCTGGAGACCCTGGGGGGCTCTGGGAGGCTGTGGGTGGCTCTAGGGGGTGCTGCCCTCCTTGGCCAGGGGTATTTGGGGGGTCTTTGGGGTGGCCAAGCCAAGGAGGACACCCCACTAACCCAGCTCTGCCTCCCACAGCTGCACCCCATGAGGATGGACCAGCGGATGCCACCGCTCATCCTGGAGGTGAGCACCTTCCCTCAGTCCTTGCCCTGCATCCTCCTGCTCCTGGTGGGAAGAGGAAGCACAGGAGTCCCCAGGAGACTGAGCTGGGACATTCCCCACTCCCCATTCCCAATCCCTCCTTCCATCCCTGCTTCCAGCTAGGACACATCCCTCCCTGTCTGCCAGTCCCCTGTGTGTGTGTGTGTCACTGTCACCTCCATGGCTTGTGTGTCCCCACGGGCTGTGACAGGAGTGACAGCCAGGAGCACCTGAGTGCTTGAGTGGCACTTGGTCACCTCAGTTGTGCTGGGCTGAGCTGAGGACTTTGTAGGATCACAGAATTGTTTAATTTGGAGAAGCCCTCTCAGACCACCAGGTCCAACCATTCCCCAGCCCTGGCAAGGCCACCATTGACTCATGTCCCCAAGTGTCACATCCACATGGCTGGTAAATCCCTCCAGCCACTGGGACTCCAGCCAGGGCTGGAAAACCCTTTTTTGGGGAAGATTTTCCCATTATCCACCCTGACCTCCCCTGGCCCAGCCTGGGGCCGTGCCCTCTGCTCCTGTCCCTGTTCCTGGGAGCAGAGCCCGACCCCCTGGCTGTCCCCTCCTGTCAGGAGCTGTGCAGAGCCACAAGGGCCCCTGAGCCTCCTTTGCTCCAGGCTGAGCCCCTTCCCAGCTCCCTCTCCAGGCTGAGCCCCTTCCCAGCTCCCTCTCCAGGCTGAGCCCCTTCCCAGCTCCCTCAGCCTCTGCACGGGCTGGGTCCCAGGCTGGGAAGTGCTTTGGGGTCGGAGGTGCCAGCTCCCGGCCGGGCAGAGTTTTCCAGGTGATTCTGAGCCACAAACAAAAGGTTCCCATTTGTCCCTGTGGGAGGGACGCTGGCGCTTGGGGTTCCTGCAGAGCTGTGGCACGGTGGGGCACTCCAGGGGGTGGGATTGTTGTTGTCCAGGTCCTGCACACACAGAGCAGTGGGGCAGGAATGGTGTCCTCCTGTCTGGTGGCAGCCAGTGCTGTCCCTTACCACCCCTTCCTCCAGGAGCCTGAAGGGGAATTACTGTGGTTTTTCAAATGGAAAGACCAGGAAAAGACAGTGCTCTGCAGGGAGGGGTGGTTCTGGAGGAAGGGAGGTTGGGTGACACCAAACAAGGGCCCTCCATGGAAATTCGGGCCCTTGATGCCTTGTGAAGGCTGCCCTAGAGCAGAGACCGGACAGAGCTAAAGAATAAAGCAGGGATTTATTAAAAGGCCTCAATGGATCCACCTTGGGCAGCACAAGAGCCCAGCCAGGGCTGCACCCAAGATGAACCAAAATGGTCCCAAAATCCCCGACTGCTCACGGGGTCTCTCCCTTGGATCAGTTCTGCTCCATTTGCACCTTGCAGTTCATTCTCCAATCCCAGTTTTAGCCCAGGCACTCCCACCCTGCTTGTTTTTCTCTCCTCAGCCCACGGTGTTTGTGCTCTTGGGCTGAGATTTGGATCATTTGTCCTTGGTCCCCAGCTGGAGCAGGAATTGTTTTGTCTCCCTGCTCTGTGCAGAGAGCTCACCATCCCCTAATATGAACCCAGAGCCACACCCTAAAGCAGCACAGAATCTGAAAAACATAAAAGCTAAAACCTGAGGCATCACCCTCCATGGAAATTTGGGTCCTCCATAGAATCCTTTAGTTGGAAAGGCCCTTTGAGCTCCACACTTTTCCCCATTTCTATCGTGCCTGGTCCCCTGCGGAAGAAGGACCTTCCCTTGGGAACTGGAGGTGAGAAAGTGAAATGCCAGAGATAAGGGAAGTGTGAAGGAAATGGCACCCAGCACTTGCCCTGCCCCTGCTCCTGCCAAGTGGGGCCGTTCATGGCTCTGGAATGTGCGGCATCCCGAGCTGCCCGGGGCAAGCTGATTCCCAAGGGAACCTGCCCCGTGCCGGCACGGGTGCCAGGAGTGCCCAGGGCTGGGCTCCAAGGCTGTGCCGTGGTTCTCCCGAGGGAGGAACCCGACCAGCGGGGAGCAGGGAGGGGTTGGAGCTCTCCATGGGGATGGAGTGGAGCTGCAGCTCTCCGAGTCCCTTCCCTTCCCTGCTGATGCCTCGGGGTAAGGAGGGAGGGCAGGCACCAGGGACAGGGCCCAGGGAATGGCTAGAGCTGTGCCAGGGTGGAGATCAGGGAAAGGTTCCTTATCCAGAGGGTGCTGGACACTGACCAGGCTCCCCAGGGAATGGAGCTCCAGGAATGTTTGGTCAATCAGGGTGAGGTTGTTGGGATGCCCTGTGCAGGACCAGGGGCTGGACTGGATGATCCTTGTGGATCCCTTCCAAGTTGGGATATCCCATGAGTGCACAAGTAGCTTTAGGCTCTGCCTGAGCCAGGGTTCCTCCTCCAGAGGGGCTTTTGATCTTCCTTTAACCAGGACAGGAACTTGCAGCCCCTCCATGTTTGACAAGGACAGCCGTGTCATGGCTGATGGCCTTAGAGGTGTTTTCCACATGTGACAATTCCCTGATTCTGCAGGATTCCCAGCAGGCTGTGTACACACAGCAGCCCCGGCGTGGCCCTTCCCAGCCCGGCCTCCCCGAGCTCCTTCCCGAGTGGCCCAGGGTGGATTTGTGGCTGTCCCCGTGCCTGGGTGACAGCCAGCTCAGCCATGTGTTGCCAGCACGGCTCCCAGAGGTGCAAAGGCTCTCTGAATGAGCTGGAAGCTCAGTGATCCTTTCCCTGCAAAGAGCGAGGAAATCTCTTGGCTCCCACCCAGCTTTGTTAAGAGCCCTGAGGTGGCAGCAGGGCTGACTTTGGCCCATGGCACTGTGGTGACACAGTTCAGGGCTGGAAGCCTCGGCTCAGGGCGTGGGCTGAGCTCAGCTCCTGCTCCTGGAGTGCGCTCTGGGCTCTGCCAGGGAAACCTGGTCCTTTTCCAGCTGCTCTCCATGGGAATGAGGGCTTTGACACTTGGGGAACCACGCGATAAAGGGCTGGAGCTCTGCATGAGAGCTCTAGTGCTGGGATCTGCAGCCACAGCGAGCAGAACCTGAGTCACCCAGCACCAGAAGATGGATTTCCTCGAGGATTGCTCCATCAGGGTGCTGGATTGTTGGGCTTGGATCCAGTGGGATGCCCCAGCAGGCCGGAACCAGGAGGGGAAGGAGCGCAGAGGTTCTGGTAGCTTGGAGGAGCCAGGCTTGTAAAAACAGCTCTGTAAAACCAGAACTAACCCAAAGGTTAGGCCAGGGCTGAGTCACTGCCCAGGTGAGGCAGGAAGGCAGGAACTGTTCCCATTTCAGGCTCAGAACACAACGAATTAGTGGCATCATCACTTAGATTTCTAGGCCCGAATTATTCCCAATTAAGTAAAGATATGGTCCTAGAATTCCTCAGTTCATTAAAGAGACTGTCCCAAAATAAAACACTCCTCAGGCTGCTAAGTTTCAAGAAGACCAGAGCCAGCATGTCCAGTAGATCCAATGTGCCTTAAGTGTGATCCTGGCTGGATTCATCCCATTCCTAGTGCTCACTCCTGCTGCTTGCGTGGCCAAAGCTTTGTACCCAAAGCTTTGTACCCAAAGCTTGCTTCCTTTTATCAGGTTTGATTTCTGTAATGCCCGCATCCTCTCCTGGCTGCCCGGTGTTATCAGGGAGATAGGGAGGGGGGAAGTGGGGCAGAGGACGCTGACTCAGCCCTGGGGAGTCTGGCTGAGTCAAAGCCTGAGCTAAATCACCTCAGCTCGGGTTCCTGGGCCGTCACCACTGCTCCCTCCATTTCCTGCTCGCTCAAACCCCCGCTGGACGTTGGCCTCCCCCCGCTGGCTGTCAAGGCCAGCTTTCCCAGCTCCCGTGTCCGTGTTTTTGATGCAGGCACGCTCGGAGATGGACAAGTACCTGTCCAGCGAGGTGCCGCCCATGCCGATGCTCCCGGACAAGAAGTACCGCCGGGAGAGCGCCTCGGTGGTGGATGAGTTCTTCTCCACGGAGAAGCCCAGCTCGGCGCCCTACAGCGTGAACATCAACGTCATCCTGCCCGACACCACCCACCTGCGCACGGGGCTCTACCGGCCCCCCAAACCCATGGCCCCCTTCCCGCAGATCAAATCCGAGCCCGGCACCGGCTTCTCCCAGCCCTGCTCGTCCTCCTCTGGCCCCACGCAGACCCTGCCCGACTTCACCAGCGTGTTCAGCATGCCCCAGTCGGTGGCGGTCAACAACATCTTCATCAAGCAGGAGATGCCCGCAGAGATCCCGCTGTCCGCCCACCCGCAGCCATCCCAGCTCTTCCAGCTGCCCCTGGGCGCTGCCAGCGCCGACATTCCCACCCTGGCGTCCTCCTCCAGCAGCACCACGGCCATCAGCTGCCTCAGCGGGGTCACCATGTCCACGGGCTCCGTGGCCAGCATGGCACACAGACCTGTGCAGCCAGCAGGGCCCCTCAAGCAGTACCCACACGTGGCCCAGGGACAGGGGAGCTTTGGGAACATCTCTGGGCAGTTCTACCCCGCCCCGGGGGTGACTCTGCCCCCCTCGCCCCCCAACTCACAGCCTGGCAGCCCCGAGAACCAGCCCGAGCTCATCAACACCATCTCTCCCCCGCCGTCCTACGAAGCCACTTTTGGACTGAAGCTGGTCCAGTCAGCGCAGATGCCCCCGGGGCCCAACGGCGTCGGGGGCCTCTCGCAGGGGCACGTTGTGATGCAGCCCCCCAAGTACAACCGGCGCAACAACCCCGAGCTGGAGAAGAGGAGGATCCACCACTGTGACTACCCAGGTGTGCTCACGGGGGCCTTTGGGGGTCTCTTGGCACTCTGAGGATGGGTAGGAGCCTCCAGGGAGGATAATCTGAGATCCTTTTGGGGTGAAGCTGTGGATGGAGCCCCAGGGAAGTGGGAGGGAGTAGAAGAGGTTGATCCCACCAGCAGGGTGTGGTTCCTGTTTTGTCCCCTTCCTTCTCCCTTTACACTCTGGCAAAAGCGACTCAGCAAAGCTCCTAAGGCAGGGATGCTCCTGGGAATCTGCTCCTGGGAATCTGCACTTGGGAATCTGCTCCTGGGAATCTGCTCCTGGGGATCTGCTCCTGAGCTGTTGCTTCTCTCTGGTCCTTCCCAACCCCGAGCAGCCACTGAAGCCACTCTGCCATTCCCATTCCCCCTTCCTTTCCCTGTCTCTCACAGTGGGTGGAAAACCAGCAAGGAATTTCCACCAGGAGCCCTGCTGGACTCTCTCTGAGAGTTCTGATCTTCCAAAGAGGCAATGAACTGAACATCCCTCCCCCATCCTTCCGTGGCTCCGTGTGCTGCAGCAGGAGCTGTGCAAGGGCATTCATGGAGTGCTTTGGGTTGGAAGAGATGTTTAAAGGCCGTGTCATCCCACCTCCTGCCATGGATAGGGACACCTTCCTGTCCCAGTTTGCTCCAAGCCCTCAAGCAGGGGATCAGCCCAGAGCAGCTGTGGCTGCCCCTGGATCCCTGGAAGTGTCCCAGGCCAGGCTGGACAGGGCTTGGAACAGCCTGGGATAGTGGGAGGTGTCCCTGCCCTTGGCAGGGGATGGAACTTGGGTGAGCTTTCCTTCCAACCCAAACCAGGCTGGGATTCCATGGCACACACCAGGGAAGCAAATCCCATTGAGAGACTGCAGTGAGAGCCATTCCCGGGGCCAGGACACACCTCCCACTTCCCGGGCTGATCCCCAGGGCTGAGCAGCTGTGGGTTAGCAAACAGCTTTCCCGTGGGGGTGTGTGAATGAGGAAAGTAACTTCCTAACTGCCTCAGGGAGATTTACTGACCCTTTCCCTGGCATGGGAGTGGCTGGAGGCCAGCCCAGAGGCTCTGCCTGCTCCAGATCCTGTCGCCAGCCTTGATGCCAGGAGCTGCATACGAACAGGAGAGGTTGAGAGAGATCTCTGTGCTCCCACCTTCCCACTCTCTGGCACCCTGTGGATCAGGGACTTTCTGAGCCACAAGCTGCCAGTGGTTGATGGCTTGTGCTGAATTTTTTATCTTCTGCTGGTCATGGTGAGGACATGAAAACTGGAATTAGACTTGAGACACACTCCTCGTGTCTGACACACTCCTCGTGTCTGACACATTCCTTGTGTCAGAGGCTCATCCTGCAGGATTTGCACCAAGGCAA